>NC_056734.1:95479279-95819594 GCF_019279795.1 Protopterus annectens
TATTAAATCATGTAGACCAGCCATATCCACACAAACCCTGTTAAATCAACATTACTTCAAACACAGAAGAGCAAGACTTACATTCTGTCCTCAGGTCTGGAACATCCCCCTCCTGTTTGTTGGCCTGTCTCCACACTGTATGTTGTAAGAGGTATATCCCACTACCCACTGTGATGCTGTTTGCCAAACACCGACATGAAGTCGTGCTCACAATAAATGAAAAGGGCCAACACACTCATGATGTTCCTAGTTATAGGAGTGTGTTTCCATGCAATTAGCTATGGGAATGTTACCACAGCTGTTCCACATGCAATCAGCTAGTAGGGGACTGCAATTTGTGCATAGGCCATCAGATGATCATGAGGGTCACTTACAAAGCACAAGCTGCTGCCTAAGCAAAGCAGGTGTTCTTTTCCACATCCACCAGAAAGGGAGTGAGAGAAACAAAGTAAGAAAGGAAGGGGGTAGGAGAGTAAGAGTTAAGCATGTTTGTGTAGCACACTTACCAGTATGGGGTTTCAAACCCCTGCCTGACTATGTATTGCTATCATATTTTTATGCAGTTATTGTATGCACCACAGAGGTTACATGTTGGAGAGCTGTCCAAAGGTATATTTGAAGGTGAGTGACATCAGCAACAGTGATAAAGCAGGGATAAGGTAGGTGTAGTACACGTGCCTATCCACAAAACCAGGTGTCAAGGATGACAAAACCACACTCTTTCAGGGAGTCACACACATTATCACAGTTGGCAGGGTCAGGATTAGAATTCCTAACTAACTAGTTTGCTACACTACAGCATTACACAGGTATCACATGCACCACAGAGGTTATCAAGCTGATATATGGGCAAAGGGTATGTCAAGGTGACTGACATCAGAAGACATGCTTCAGTAGGGCAATGGGAGGTGTAGTGAGTGTGAATGGCTTCCAAATCATTAATCTCCACACACACGCACACACACACACACACACACACACACACACACACACACACACACACACAAAGACACAGATTTGCCAGTATTGGCATGCATGGGTTCATTGCTTCACAGGTGTGTAGTGGTTGACTGTGACAGAAGGCTGCACAAGGCTAGGCAAAGGGTATACCTTGGCATCAGGCCACTTGACAATGGTCTGCAGTGTGGCTCAGGGGTGTAGTCCCTGGACTGGCCCACACAGGTGGGTATTGTATTCACCATACACTCATTTGGGTTACTATTGTGGGTGGCCAGTGCTGTGCAATGCTTGCCCTGTATGTATTCTATATTCCATAACATGGACAGTGTCTGGGATGTGCACATCCCACATGCATGTTCTGTGACATGTGGAAGTGTACCTGGGGAGTCAGGGAAATGTTGTGTGGATAGGTTGTTATCATCTGATGTGGCATTCCTGACCTCATGTGGTGCTAGGCAAAGGGTATACCTTGGCATCAGGCCACTTGACAATGGTCTGCAGTGTGGCTCAGGGGTGTAGTCCCTGGACTGGCCCACACAGGTGGCATTCCTGACCTCATGTGGTGCGAACTGGATATATAACTGAGGTTGATCCTGCTGCACCTACATTGACAGCATGACACAGGTATTCACTGGTGTTAGTGGCATCTGTCCATACAGGGCATGTGTATAATGCATGGTATTTCCTTTGTGGGTTACATTTGCTGACTCTACATTTGTTGTAGGTGTACAGTGGGGAACATAGCAAAGGACCACTGTAAGCAATTATTTGCCTATTGTAGGGGTGGAACAGGGTGCCATGTCCTTTGTAATCTACTGTAATCACACCGTGGTTACTATCTGTGGGCAGTATGCAGTGAACTACCAACGTAGTGGTTGTTGCCTAGCCAAGTGTGTTTGTCTATGAGACATGGGTGGAGAGTGTTCTCTGGGTAATACAAGGTTTACCTATATTGTTTCCCAATCCATAATGTCACATGTAGGGGTATGGATTGTCTACACCAGCCTCTCTGCTGTTTGACATCTGTTGTCCTTGTAACTTGGACATTGTGCATATAATAGGTTTTCCATATAAGAAATTTGCAAAATCCACCCCACAATGAGTCCTGTTATTACACAATCACAGCTACCTCCACCCAGGATACTAATGACAAACACACACACTCACAAACTTGACAGTGCTGAGATTCAAACCCCTACTTAGCTACGTATTGCTACTACAGTGTACTACATTTATTGCACATGCTACAGAGCTTACAGGGCTACTCCTTCCCCAAAGATGTATTTCAAGGTGAATGACATCAGCAGGCTTGCCAAAGTAGGGCAATGGAAAGTATAGTGACTGTGAATGGCCTCAAAAGCATTGATACACAGACAAACAAACACACAGAGTTTCACAGTTGCCATGTCTGGGATTAGAACTCTTTCCTAACTAGTATATTACACTACAGCATTACACAGTTATAGCATGCGCCACTGAGCTTACATGGCTACTTCTTCCCCAAAGTGTATTTCAAGGTGAATGACATCAGCAGACTTGTCAAACCAGGGTAATGGAAAGTGCAGTAACTATGAATGGCCTCAAAAGCAGTGATCCCTACACAGACAAACAAACACATACACACAGAGTCTCGCAATTGCAATGGCTGGGATTAGAACTCCTACCTAACTAATACATCACACTATAGAATTATGCAGATACAGCATGTGCCCCGGAGCTTATAAGGCCACTCTTTCCCCAAAGGTGTATTTCAAGGTGAATGACATCAGCAGGCTTGCCAAAGTAGGGCAATGGAAAGTGTAGTGACTGTGAATGGCCACAAAACCATTTATCCCTACACAGACAAATAAATACACACACAAAGTCTCGCAATTGCCATGTCTGGGGTTGAAAACTACTAGTACATCCCACTATAGCATTACACAATTATAGCACGTACCGCAGAGCGTATAGGGCTACTCTTTCCCCAAAGGTGTATTTCAAAGTGAATGACATCAGCAGGCTTGACAAAGTAGGGCAATAGGGTGTGCAGTGTATGTGAATGGGCCATGAACCATTCATCTGGAAGCACACACTCAACACTCAGTCACACACAGGTTTACACTTAGCAGGAACGTGTATACAACTGCTAGATGAATAATGACTTGTATAGTCATGTTACACAGTTATCACAAGCACCACAGACACTATAGTGCTGAGGGATACCAGAAGCAAATGTCTACAGTGATTGACATTTGCACATCATGTGGTATTGGCCAATTGGATGTGTGCTGGATGGGACAGGCCTCATGATGGGAAGCTCTTTGTCACTGTCTATCACTCTCTTCCACACATCTATGTATGTGTAAGTTTGGCCTATTATAGTGTGTTGTCCTTGGATATATGTGTGCATTCCTATCCGATGTGTGTGTAAATCATGATGGGTGTGCAATGTGGAGTGTGTGTGTACAAACATCTGCGACTGACAGATATGTATAGTCCACTGTTGTTGCCAGACATGGGCTTAATTTCTGTTGTGTGGGAGCATGCCCAGTATGACTTTTCAGTATTTTGTTGTCAGACATGGACTTCATTTCTCTAAGTGAGGGAGCATGCCTAGTATGACCATTTGTATTAAATGTGTGAATCCATTCCAGGTCGGTTGTACTCCAGTGCAGGCTTTTGTGTTTTACAGCTACAGCTAGCAACCTGTTTCTGCAGGATATCTGTAGATCGGCTGACACTATGGGGTAACAATGGGCAAAGGATAGTGGAATACTGTAACTAGTTGTGTCTGTGCTGCTTCTTGGTGTTAGCAGAGATATTCAGACATATGTACTGTTTTACACTGTGATGTTTTATGTCATCAACTACTGACAGGTATACATATTTGCTGCAGTAATTTCCTGGGGAACACAAGATGAATTAAGCTGTGTCCAGTATTGTGGTTTGCAGTCTACATATTCTTGCACAATTATGCCATCCTAGAGGGGGAGCTGCAGACACTTGCTGATGGGTCTGTGTAAATGGTTCAGAACCTTGGTACTGTGGTGGCTGAGAATCCAATGCTTGTATATCCATCGACGTGACAGTATGGCCGTATTCTGCTGTGGCCATACCTCACAGCTGCACAGATTCACACAGGTTATCCAGAGGCAGGGCTCATATTTCTGGTCATTACTCCGTCACATTGTGGTTTACGAACAGGTTTGTAGCCACCCATTCCTGTGTTTGCAAGCAGGGATAGTATGTGCACACATCTGAGTTTCAGACTTCACACAATCCATCACGTCCATGCTTCTACCCCCTCTATTATTCTATCCTTTTCTGAACATTATGCAAACGTTATCTGATAAGTATCCCTAAAGTTACCACTTCATCCCAGCAGTATTTAGGGGTTGGTCCACAGTTCATGCAGTAGGACATGGTGGACATGCTACTGGGATTTGTCAACATGGCCTTGCATTTGTGTTCTGTGGACTGTGTTATGTTGTTATTTGGGAGTCCATGAGATAACATACAGTGGCAGTGCAGATGAGATACAGGCCTTTGACAGAGGAATGTAGGTCATTTGACAGTGATGCAGGCCATCTGTAGCAGGCCGGTGCATTGTACCACTCCTACAGTCCCAGGCTGCAAGCCACTATATTCCTCTGGGGTGACAGGGTAGGTGTGTAAGGTGATAATGTCAGTAGTTTCTGTCCTTATTGATCCATTGGTGTGGATGCTGGCAGGGTGCTGCTTACAGCTAGGGACACACCTGTATGGGACACCTCTTCAGCATGCTGCATTCTGCAGCTATTCCCATACAGAGGTGGGGGTCATATTGTACTCATTCCCAACAGTAGGGATAAGACCTGTGAGGTACCTTTGGTTGAAGGTGGGGTGAGTTGGGTGCATGTGTGCTATGGAAGTTACTTGCAGCTGACTCACAGATATACATGGGGCATTCCACTTATGCTGGCTTGTACTGGGACATCAGCAGTTTCTCAATACTTCATACCTGTGCCTTTTGTGGACTGCCAGTGTTTGGCCAAACGACATCAGTATTCCATACTACACAGCCAACTAATGTGCTGCTAACCTGTATGTACAATTCCAAAGGTGTGTCCATTTGACAGTAACATTCATGACATATCCATCTTTCAGATGGTGACAGATATTACATCCGAACAATTAGTATGGATTACTGCTGGATAGTATCTTGCTGGGATGCATTGTGTTTGGCACTGCAGTTGTGAGAACTTGGCCATGTCATCAACAGTACTAGCCACTGGCCATTGGGACACAACCATCCATGCCTACATGCTGACCATTTTCACACAATATACAACACAGGACAACCTAACACACAGAGGCCTGCATATTGTACACATGCTACAATCTCTGCTACTTTGGCCAGCTCAAGTAATCTGTGCTCCATTGTTATTATACCTACACATACATGTTACTACATTTCTACATAGGATTGTGGGGGGGGGGGGGCACACCTGACAACTGTAAACATTTGCTATGACTTTACTGGTATTTCAGGTACTCTATTTCATTCTGTATTCTGACCTATCATGCAGACTAGAGGCATATCAGTGCACTACAGTTCTTAGGTTTTACTGATCTACATTTCAGTTTCAGACTTCTTACCCTTCAGAACTAACATCCCACTGCCTGACCTGTTGTAGTCTGTTTGTATAGGTCTGGAGGGGGGATGTCCTCCATAGCCATCAATCAGAGTCCTTAGCACAGCCTTTCTTTGCATTTGTCTACACCTGTACTGCTGGCTGAGACTGTTGTTGGGTATGTGAACCTCACTGACATGCATGTGTGTGCCTATGGACACACATTTGGCCTGCCACATGTCCAGCAGTGGGTTTTGTCACCTTGTCTAGTACTGCCTACTATTTTGACACCAGTATCTGTTAAGGATTTCATGCTGCCGATATAGGGGTTTACTATCTGCTGGCATCCCATTCAGCCACCCGATTCCCTGACATGCTCACATCCATACCATGGATACAGGTAGCAGAACATGCTACTACATTCAGCAATTGATAGTGAGAGTGACTTACCCTGTGGCTGTGCCAGTATTGAGGTTGGTGCTGGAGGGCTGACTATGTTGGATGCACATAGTACACTCCTTATACATGATTAAGCACAGGTTGTGTCATGTTTGGCATCCCTTTTACTGTATGTGCGAGTTGGAGTGAGGTGTCATTCCCTGGGTTCCTACCATGTCAGTGTATGTGCTATGTGTTGCCTCTTTGCCAAGGCCTGGCATACTGGGCATGCCTCCTTCTGCTTACTGGGGCAGGCTCAAGTTGTTCCTCCTCCTAGTCACTCTGTGCCTGTGCAGGCCTTGGTAATGGTGGGGGGGGGCTGTGTGGCCCTGCCCCATGCTGTTCCTGCTGCAGCTGTCTCTGCAGCATCATATTGTGTAGCATGGCACACACAATGACAATTTTGGTACATGTAGCTGCTGAGTACTGCAAGGCTCCACCGGATATGTCCAGGCACCAGAACCATGACTTGAGTATCCCAAATACACACTCTATTATGATTCTGGTCTGTCCGTGTGCCTCATTATGGAGTTCTTGTTCAGGTGTGTGTGCATTTCTGATGGGTGTCATCAGCCACGGCTCAAGTGTGTAACCAGCATCCCCCACTAGGTGGTCATATGGGATGTCCCCACTGGCAAATATCTGGTACAGCTGCATCATATGCCAGATGTGGGAGTCATGATAGCTTCCAGGGCAGCCAGCACACACATTCATTATAATGCCCTGGGCATCGCACATGACCTGGCTGTTGATGGAGGGAAAGCCCTTGCGGTTTATGTAGACCCTACCCCGCACGTCCAGGTCGTGCTTTGCTGTTTATGTGCGTGCAGTCTATAACACCCACTACCTCAGGGTATTCTGCTATTTGGTGGAAGAGATGCATATTGCTGGTCAACGCCTCACAGGTGTTGAGGAAATATATGTGGTCACCAGCATGTGCTGACATGGCATCCAGGAACTGGTGGAGTACCCTTGATGCTGATGCCTGTGAGATCCCCATGATATCCCCAGTTGGCCTTTGAAAGGTACCTGTGGCTAGTATTCTTAAGCCTACACATACCTTGGTATCCACTGGGATGGGTTCCTCTATGTTGGTTCTGTGTGTGAGGCATGGCCGGCACAGCTCAACAATTTGCTGTAGGAGGTCCCTGTCCACCCTATAGCACTCCACTATCTCCAGCTCATATAGCCCCTGGTAGGTTACCCTGGGTCTATACACTATTCTCCTTCTCCTCACTTTGGGTTGGTCATCAGAATTCTCATTCTCACCACCCTTAGCCTCTTCCACATGTTGATTTATGAGAGCGAATGCAGCCCCTGTCATTTTGTTGCTTTTGTTAGGTA
This sequence comes from Protopterus annectens, assembly GCF_019279795.1. NCBI lineage: Eukaryota > Metazoa > Chordata > Ceratodontiformes > Protopteridae > Protopterus > Protopterus annectens. Next base: position 95,486,617 of record NC_056734.1, read on the forward strand.
AAATTTCCCTGTTTGTGTACACCAGTGGTGTAGAGTTTGTGGGAAAAAAACAGAGGGAAAGGTGTTTGCATAGTTTATAGTAGTGTGCTGGGCTGAGCTGGGCTGCTGCCTGTGTAATTGGCTGATTCTGATACATTTCTCCTGCCAACTATGCTAGTTCACCTTGATTACCCTCCTAATGCTGTTTTCCCTTCCCATTGCCTTCCTGTTTAAGCCCCCAGGTGTGCTGCGCAAACCCAGTGTTCAGATGTGAATGGAGCTGCTGTTTCCTGGTTTAATTTTTTTTTTTGTTTAAAACCCAGTGCATGGCATGCACACCCATTTAGGCAATGTTAAAAGTGCTAGGCAACTTCAGACACACCCCCTTCCTTAGCTCTGCTAAGCTAAGGGCAAACCCGAGCCACAGAGCTCCAATAAGCTTACAGTATGCCTGACACACCCCTCTATGATGTCAGCTAACTCTTAGGCTTGCACCATGGTTTTCCTGCACCTAAACAGTTGGGTGTAGGTTAGCCATGGGGGGAAATCTGTGATTCAGTATCATTCCCCTCATTTGCATAAAATTGCCTGATAATGCCTAGTTATAAATCTGACACTGAGCCTTCCCCCTTAGCAACCATTATTCACTGGCCTTGTTGTCTTCTGCCTGCTATTGACTATAATGGCAAAATTGTGATTTTGCATAAAAAGCTTTTTTCAAGGTTTTAGTTTGATTTTTGGGCCGATCCCGTTTGCGCGTTGCTGCCCTACACTTAGCCAAAAAAAAGTTATTTTTTGTTATTTTCAAACTGTTTTCCATGCCAATCACCATATATTTGGCCATTGGCATGCCTTTCACATTATATACACCCTTTATTTGGAGCTGTCATGGCTCCATTTCTGCAGGTTACACTAATCCTGCACAGAAGGCTCCCAGCTTCCTGGATCGCTAATTCACCTCATTTGCAGGGTTTTCACCTGCAAATGGGGTAATTAGCATACAGGAGCTGCGTCCGTGCAGGAATAGTGCAGGAGCGCTTGTGCACATTCCGGGACCTTGTTCCTGGATCTCTTGGTGGCTATATTGCCTCCAGCAGCTCTTGTACTATTGCTGCACACTGTGCAGAGCTTGCTGAATCCTGGGGATTATATATTAAATGTTTTATTTCTTTATAAAAACTGTTTTTCAGTCCAACATCACATAAGTCACTCAATTCCTTCCTTCTCTTAAACCTCACTCCTTCTCTTGAAAATTATCTTTTATGTATTCTTTCTACAAATTCATTTTTTGTATGTAATTTGCTCCTTCTCATTTAAGTATCCCTCTTACAGTTTATTTTTTTTACAATATTCAATACTTCAAATACAATTGGTTTAGATTTTAGATTTTCCTTTTATAATCATTGCTTTTTTGGAAGCAACAGGATTAAACTTAACAAAGGCCTTATTACGTCTAGGCAATTCAGATCCTGCATCCCAGCTCAAAATCATTTCTTTAGTTACAGCCATTTGCTTTACCAACATTTCTGACAAAGTACTCTGTATAGAACTTTTTAAATCTGCCATCTCATTACACTCAGAAAAAAACATGTTACCGGTTATTTTTCTTCCTCATCACACCTCCAACATTTGCTCTACCCGAAGAAAATTCTTTGAAGTCTCCTTGGAATATAAAAATACCTATGCAAACACTTTAATCAAAAACCCTAACGTTTCTGGACTTATTTGTATACTTGGGAACCATACATATGTCATCCCATTGTTCCCTTGTAAATTGCTTTTCCAGTCTCTCTTCCCAATGTTTTCTAACCTGCTCTTCATTTTCTCCTTATATCTTGAACTCCCTTTCCCCACTTCATCACCCCTTTTCACTTTGAATTATAACCTCTTACTTGTGTTATGTATATGAGCCTTAACTGTGCAGCTCTATAACGTCCCTTCAAATCAAGTAATCCTAAACCATGTTGTTCTATTGGAAGAATCAAGTTATCTCACTTAAGTCTTGCCCTTTTTCCATCCCATATAAATTCCTTCAACTCTTTTATTAATTATTGTCCACAACTTTTTCTCTAGTTGATAAAAATATGCCTGCTAAAACTTAAGAGCATAAAACATTTTCCACGCTTGCAGCCATAAATAAGGACTTCAAGTTTCCATTTTTTTATTATCTTTTGTCTAGTCTCTTTCCACATTTCCTTAACTGCCACAACAGAAGCCTTTTTAATCAATACTTCATCTTATCATGTCCCCATGAATATGGATATTGCTGAACTAATATGAGTGGGTACATAATTTATGGCTATAGCCTTTGTTTTATCTTCATTCATTTTATATCTGGAAAAAAAGACGCTGTCTCAAAATGCGTCCGCAATACCAAGACGTCCTTTTCTGGACTGATCAAGTACAAAATAATATCATCTGCAAATAAAGCCAACTTTTCTTGATTACCATACTAATTATATTTTTGAATTTCTAAGTCCCTTATTTTCTTTGCCAGTGACTCTAAATATAAAGCAAACAACAAAGGGGGAAGAGGACACTCTTGTCTTGTTCCTCTGTTTAAACACAACTTATCTTAGAGGAACCCTTCCACTTTAATTGCTCCTTTGTTTATCCTCCTAATTAACCTTACTATTCTATCAGTGAATGCAAATGCTACTATTGCCCTATTCACGAAACTCCAGCTTACTGTGTCAAATGCTTACTCCATATCAAGACTCACCAATAACATCAGTATTTCATTGCATTCTGCTTCCCTCTGGATCATCATTGCTCTATTAATATGGCCAAATGTTTGCTGCTCTTTCACAAAGCCACATTGATCAATGTCAATCATTTTGGCACCACATGTGTCATTCTTTTAGGTAGTATAAGCACAAGCACTTTATAAATAGTACGGTCATAGGTAAGTACTAAGCTAGCTGCCCTTACAGGCCATTTAAACCAAAGTAATTTCCTTTTTTGTGCTCAAAATAACCTACCTCATTTGGTTATAGATTGGCCTTATCCATCCCAAGGTTGATAATTATATATGATCCCTAATGAAAAGAACTGGGATCATACCACAGATAACTTGAGGGAACCCATGCACGGGATAAGGCATTTAGGAGCTGCCTCTGTCCATTAGTAATACAGGGGACAATCCCAGGGTAGATTTTTTGTTTCCTGTCCATAGATCTAAGTTGTGCTTGAAAGGGGCAGGGATGAATTTTGTTTTTTGTGGAAGGGGAATCATGGTTTAAAATTGAAATTGGTCTATATGAAGCTGGGTCTGAAAGGTTTTTAACATCTCTGTGTAATACTACTGGGAAACTGCTTTGTATAGACAGAGGTAGCGAGGCTATCAGCTTAAGAGGGTAATAGAGCTGCACATCTTATTGACAGTGGCTTAGAGTCTGTAGGTGTTTGAGCTACAATCTCTGGCTCAAGTTGGTAAAGCATACTATAGTCTTTAAATGAGTACACTGTTAATCCTGGACACATGTCCCTTTAGGTTAAACATTGTAGCATACTGTAGACAGTATAGCTTTAGATAACATTTCTATTGCAGACAAGAGTCATCTGAAAGTTAAAGGTAAAGTGATTAGTCAAGTCACAGTTCCAAGTAATTAAATTTACACAATAATCAAGAAAGTTTGAATGATTTGCAATGGACAATGGTGGAAAAGTTGACGGCCCTTGATTGGTTGCAGATGACAACAGATTTGTTTCTCTAGAGCTGATTTTCAAATACACTCGGAATTCTAATTCCAGATAAAGTTACCATCATGGGGGGGGGGGGGGGTGTTGCCAGACAATTAAAGAAGTAAGGCATTTGCATATACCAAAAAAGGGGGTGAAGCATTTTGAGCACGTAACCACTGATGCAGCAAGACAGGAGTGGGTGATCTAATATGGGTCCCCGGTGAATACCCATATGTATAGGACTGCCAGTGAAGAAGAATGCTGTAAAATAACTTGGGCAGTTCTACTGTTTAGGCAGCCCTGAAACCAGTATAGCAGTTAGTGCATTGGTGAATCTGTTTTTCTCATTTACATAAGTAGTGTGATGATTTAATGCATAAACAGCACATCTGAAATCGATAAATAAAGCACCTGTAAGGTGTCTTTGCCCATCCCACAGTATACTGCATTTGTAAAATTATACAACAAAATAATAATATTGCAGCTCTAACCAAAACCATTTTAGATTGGAAAGAAGAACACATTTTTGAATAAATTCAATTATTTGTTTATAAATTATTTTTTTCTAGCAGTTTTGCTACAAAGGGAAAGATTGAGCAGGATCTCCCCATAAATACTGAGGTGAGGTTGCTGACCTATTCTAGGGAATTAATGATAACAGTGCTGACATGGAGAAGATACAATGATGAGAGACAGACTGGACATGAAAGGTAGCGAGTTAGCAATGACTAGACTGTATCTGAGTGTCAGAAGTATTTATTAGCTAGTTCCCTTAGCAACCCACAGACATCTTCTCTGGAAATAGTCCTACAAGAAAACTGCAACAAATAACAAATGGTGGCTGAGGAGGTGAACCTGTTGTGCATAATCTTATTGCTTACTGGCATGTGTTAGGGAACTAGAGGATTCACAAATCAGTTCAGATGGTAATTGACAACTCAGTAGTAGTAGGGTTAAGATTATCTAGGACTGTGTGGGGAGCTTGAGTTGGCAGACTGGTTCCCTAGGATTCTTTAGATTTCACCTCAGAAGACCTCTGATGGACTAAGTAGCATGATTTTCTGTTGGTGAAAGTACTGCAACTTAACAATTTTTATGTCAGATATGATTTGGGTTGGAAAATATACAAAGCCCAACAATGAGCTTTAAAGTGCTTACTGCATTTTATTATAATTACTAATAAACAGCTTTTTTGCAACCTGTAGTTCTCTATTTAGACCTTTTTCACTATAGCATGTATACCAGATTGTTGTACTGCAAACTATTTCACATTTATCTTTTTAATAAATGTATATAAAAGTACTTAATGTAAAAAACAATTCTTTTGGTATATGATTTAATAAAAACAAATAGATTTGGATATGAAGTAACCAATTTAAAAACATTTTTCTTTGAAATTATCAAGAAAAAAAGTCATATGTTCACATAATCAAGTGTATATAATAGCAAAAGGCACAATATTGACAGAACAGGAATCACAGCATTCCGTCTGTACAAGACTATGCAAAATGACATCCATAAAACACTGTTTTTGCAGGGGTTAGCTCCCCTGCACCCCCCCTAATCCCTGCTAATTAACTATACTAACTCTGAGATTTCACAATCCCTGAAGAAAGGGAATTCAACACCATCCCCTCACTCGGGTATTTTAAATAAACTCTCCCAGCTAAATGTAAATCCCTTATGTACCTCATTGGATAAAAAAACTGGCTCACAAATAGAACTCAGGAAATATGGTTGGATAGTTGTACTTCCTCCAAAAGACCAATCACTAACAGTGTACCCCCAGAGTTCAGTCCTTTAGCCACTTCTCTTCCACATTCACGTCTTAGAGGTCAAAGCAAATGTTAATGGTTTATGGCTGACCAAATTTGCAGCCAAATGTAAACTTGGTGCTATCAGAAAATACCCAGATGACACCAAAGTCCTCCAAGGTGGCCTCTCACAAACAAATAGCTGGTGTCAAAACCATGGACTAAAACTAAATGCCAAGAAATGTACAATTGTATCTTTCAGCAAGCATGACTTCTGTTGTAAATATCACAATGAAAGCACGCCCCTGAAAGTTGAGATCTGGTAACCTATGTCAAAAACAAACTGTCCTCTAATCACCACATATCCAACATTGTAATGGAGCCCTTTTTTAAACCATATCTTATATCTAAAAATATGGTGTCCAGGTCTAGGGATGCAATCATTCCACTGTACTTGGCTTTCATCAGGCATGTCAATGAACACAGTGCCTCATTTAGTATGTACCTTGTACCTTTTCAAACACTTAACACAAACACTTAACACAACTGGAGTGGCCATGACACCTTCAGATTAGTTGATACCCTGACCTAGCGACTAAGGTTGTTACTGTGTTTATCATCTATTTATAGCTGTGTAGTAGGAATACTTGTTACACTGTCATAGCGACTAAGGTTTAGACTGTATTTTCTCAACTGTTTACAGCTGCTTGATTTAGACTGTATTTTATCAACTGTTTACAGCTGCTTATCTGCTTTGTGGGGTTTTCTTTGTGTTTGCACTTGTAGTTTTTCACTGCTGTCTCCCTGCTCCTCTACGCATTCATATCAGCCTTTACTTATTTGCTGTGGCGTAGCGACAAGAGTACCACTGTTATTTATGTGTCGTTCAACACTTTATACACTCCATTCTGTGTTGCGACAAAGCTCTACCTGAGCGACCCTTATTCTACTCATCTTGGACCCTCTTTAAATTGTTATAACTACCCCTGCTCTCCGAACTACAGACTAGATCTCTGTAGTTTAATTTATGTTTTTTTTAAGATATCACTGACTAGATCTCTGTACTACTTTTTTATTGTATAACAAGAACTTATGCCTCGAATGTCCTGAGGCCAAAGCGACTTCTGCCTATAGGTTGCTTACTGCGCCACCCACGTGGCACAGGACTGGGTCCTCGGTCCAACATAGACGCTACCTGAGGCATGCATGTTGCCTAGCCCTTCCTGGACACGCATTAATTAACTAATGCGGCCGTATTTATGCTATACTCCACCAACGTGGAATACGGCACTAGTATAACACTACGATAACATCTTTTATTTTCCCTGCATTGTTTTTCCCCAACTACTGTGTAGATAGAGACTTATCTCTTTTTAGGGCGATATTGACCTTCTTGTTTAAGCTCATACAAGCACAGTTAAAGCATCCCTGCACAGTATCTGTTTTTTTTCCTTCTGCACTGTTGTTATCATTCCACTGTGTTACCTGCTGTCTCAACCTCCTCTCACCTCTATCTGCATTGTTATAAGTATTTTGTTAGCCATTGTCCAAGTTGGAAGTTTTAATTTGTTTGCTAATACTGCTATTGTTTGTTTCTCAAAGTACATGATAAACTCCTAACCCTGTTCTCTCTCCTCTACCTTTCTTTCCCTTCTTTCCCCAAAGTACCCAAGTTGAATTGTGCCTACTCCTGATAGAGTCTCAGCCTACCTGGTGTCAGGACCCTACTCCACACACCTGTGGCCACTATTTCCAGCGTGCTGAACCCACTAACAAGGGAAACAAAGAGAGTATGTTATGGACTAGATTACCTTGTAAAATAGACTGTATCCACCACCACTTTCTGGGTTACTAAGTCCACTGGGAATCTGTGCAGACAGCAGCCTAACCCCTGTCCCTGTGCCTTCCGAACAGCCTATACACCTCTTTCTCACTCCTGCTCCTCCTCACTAGATATCCTTCTCATCACCAGTTCCTACACTTAGCTGCTCCCTTTCTAACTCTTTCTTTTCCCTGTCCTGCCCACTAGGGGGCGCCTTTCCCCTATCTATCTCTCTCCCTCTCCCTAAGCTACTGAGCTAACTTTGAAAGCCTCTACTACCAAACTTCTTATTTGTTTTCACTCCAACTTACCTGGTACTTTTTAGTGCTTACCCCTCAGGAAGCCTTTCTTCTTCTTTCTCCTGTATCATCTAACCTTCTCCACTCACAACTTACCTGCTCTTACCTTAGATACCTATATTACTGATTGTTTCCCTGCTAACTTCTCTGTCTTGTCTCTACCCGCTCCGTTCGCCCTCTTGGTCTCACTCCGCTCCCCTACCCTACCCCCAAATCCCACACCCCCCCCAGTACATCTACAGATATACCTACCTAGACACACCCCCTCCTGTTCCTCCAATTACAACCCACCTACAACTATCCAACCCGCTCTCTTTTCTCCCATTACCTCTTCCTATAACCACACCCTTTCACATATACCACTTAATTACTCTAACAATACCACATCCACAACACTTGTACTAGTAACTATAATTAATATCTACCTTCACAATGTTTAAACATCCCACCCTAGCACTCAAACATACCATAATCATGTTCTCTCTTACTATCATTCTATTATTAGCACACCTTACTACCTCCTATGAACAACCACTACTCTCACACCTTAACACACCACACAAACAAACTTCCTCCTTAGTTCCCATCTACCCCAACCATCACATCAACATAACTTCAATACCTAGCTATCTATTACCCAAATATCATAGAATTACCCACATCAAACTTGTATACCCTAATCCCATAAGGATACCCCTCCCACATAGTAAATATACAAAAATTACCTACCTAACCCTACTCCTCCTACTTAAGAATGGAGATATTCACCCAAACCCAGGCCCAACTGACACCTCCTTAAATCAATCCAGTAAACTAGACCCCATTGTTAACCCACTGCTTAGACAACCCAAAAACTCACTCTCAGTAGCCAACCTTAACATACGTAGCATTAATAATAAAACAACTCAACTACATGCTCTCCTTCAGCTGTACTCCTTTGATATTATTTGCCTAACAGAAACCTGGTTAAAACCCTCAACAAAAGACAGTGAAATCATTCCACCTGGCTATAACATCTTACGTCTCGACAGACTATCAAAGAAAGGCGGAGGTATTGCCATATTATTTAAATCTAACCTTCAAATAACCACATACCACCAAAAACCTCCCCAGGACTCAAATGCTGAAATCCTTATTACCAAACTAGAAATAAACCCAGTCAAATCAATCTATATTATCTGCATCTATCTACCCCCAGGTAATAACATTTCCACCATCAAAAAGATCCTATGTTGGCTATCACTAAACTTACCCCAAGAGATAATCATCTTAGGTGATGTAAACATCGACTGGGAAACTTGTAACAGCAAACAACCTACTAGCCATATTAACCTTTATGGATTCTCTCAGACCATCACCTCCCCCACTAGAATAAATAAAGTTAACAAAAAAGAAAGTACCATAGACTGGATACTCACCAACAACCAACCCCATACCTATAAAACAGGAACACTCCCTGATGATATAAGTGACCACTTACTAACCTACATCATCAGGCTTAAAACCAACCCTCCTACCCAAATAATAACCAGAACAATCAGATCCAAAAAAAACTTCAACGTGGAGATGTTTCAAAATGAACTAGAAGCATGCAACTGGACACCCTTAAAACATCTTCCACTAGATGAAGCTGTTGATGTCTTTAATGCTAAGTTTCTAACTATCCTCAACTATCATGCCCCCTCACGCTCCATCAGAATCAAAACTAAACCTGCCCCTTGGCTATCAATAGAAACCAAACAAAAAATCACTCTCAGGAATAAAGCCTGGAACAAATCTCGCTTAACTAAAAACACCACAGACTTCCAAAACTTTAAGCAACTAAGAAATGAGACCAAAAAATTAATAATGAACGATAAAAAAAATTACTACCTGAAACCACAACATTCTCCCCAAAACAACCCCCAAAAATTCTGGGCAACCATAAACCAATTACTACAGCCAAGTAAACCTGTCACACCCAACCCACAAGGCTCTGACATAAATAACCCCAACCAAACAGCAAATTCCTTTAATTCCTTCTTCATAGAAACTATTCAAACCTTAGCAAGTCAACTTCCCATCAAAAATGCACACATGTCAATGAGCAAACTAAACCCACCCCCTACTTTTCACTTACAACCAGTCCCAACTACTTATATTCTCTCCCTTCTAAAAAAACTCAAACCATGTACTCCCTCTGCTGACCTATTACCCGCAGAATACTTGCAATTAGCAGCTAAAGCAATAGCCTTACCAATCTCAATTCTGATCAACAGAACCATCACTGAAGGATATGTCCCTAAACTCTGGAAAATCTCCCACATTATCCCACTCCATAAGGGTGGAAATTCTACTGAAATATCTAATTACCGCCCCATAGCCCTTCTTTCACCCTTATCTAAGATCATGGAAAGGTGTATACACAAACAATTGCTTCAACACCTTCTCCATAATAACCTACTCTCTAACACCCAGCATGGTTTCAGACCATCCCACAGTACCACCACTGCCCTCCTCTCCTTTACAGACACAATCAACAAAAATCACAACAATAACACCCTCTTCTCAGAACTTTTCTTAGATCTATCCAAAGCCTTTGACATGGTCAACCACCAAATACTCATTCATATTCTCCAATCCACTTCAATTGATACCCAATCTCTTAACTGGTTTAAGTCCTACTTACAAAACAGACATCAAACAGTACTCTGGAACTCCACTCTATCCTCCCAGCTACCTGTCAACATTGGAGTCCCACAAGGGTCTATACTAGGTCCCCTCCTATTTTCTTTATTTATCAATGACATACACCATGTGGCTCCCCAAGCCACATGCATACAGTACGCAGACAATTCAACACTTATCTGCTCCGCCACATCTGTATCACAACTTCACTCCCTCACACAACACATATTTAACTCTGTAGAAGACTGGTTTTCCCAGCACTGTCTACTACTCAACCCTAAAAAAACTAAGCTGCTCCTTTTTACACCTTCAAGCAAATCTCCCCTCATTGATTTTACCATAACATCAACAAATGGCACACCTATATCACAAGAGTCAACTACCAAACTACTAGGCATTACCATAGACAACAACCTTAACTTCGATGCCCATATTAACAACACACAAAAAAGCATTAATAAAAAAATAGGCTCTCTTTACAGAATCAAACCTTTCCTCACTCCAGAATCTAGAACAACTATAGCCCTCTCCCACCTTATCTCACCCCTTCTCTATGCCTCCCCAATTTTTACCAAATTATCAAAAAGAAATCTGTCGAAACTAGAAAACTCCTACCACAACATAGCCAGATTTGCCACAGGAAACCCTTACAGAACCCACCACTGTAATAATCTAAAACAACTAGGCTGGCTGGAATATCAACAGCAACTAAAAACTAACCAGCTTAGCATAGCCCATCAAATTCTTTATCAACCTGAAAAAACCCCTATACTATCAAGCCTGATTCACCCATACCACAACCTAAAGTCCCTTAGATCTGCACACAAACTTCTTATAGACACTGTCAAATCAAACAACAAGGCCGGAGACTCTCTTTTCTCAAACACTGTTGGAAAATATTGGAACCTGCTTCCCTCTGAACTCTCATCTATTCCCTCAAAATCTCTCTTTAAAAAGAAACTCAAGCTTTACCTCAAAACACAATGGCTGTGCCCCTGTACCAACCCTGACTAACATTAATTCATGTTCATCTAACTTACTTCACCCCAATCTAAATTCACTTTCTTTTCATCTTTTTTCCATTTCCCTCTCTATGTAAATGTTATTACATACTTCTTGCTGTCTTGTTCTACAATACTTTCTTCACTCCATTACTTTGTATACCTCTTGATTATTATTATATTTTATATTTGAATGTAGTTCTTAATAGTTTTTATACTTAGCATCAGTAACGTTTTATAAGTGGAGCTTATCTCCAAGGGCCTCTACTGAAAATGGACATGTATCCAGCTAGACTAGCCCGGTCAACAAATGTAAAAATAAATAAAAAATAAAATAAATAAATTCTTACTAAAACAATCATGGGCCTAAATAAAAAAAAACTATGCAGACCATCTCAAAGCCTTGTCCCTCCATGGTATCATACAGGCTATTAAGTGACGACTTCTGCCTCAAATATAGAGCTTTGACAGACCCTAACATGTCAAACCTATTATACATTCATAAGTTCAATGGTAATGCGAACACCACTCAAGAGATTTCAATCTCTTTTGCAACATATATAGAACATGCTGGAAGGATAAAAATGTATCACAGAGAATGCCTCTTCTATGGAATCATCTTCCACTCCACATAAAGCAAAGTACTTCCCTTACTCTATTCAAATGTTATTTGGATGAATGAATGGGTAACTGTAAATTCACCCCTGATCTAATGCCCATGTACCTAATGGATTGGGTCAACAAATAAATGTCCAACATATCCTTGTACTGTCTACCTCTGGATTACCTTTATGAAAAAAAAACTACCATGGGTATATAAGGTTAGGTCTGCCTTCTCAAGATCTTCAGAAATCAATAGTCTAGTAAGTTCCTATGAACCTATATATGTATATGTACATGTATATAATATACACACACACACACACACACACACACACACACACACACATATATATATATATATATATATATATATATATATATAACTATACACACAGCTATATATACTTATAATTACTGTCCTCCTTGTAAAAATGTGCTTTGATCAAGTGTTAATTAAACCACTGAACCCTATTCTCCAAAATCAGTTTTGTGACGTAGCTGCTGCAAGGACCAATATTAAGCCTCTATGAGAATTTTGGCAAAACAAGTTTTGTGGTAAAGGTTTCAATTATCTGATCATCGATATTCAAAATGTTTGGAGACTGAGACTAGAATTATATCTATATCTATATCTATAGACAGATATTACACATGCAAACACACACCCCCAGATTCACTATCCTCCCATGCAGGTCTAGCTTATTCCTGCATGGAAGCAGCCATTTAGGAGCAGGATGGCAGCACGGCATGCATATTAATAAAGGTGTGCTGCCTGAGCTCCTAAATGTACACAGACCATGTACTAGTGCAGTGGGCGTGTCTGAGAGCAGAGCTCTCAGAATACACACACCCCTGCAATGAAGAACAGCAGAGTATTAATAAAAGAATGAGTAAGATCGCTCATAGGTGTTCACATACCCCCAGCAACATCCCCCCATGTTTACAAGAGCAATAGTTAAAACATCAAATATAATGATTTTTTTTAAATTTTTTTTTGTTTATGAAACAGATTAAATTTAACCGTAGGTGCTTGGGTTTGCCCATTGCTTAGCTACGGTTAATGCAGCTTAAATGGCACAAGAAGCTAAAAAGCAAGATATGTGCAAATGAAGCAGTACAGCAATAGTGTAGTGGGCAGAGCATTTGCCTTATGAGCAGTCATGACCGGTTTGAGTCCCACTCCAGTACATTCCATTTTCATGTCAAATCACTTTATGACCAATATTTTTAGTTGCATAACCTACTAAATATATATTTGTGAACTGGAGTACTGCATTAAATGCAGATGTGAGGTGTCAGTGTCATAATGTTGCAAAGTCCACAGATAATCACAAGTGCCCCATACAGTATATGTACACAGGATTCAGGAATACAAATGGAAGGTAAAATGTGTAATGAATGATAACTCCATACAGTTTCCAAATCCACCACCTTCCCAAGAACCATTAGACATTACTGTCTAAATTAGTGCTGTGGTAAGTGGCAGTAAGCACTAGTAATGAAGTGTAAGCACTATTAAGCAGTAGTAAGCGAGAGTAAGCATATTTAAGCAGTAGTAAGTGAGTTTAAGTCCATTTGTGCTGGGGTAAGCAATGCGCACACAGGTTAAGCAATATTTAAGCTAACTCTCTGTAACTATATTTAGCCGAAGGTTAGCATTGCTTACCCTCACGTAAACCCACGCAAACTTTCTTACAATTGCTTAAAAGTGTCTTAATCATTCTGTATGCAACAGCCGCTGTTCTGGCCAGAAAGAAAATAAACAGCCTTTGCAGGTCTTGAACCCAGGAACCTGTACACTACAGTCACAGTAGTTAACCACTAAGCCATCACAGCAGTACATACAATTGAGGTATCACCAAACAGATCCTCACTATAAGGAATTCAAACTGAATATGTGAAAAGAATCTATATGCAATTTTATGTTGTATAACCTACTACATAACATAAATGTGTGAACTGGAGTACTGCATTAAGCCCAGATGTGAGGTGTCATTGTAATAAAGTGTTGAAATCCCCTAATAAACACAAGGACCCCATACAGTTTACGTACACATGAATCATGGATACTAAACACATATATAACATGTAATGAATAATAAATCAATGCCAAAAAGCAAATATAATGCAAATTAAATATTAAGCATTGCACAGCTCAGCTTAGTAGGTATAAGCAATGTGTATGCCAGCTAACTCAGTCTGCCCATCGGTATACCCCTTTAAACAATGCCAACCTTAGGTAAGCAGGTTTGCCCATAGCTTAGCATTTTGAAAACTGTCCAATCACGGCAAAGTGTGGGAAACTGGCCCTATTTAAACCCAACAGGCGGGAATACATCTCATAACTGGTTGTAGCTTCCCCTTGTAGGCAATATGTCTGGAATGGGAGAGGGTGCATGCTTTCGCATGCAGTGCTGGGGCATCCAGGAGTCCAGAGTCATGGCAGGACTCCATGACCAGAGACTGCTGCAGGACCAGTACCAGGGTTCCCAATATAAAGCAAAAGCCTGGGGCCATCTCACCCGTGACTTCACCAGTGCCACTGGCACACCCCAAACTGGTGAGCAGGTCAGGCATCATTATGCCAACCTAAAGTGCCAAAAGTGGGATCTCTTGGATCAGTGGATTCAAGAGGCAAGGAGGACAGGGGAGGTCCCAGCCATATGCAAGTATCAATCCACTACCTGTTTAATAATTGCCAGCTCATGTATATTATGGATAGGTATGGCTAAATATTCATCTTATGTCTTTCACAGTGGCAAGTGAGCAGGCTATGAACCAGGTGGCCAATGGATGTTGCTTGGAGCAATTGTGATGTGAGGAAGGTTAGTAATAATCTTACATGTACTGTCACAGGAAATAAATCGAAAAGTAGCAGTAAATTATACTGCATACACCACAGAATATGGCAGGAAGAGTTTCATATACATTGTATGTAAATAAAAGCATAATTGCCTGTCAATAAAGGTCTAACTGCTGGACTGCATGTGTTTACTCTGGTATCATATGGTAATGTAAATTTGCAATCACTTAATAGTGCTGTTGTATTAAGCACTGTTACCCACACTGTGCAACATAAATAAAATGTGTAGGAATGTCTGTATATGACTGGTGTAATCCCAAGAGGTCATATAGTACAACTAAGAAAGACATATAAAGAAAACAGTGAAAAGACAGACAGCAAAATCCAATTAGCACACTCAACTGAGATGTGAACTGTTGTATTTTTAGCACACACAGCCATGGTTCGAATCCTGGGAATGGTAGTAGGCTACATACAGAATCATACCCCACAACTGTAAAGATATGGCCAGAATGTCCAGTAAATTGGCCTATATCTGCTGCCTGTCACCCTGTTCCCTGGGAAATCAGTGTGATGATCCCAGACGTTTAGGCAGCAAACAAGAAATACAGCTGATTGTCAGACATCTGTAAGAACAAATCTGTCACTCTAGCAATTCCCCAAAATGTTATGAGAGTAAAAAGCCAAGTATGTCCCATCTACACCCCCATGTTGTCAAGCTGTGAATAGAGTGCGTGCAGTAACAGAGTGAGATGTATGTGCATAATACTAATGTGTAATCTGGTAATTTATGTGGCAACATTCAGGTAGTGCTAACAAACATTGCTCCCACAGGTCTGTCAGATACGAACACTGTGCCTAGAAATAAAAGATTGATATCCTGTACTGGTACTGTGTACTCTGTTATTGAATGGCATTGTTAGTGTTGCAGTTTTTCTGAACAATAAGGTATCACTCATCACTGTCACCAACACTGTGCTACATAATTTAACTGTCTAGGAAATCCTGTATAAGAGTGTTGTAATTCACTAAATTTTTAAAAGGGCAATAGTCAAAATATGTCCCAGTTCACCTGCATGTGGTCAAGACATGGCCAGAGTCTGCGCAAAAAGAAATGGACAGGTATGTGCAGAACATCAACCTGGAATCTGGGAGTATGTGTAGAAACAGTCAGTTAATGTCAACAAACAATTCCTCCATAGGTATACCAGGTAATAGGTGTATACCGCAGGTAAAACCAGTTCATGTATATAGGAGTTGACAGCCATACCACTGTCCAAAGTAAGGCAACAGGGTAGTGTACTAATACTTGTAAAGTACAGATAACAGCATTGACTAGGAAAGTAATGCGAACTACAGGAATATACTAGCTGTTAATTGACATCTTTCTCCCCCCACCACATCTGCAACAAAAAACTAAATACACAACTCAATTGGTACGTGATGACTTAACTGTTAAATAATTATTTAAATCTGTTTCTATGCATGTGCTATGTTGAAATACTCCCACATTGGTGACATGGTGCCATCAATGTACCTGCATGCTGTTGTAATTACCACTGTGGTCCCATAGATGCATGTGCTCTGTTTGCTATGCAACTGTTCCATATCTGGTGTTTGGGTTAATGGGAATATCTATGCATGCTGTTATACCTAATCCTGAAATGTGTTGACTAATACTAATCCACATATGTTGATAAAACATAAACACCATAGCACGTATGGGAATGCGGGTCCCAGCGGACCAAGCTGTCCCACCTCATCTGGCTGTGGCACCAGGCACCAGCACGTCTGGCGCCCATCCTGGGACCTCCTCATCTGCTGGTTCTGCACAACTTTCGGGTGGAACTGCCTCAGGGGATGGGGCTCGCCCCACCCTGGGAGTGGGCATGGACAAGACACTGTCACCCGTCGCCAGGTCCGGGGCGTGCTGTGTAGCGAGCTCCACAGGGAGTTTGGAGATCTGTTACGCCAGCTTGCGGGTCGTGTGTTGCGACTAGAGGGTCGGCCTGGCTCTCCAACTCAGCCCCCAGCACAGCCACCTTCGGGGCTGTGAAGGTGCAGTGGTGACTGCCCATGGGTGGGGACCTCAGTTCCACTGTTTCAAGTAGGGGGCTCATGGGCTTCCGATTTCGCCAACACCCCTCCCCATCAAGGTGTTTACTCCCCACATGTGTCATATACCACCCCTGTATTTGTCTTGTCTGTTAACCTACCCAACCTACCTCCCCAAATATACCTACTATCCCTCCCCAACATCCCACTCTCACAAGAAAAAAAAGGGCAATCTGTTCCCCAAAAAAAATCTCACCCCATACATAGCTGTCTAATTCGCACATGTGTCCACTGGACATGTAACCTGGTCTAATTGGCTTAACAACATATTACTGTTGTCCTCACCCTTCTCTCAGGGGTACGAGTGTCCAAATCTATCTCAAAATTCAGTATATATGCACAGCTGTTGCTGTAGAAGAAATGGGCAGCTAGGGACCTTCCCCACACCCTTCATGCACATCCCTAGCTATTTTCCTACTGTCTTTCCCTCCTTGTGCCCCTTTTTCACCACTTTGCTATCAACCCTTTTTTTTTCTTTTAAAGAAATTAGCGTGGGGATAAGCGGGAGTAAGCACTTTTAAGCAGCAGTAAGTGGGTTTAAGCTTGTTTGTGCAGGGGTAAGCAATGCCTAGACAGGTTAAGCAATTGAGAAGCTAAGTCAGTATAAGAAACTGTAACCAGAAGTTAGTAGTGCTTAACTTTGCACAAACCTGCTTACAACTGCTTAAAAGTGCCTTAATCACTTTGTATCCAATAGCCCTTGTTCTGCTCAGCAACAAAATAAACAGCCTCTACAAGTCTTGAACCCAGGACCCTGCACACCATAGCCAAAGTGATTTACCACTAAACCATGTCAGATATACATAGGCCTGATGTTTTTACAAACATATCATCCAGCACAGTCATTCAACAGTACAGGAAATGTATTTAAACATGTAGATGTGTGTGTATATATATATATATATATATATATATATATATATATATATATATATATATATATATATATATCTAAGTAGATATATACAATAGAACATAGCAAATACATATATGACCACAGGCACTGTTAATGGGAGTGAGTGGGCCCAAGGAACATAAGTCTTGCACATATTGATACCCCCCCCCCCCCACAGCCAAGCAGGTCTGCCCTGCAATACCATACAAACTGCTTCAAGTCCCATAACCAGGACCTGGCATAACATGGGCACAAGATGTTAACAGTAATCCATCCCACCTGTATGATGTTAGGCTAGTATCAATAACATATCATGCAGTACAGTCTGGCTACCATAGGGAATGTACAATGTGGAAGCAATAAACATTTCTAATATACATATACACAGACACACAGACACACACACACACACACACACACACACACACACACACACACACACATATATATATATATATATATGTGTGTGTGTGTGTGTGTGTAACTACACATACACACACAGAAATATTTATAGGAAGATACATATTTAGAGGGTGC
Organism: Protopterus annectens; assembly: GCF_019279795.1. Taxonomy (NCBI): domain Eukaryota; kingdom Metazoa; phylum Chordata; order Ceratodontiformes; family Protopteridae; genus Protopterus; species Protopterus annectens. The sequence goes on from NC_056734.1 coordinate 95,504,776, forward strand.
ACACCATACAGAACACCCAGTATGCCTACAGTTGCCACTTTATCAACTGCACACTGTATGCGTCACCCATACAAAAGACAATTGTTGCCTGAAACATATACCCACAGAGAGGCCAAAGGATATAACACCACACACAGGTTTGCATACATGAGATCGCTTTATTTGTGTACTATTACAGTTGTATATGCCATGTCATATAGCTGTTTAGACTTTGAAGTACATATAAACAGACTAATGCAACTCTCAAACAGATAAATTAATACAGTATTCTGGAAAGCATTATATATGTTGCTGTCCAGGCCAAGGCCTACAAGTAGTACAACAATAAAGACAGACTGGGCCACAGGATAACAATCAACAGTAAATAATGCAGATGTATAGTGCAGCAGCCTGTATCTACACTCTGTACACAATCCCTAAGGGGGTAAAGACCTCAGTTGACACAACAGGATGTATCTGTTACATAACAATGCATAACTGAAACCATCACAATCACAATGACAAACAGAACAGTCTGTATGGCAGGAAGCAGTAGGCCTGCATTAACCCAAGGTTGATTGTATGGTAATGTACATCCAGATGCCTTAAGGCAGCTTACCCCTGATACCCCTCACATGTAACAGCCTAGGTTAGTTATGGTGCACCCTCCCCCAAAGACTGACATCCAGGGCCATATACCACTGTTACACACACTGGCCTCTGGACTGCATAAGGGCACACATGTACTGTGCAGATAAAGCCCACACATATATGGCCCCAACCCTACAATATGTGTGAGGGCCACAACAGCAGTGGAATGATGGCAGGAATGACAGCATGACATACTCACAGGCCACTACATAACAACCCCTGACAGCATGACATATAGACAAAGCCTGGTATGTAGGTGGAGGACTGAGGCTGGATCACAGGCCCATATGTGAAATAGTGTTGTCATACACTAAACAAGTCTCTGCTGTTACAGGATAGTCTGCAACCTACCCGCAGTCAGGAATATGAAGTCAGAAACACAAATGGATGTCGCCATGTACTGATAGTAATCAACACACACACACACACACACACACACACAGTCAGTGATATATCTGACACAAGACCTGTGTGGTGGACAGCCAAAACATAACATGCACACCTCTGGCTATCAAGTGGATAGGCACACAGTTGAGAGCTATGCAGACAAGCTGCAGTCCATGTTAAACTAGTATGTACACACAAACCCTGTAACACTGGTTCTATACATTGCATACAACAACAGTACTCACACTCTGTTTGTAGTTCTGGAACCTCATACAAGTATGTAACTGGCCTGAATGTGCAAGTCATCTTGTAAGAGCTATTGCTACCTGCTGTCTGTAACACTGCTGCCCACGCACTGGAAGGGTGTCCACCATACAGGAAAGGTAAAGGAACCACGCCCACATGATGTAGTGAATTAAAATAGTGGGTTGCCATGACAGTGGTAGTTGTAAGTGCAACACAGCATGCTGCATGCAGGTAGTAAGTGTAGGACACTGACTGCTGCACTGAGGTGGTTCCACCTGAAGGTAGTGCTGGACCAGTAGATGAGGAGGTCCCAGGGTGGGTCCCACATGTGATGTGGCCTGGTAACATGCCCAGATGAGGTTGGAGAGGAGATTCCGCTGGCAACTATTCCCTAAACATGTTATTGTGTCACTGTTATAGAACATATGTGGGTAGTAATAGTCAACACAATCCTGGAAGATGTCCAACAGCATGCACAGGTATCACCAATAACACAGAATGTCAGATGTGCAGCAATCACATAGCAAGCATACCACATGCATATATGGAACCATAGTAGCCCTGACAATGGCATGCAGGTGAAATAATTTGTAACAGGCCAGCAATGATAATGTCCACACAGGGAACATGGTTATAAACACATAGCACAAAGTGTAGTACAATACAATATATGTCCCAATGGTAGGTAAGCTGTAGCCATACCTACTGAGTTGTGTGAACAGTTTGTTGTCACTGATATGGTAGTGGGGGGGGTGACAGAGATGTGCATTAAATACTATGGTATAGTTGCTCAGACCTGTTACCATCTTTATGTCTTCCAGGCAGGATGTCCCATGGCCGCCTACCTGGCTATTCAGCGGAAGAAAATGAGGGTGTGCTGAATTACCTAATCCAGCACTATCCTGTCCTGTTTGGCAGGGTCGCCCATGAGCAGCAGGAGTGGACCGCCCTGTGGAACGACCCAGTCCACAGGGTCAATGATGTCGGCCTGCATAATGGCAGTTATGAGCAGGTCTGGCATCACTGTTTTGACTTGCTTCGCAATGCCCGTCGGTGTGCTGCTGCAGTCTGGTGGGATCACCTCGCAATGGGGGGAAGTCATGCCATCCATCCCCCCCAGGACCACAAGCAAGGGCATCTACCACAGTCTGTGCACAGCCCAAGATACATATGCACAATACACATACTGTTGACAATCACCATAAGAACACAGACCCCAGTACTGTATACACAACTTATGTCCTCAGAAACAACCCCTACTATACATAACATGTCTAGCAGTCTGATATCTGACTGGCTTGTTATCAGGTATGATGTCAATAAATTATGGTATACAGGACATATGCACCTCTGACTGCATGACATATGTACAAAGGTTGACAGACTTGTGGCTGGAGCTATAAACACTGGCCCAATATTAGCATGTCGCTGTGATAACCTCATACATTTACTGTCGTACCAAGGTTTGTTGTGACATATGTCCTATGAGGGGATATCAAGTCAGTAACTCTCATGGCTGTCACCATGTTGTGTCTTTCGGCTTTTTCCCGGTTAAGGGGTCACCACAGCAGAACTCCGGTCCGCTAATGATTGACAGTAGATTTTTACGTGCCGCATTACCAGCTCTGACGCACAACCTTCATCGAAGGTACACCCATTCATGCATGTCTCCACACAGAAGACGCTCTAGCTGAGAATCAAACAGGACAACATCTTTCTGTGAGGCAACAACGCTACCGCAGCACCACCACCGCAGTATATGGCTGTCACCATGTACTGACTGCAATCCTCACACAATGCTTCTGCAGTTCTCAGATTGGTGTTCTGTGAGTAACACCAAAAACAAAAAGCTCCACACACTGCCCAGTCTGCAGCTATCCCTACAGATGTGGGTTTCCTCAAACACATAACACTGTCATGACAGGAATTAAATCATGTAGACCAGCCATATTCACACACACTGTGGTAAACTGACATTACTCCACATGCAGAAGAGCAACACTTACATTCTGTAGTCATGTCTGGCACATCCCCCTCCTGTCTGTTGGCCTGTTTCCACAGTGTATGTTGTTAGAGGTAAATCCTAATACCATTTAAGATGCTGTTTGCCAAACAACAGATCGGGTTACTGCTCACAGTGAATGAAAAGCCCCAACACCAACATGATGTTCCTAGATACTGGAGTGTGTTCCCATGTATTTGGCTATGGGAATGTTACCGCAGCTGTTCCACATGCAATCAGCTAGAGGAGGGCTGCAATTCGTGCACAGGCCATCAGCTGATCATGAGCATCACTTACAAAACACAAGCTGCTGCCTAAGCAAAGCAGATGTACTTCTCCACATCCACCAGAGAGGGTGTGAGACAGACAGAGACAAAGTAAGTCAGGCAGGGAGTGGGAGAGAAAAAGTTAAGCATTTTTGTGTCACACACCTACCAGTACAGGGTTTCAACCCCCTAACTGAGTATGTATTGCTATCACATGTCTATGTCGTTATTGCATGCTCCACACAGCTTAGATGTTGGTGAGCTGTCCAAAGGTATGTCTGATGGTGAGTGACATCTGCAACAGTGATATAGTAGCAATAAGGTAGGTGTAGTACACGTGCCTATCCACATGAACAGGTGTCAATGTCAACACAGCCACACTGTCTCAGGGACTCACATGCAATGACACACTTGGCAGGATTGGGAATAGATTTCCTAACTAGCTAGTTTGCCGCAATACAGTACTGCCCAGGTATCACATACACCACAGGGGTATCCGGATGTTATATGGGCAAAGGGTATGTGAAGGTGTCTGACATCAGACAGCATACATCAGTAGGCCAATGGGAGTTGTAGTGAGTGTGAATGTGGTCAAAAGCATCTTACTCCACACACACAGACACAGGGTGCCAGTACTGACATGCATGGGTGCATTGCTTCATGGGTGTGTAGTGGTTGACTGTGCCAGAAGGCTATACAAGGCTAGGTAATGGTCTTCAGTGTGGCTTAGGGGTGTAGTGTCTGGACTGGCCCACACAGGTGGGTACTGTATCCACCATCCAGTCACCTGGGTTACTATTGTGTGTGGCCAGTGCTGTGCAATGCTTGCCATTTATGTGTTCTATAGTCCATGACATGGATGGTGTCTGGGATGTGCACACGCCCCACATGCATGTTCAGTGACATGTGGAACTGTACCTGGGGTGTTTGGCCCATGTTGTGTACACAGATTATCATCAGATGTGCCAGTCCTGGCCTCATGAGGCAGTAACTGGTAATGGACACCAGGATGACCCTGCACCTACATTGATAGCATGATACAGGTATTCCCTGGTGTCAGTGGCATCTGTCCATACAGGGCATGTGTTTAAGGCATAGTATGTCCTTTGTGGGTCACATTTGATGGCACCACAGTTGTTGCAGACGTGCAGTGGGGAACATAGTGAAGGCGCACTGTCTGCAATTATTTGCCTACTGTAGTGATGGGACAGGGTGCCATGCCCTCTGTAGTCCACTGCAATCACACCATGGTTACCATCTGTGGGCAATATGCAGGGTACTACCAACATAGCAGTTGTTGCCTAGGCAAGTGTGGTCGTGAATGAGACATGAGTTGAGAGTGTTCTCTGGATAATACAAGGGTTGCTTACTTTGTTTGCCAGGCCTTGATGTCACATGTAGGGATATGGATTGACACCCCAGCTTCTCAGCTATTTGACATCTGTTATCTTTGTAAGGTGGACACTGTGACATATAATAGGCCCATCATATAAGAAATTTGCAAAACCTACTCCACAATGAGTCCAGTTGTTACACACTCACAGCCACCTCCACACAGGATATGAAAGACAAACACAGACACACACACACACTATGGCCATGTCAGGGATTAGAGTTACCTAACTAGTTTATTACACTACAGCATTACGCAGTTATAGGATGCGGCATGGAGATTTCTGGACTATTCCTTCCCCAATGGTGTATTTCACTGGGAATGACATCAGCAGGCTTACCAAAGAAGGGCAATGGAGGTTGCAGTGACTGAATGGCCTCAAAAGCATTGCTCCCTACACAGACAAACATCCACACTTGCCATGTATGGGAATAGAACCCCTACATCACATTAAAGCATTACGCTGTTATAGGACACACCATGGAGATTATTGGAGTACTCCTTCTCCAAAGGTGTATTTCACTGGGAATGACATCAGCAGGCTTGCCAAAGAAGCGCAATATAGGTTAAAGTGACTGTGAATGGCCTCAAAAGCATTGCTCCCTACACAGACAAACACACACACACACCTCCACATTTGCCATGTCTGGGAATAGAACCCTTACTGAGCCACTATATCACACTACAGCATTACACTGTTACAGGACGCACCACAGAGATTACTGGAGTACTTTTCACTGGGAATGACATCAGCAGGCTTGCCAAAGAAGGGCAATGGAGGTTGTAGTGACTGTGAATGGCCTCAAAAGCATTGCTCCCTACACAGACAAACACCTACACTTGCCATGTCTGGGAATAGAACCCCTACCAAACCACTATATCACACTACAGCATTACTTTGTTATAGGACACACCACAGAGACTACTGGAGTACTCTTTTCCGAAAGGTGTATTTCACTGGGAAATGACATCAGCAGGCTTGCCAAAGAAGGGCAATGGAGGTTGTAGTGACTGTGAATGGCCTCAAAAGCATTGCTCCCTTCACAGACAAACAAATATTCACACTTGCCATGTCTGGGAATAGAACTCTTACTGAACCACTACATTACACTGTTATACAATGCACCACAGATATTACTGGAATACACATTACTTAAATGTGTATTTCAGTGGGAATGACATCAGCAGGCTTGCCAAAGAAGGGCAATGGAGGTTGTAGTAACTGTGAATGGCCTCAAAAGCATTGCTCCTTACACAGACAGACAAACAAACATCCACACTTGCCATATCTGGGAATAGAACCCCTACCAGACCACTATATCACACTACAGCATTACACAGTTATAGGATGCGCCACAGAGGCTCCTCCTTTCCCAAAGGTGTATTTCAAAGTGAATGACATCAGCAGACTTGCCAAAGTACAGTATTTGAATTGTAGTGAGTGCAACTAGCCTAAGATGCATTGCTCCCTACACAGACAAAGACACACACACAGTTGCCATGTCTGGGATTACAACTCCTTCCTGACTAGTATATCACACTACAGCATTACGCAGTTTCAAAATGCGCCACATAGATTACTGGGTCAGCGCTTCCCCAAAGGTGTATTTGAAAGTGAATGACATCAGCAGGCTTGCCAAAGTAGGGCATTTGAATTGTAATGAGTGTGACTAGCCTGAAAAGCATTGCTTCCTACACAAACACACTTGTCATGTCTGAGATTAAAACTCCTACCTAACTAGTATATCACACTACAGCATTACGCAGTTACAAAACATGCCACAGAGATTACTGGGTTAGCTCTTCCCCAAAGGTGTATTTCAAAGTGAACAACATCAGCAGGCTTGCCAAAGTAGAGCATTTGAATTGTAGTGAGTGTGACTGGCCTAAAAATCATTGCTCTCTACACAAACACAGATGCCATATCTGGGATTAAAAATTCCTATCTCACTAGTATATCACACTACAGCATTACGCAGTCACAAGATGCGCTACAGAAATTACTGGGTTAGTTCTTCTCCAAAGATGTATTTCAAAGTGAATGACATCAGCAGACTTGCCAGTGTAGGGCATTTGAACTGTAGTTAGTGTGACTAGCCTAAAAAGCATTGCTCCCTACACAGACAAACACACAGTTGCCATGTCTGGGATTAAAACTCCTACTTAACTAGCATAGCACACTAAAGCATTATGCAGCTACAAGACACACCACAGAGATTACTGAGTTAGCTGTTCCCCAAAGGTGTATTTCACAGTAAATGACAGCAGCAGGCTTGGCATAGTAAAGCTATGGGAAGGCCAGTGTGTGTGCATGGGCCATAACCCATTCATCTAGAAGTACACACACCACACTTAGGCACACACAGGTTTATATTCTGCAGGAACATGTATACAACTGTTAGATGACTACTGCCTTGTACAGTCATGCTGCACAGTTAGCACTAGCACCACAGAGTCTATAATGCTGAGGGATACCAGTGGCTAATTTCTACAGTGAGTGACATTTACACATCATGTGGTTGTAGCCATTTGGCTGTGTGCTGGGCGGGACAGACCTCATGATGGAAGGCTCTTTGTCACTGTCAATCTCCTCCAAAAGTTTCTGTATGTGTACTTTTGACATATTATAGTGCGTTGTCCTTGGATATCTGTATGTATGCCTATCCACTGTGTGTGTGCAAAGCAGGACTGGTGCATACTGAGAAGTGTATGCACTAACATCTGCAACTGTCAGATATGTATGGTCCATTGTTGTTGCCAGACATGGGCTTCATTTGTTTGTGTGTGAGCATGACCAGTATGACCTTTCAGTATATTGTTGTCTGACATTGCCTTCTGTATTGAATGTGTGGATCCATTCCAGGCGGATTGTACTCCAGTGTAGACTTTTGTGTTCTTCACCTGCAGCTAGCACTCTGTTTCTGTAGGATATCTGTAGATCATTTGGCAACATGGGGTCAAACTGGGCAAGGGATAGTGGGTACTGTAGGTAATTGTGTCTGTGCTGCTTCTGCTACATGGTACTGGTGTTAGCAGAGATATTCAGACATGTGTAGGGTTATACACTGTGATATTTTATATCCTCAAGTACTGTCAGGTAGACATTTTTGCTTGCAGTGATGTCCTGGGGAACACAGAGTGAATGCAACTGTGTCCAACATTTTGGTCAAACGCCTACATATTCCTGCAAACTAATGCCATTCTGGAGGGGAGCTGCAGACACTTGCTGCTGGGTCTGTGTAACCGATTCAGCACCTTGGTACAGTGGTGGCAGAGGATCCCATACTTGTAAATCCATCGACGTGACAGTATGGCCTTATCTTGCTATGGCAATACCTCACAGCTGTACAGATTCACACAAATTACTCAGAGGCAAGGGTCATAAGTCAGGACATTACCTCTATTGTGGTGTACGGGCAGGTTTGTAGCCACCCATTCTTGTGTTTGCAGCCAGGGATAGTATGTGCACATGGCTGCATTTCAGAGTTCGCACATTCCATGCTGCCCATGCCCCCACCATATTATTCTATCCGCTTCCATACATTATGCAAGCATTCTCTGATACTATCCCTATATTTATCACCTCATCACAGCAGTGTATTGTTGTTGGTCCACAGTTCATACAGTGGGATATGGTAGACATGTTACTGTGGTTTGTCCATATGGCCTTGCATATGGGTTCTGTGGACTGTGTTATGTTGTTATTTGGGAGTCCATGACATAACATACATTGGCAGTACAGGTGAGATGCAGGCCTTTGGCAGAGGACTGTAGGCCATTTGGTAGTGATGCAGGCCAGCTGTAGCAGGCCATTGCATTCTGTGAATCCTACGGTACTAGACTGCCATACATTATTTTCCCCTGGGGTGACAGGGTAGGTGTCCCAGGTGTTCATGCCAATACTTTCTATCAGTATTGTTCAGGTGGTGTGGATGCTGGAAGGGTGCTGCTTACAGCTAGGGACACACCTGCATGGGACACCTGCATTGCATGCTGCATTCTTTAGCTATTGCCATACACAGGTGGGGGTCATATTGAATCCATTCCCAACAGCATGGATAAGTCCAGAGAGTTTCCTGTGGGTGGTGTTTGGGTGAGCTGGGTGCATGTGTGCTATGGATATTACTTGCATCTGACTCACAGGTATGCATGGGGCATTCCAGTGATGCTGGCTTGTGCAGGAACATCAGCTGTTTCTCAATACATAATTCCTATGACCTTTGTGATCTGCGAGTGTTTGGCCTGACGACATTGGTATTCCCTACTACAAGACCAGATAATGTGATGCAAACCTGTATGTACAATTCCAAGGGTGTGTCCATTTCATGGTTACACATTATACACTTTCTGTCCGGGGTACTTTCCCCTGTGTACTTCTTGTATATCTGGCCCAACAGTCATGCCATGTCCATTTTTCAGATGGTGACACATATTACCTTCATACATTTACAATGGCTTACTGCTACTATGTGTTATACTGGGGGGCATTGTGTTTGACACTGCAGTTGTGAGGACTTGGACCTGTCATCGGCAGTACTGGGTAATGGCCACCAGGTCAAACCTCACCATGCATACATACTGACCACTCTCACACAATATGTAACACACACCAACCTAACACACGCATACCTGCATATTGTACAAATGCTACAATCTATCCTGCTACCTTGGCCACTTTAGGTCATTTGTGCTCCACTGGTATTATACCTACACATACATGTTACTACATTTCAACATCAGATTGGAGGGGGGCACACCTGACTGTTACAACATGTCTACATCGGACTGGGGGGGGGGCACACCAGACTGTTGCTCCATTTCTACCAGAATTGGGGGGGTACACCTGACTGTTTCTAAATTTCTACATAGGATTGAGGGGGCACACATGACCATTTCTACATTTTTACATAGGATGGGGGGGGCACGCCTGACTGTTACTACATTTCTACATAGGAATGGGGTGGCACACCTGACTGTTTCTACATTTCTACATAGGATTGGGGGGCACACCTTTTGCTACATTTCTACACAGGATTGGGGAGGCACACCTGACACTTGTTCACATTTGCTATGATTGCACTGGTATGTCAGGTACTCCATTTAATTCTGTATTCTAAGCTATCATGCTGACTACATGTCTTACGTTTGATTGACCTACATATCAGTTTCTGACTTCTTAGCCTTCAGAACTAACATCCCACTGCCTGACCTGATGTAGTCTGTCTGTGTAGGCCTGGGGGGGGGGGGTTACCCATAGCCATTATTCAGAGGCCTTAGCACAGCCTTTGTTTGTGTTTGTCAACACCTGTCCTACCGGCTGAGACTGTAATTGGGTATGTGAACCTCCCTGACTGGCATGTGTATGTCATATGGACACACATATGGCCCAGCACATTTCCTGCAGTGGGTTTTGTCACCATGTGTAGTACTGGCTACTATGGTGACACCAGTATTTGTTGCAGATCTCATGCTTCCATTATAGGTGTCTACTATCTGCTGGCATCCCATTCAGCCACCCGATTCCCTTGCATGCCCACATCCATACCATAGATACAAGTAACAACACATACTACTCCATTCGGCAACTGGTAAGGAGAGTGACTTACCTTGTGGGTGTGCCAGTATTGAGGATGGTGCTGGAGGGCTGCCTATGTCTGATGCACATAGTACACTCCCTATACATGGTTGAGCACAGGTAGTGTCATGTTTGGTATCCCTTTTACTGTATGTGCGAGTCAGAGAGAGGTGTCATTCCCTGGGTCCCTACTGCGTCAGTGTATGTGCTATGTGTTGCCTCTTTGCCAAGGCCAGGGCATACTGGGCACGTCTACTTCTGCCTACTGGGGCAGGCTCAGGTTGTTCCTCCAAGTCACTCTGTGCCTGTGCAGGCCTTGGCATTGGTGGGGGGCTGTGTGGCCCTGCCCCGTGCTATTCCTGCTGTCGCTGTTTCTGCAGGATCATATTGTGTAGCATGACATATACGATGACAATTTTAGTACATGTAGCTGGTGAGTACTGCAAGGCTCCACCACATGTCTCCAGGCACTGGAACCATGACTTAAGCATCCCAAACACATGCTCTATTATAATTCTGGGCTGTGCGTGTGCCTCATTATGGAGTTTTTGTTCAGGTGTGTGTGCGTTTCTGATGGGTGTCATCAGCCACGGCTCCAGTGTGTAACCAGCATCCCCCACAAGGTGACCATAAGGGATATCCCCATTGGCAAATCTCTGGTACAGCTGAGTCAGATACCAGATGTGGGAATTGTAATAGCTTCCAGGGCAGCCGGCACACACATTCATTATAATCGCACACGACCTGGCAGTTGATGGAGGGGAAGCTCTTGCAGTTGCTGTAGACCCTAACCCGTTCACTAGGTGATGCTTTGATGCATATGTGCATGCAGTCTATAGCACCTACTACCTCAGAGTATTCTGATATTTCGTGGAAGAGACGCATATTGCTGGCCAACACCTCATGGGTGTCGGGGAAATATACATGCTCACTTGCATGTGCTGACATGGCATCCAGGAACTGGTGGAATAGCCTGGATGCTGATGCCTGTGAGATCCCCATGATATTCCCAGTTGGCCTTTGGGAGGTACCTGTAGCTAGTATTCCTAGGCCTACACATACCTTGATATCCATTGGGATGGGTTCACCTCTGTTAGTTCTGTGTGTCAGGTGTGGCCAGCACAGCTCAACAATTTGCCAAAGGAGGTCCCTGTCCACCCAATAGCACTCCACTATCTCCAGCTCATGTAGCCCATGGTAGGTTATCCTGGATCTGTACACCCTTCTCCATCTCCTCACTGTGGGTTGGTCAACAGCATTCTCATCCTCACCACCCTCAACCTCTTCCACATATTGATGTCTGATAGCTGCTGCAGCCCCTATCATTTTGTTGTTTTTGTTTGTTAAAATTTCCCCGCTTGTATACACCTGTGGTGTAGAGTATGTGGGAAAAACCAGAGGGAAAGTAGTTTGCATAGTTTATAGTATTGTTCTGGGCTGGGCTGGTCTGCTGCCTATATAATTGGCTGCTTCTGATAAATTTCACCAGCCAGCTATGCTAGTTCTCCTATATTACCTTCCTACTGCTGTTTTCCCTTACCATTGCCTTCCTGTTTAAGCCTGGGGGTGCGCCGCGCAAAGACAGTGCTCAAATGTGCACAGAGCTGCTATTTCCTGGTTTACTTTTTTTCCCTTTAAAACCCGGTGCGCACACCCACTTAGGCAATGTAAAGAGTGCTAGGCAGCCTCAAACACACCCCGTTGCTTAGCTCTGCAAAGCTAAGGGCAAACCCGAGCCACAGGGCTCCAATCCGCTTACAGTATGCCTGACACACACCCCTATGATGTCAGCTAACTCCTAGGCTTGCACCAAGCTCTTCCTGCTCTTACACTGTTGGGTGCTGACTAGCACTGAGGGGAAATCTGGGATTCAGTATCATTCCCCTCATTTGCATAGTATTGCCTGCTGATGCATAGTTACAGGTCCCACAGTGAGCCTCCCCCTTAGCAACCACTGTTCACTGGCCATGTTGTTTTATGCCTGCCATTGAGTAAAATGGCAAAATAGTGATTTTGGTTAGAATGCTTATTTTAGTTTTTTTTTTATTTTTCACCCAATCCCATTTGCGCGAAGCTGCCCTATGCTTAAACAACCAAAATTGGCTAAAAAATATAAAAGTTATTATTTTTTTTTTTTGCAACTGTTTTCCATGCCAATGGCCATATATTTGGCCATTGGCATACTTTCAACATAATATACATACTTTATTTGGAGCTGTCATGACTCCGTTTTGTAGTTTGCAGAAATGTACTCGGTTACTAACCGAGTACATTTCTGCAGATTACACTAGTTCTGTACGTCTGGCTGACAGCTTCCTGGATCACAAATTCACCTCATTTGCATGGATTTCACCTACAAATGGAATAATTTCCATACAGGAGCTGAGTCCGTGCAGGACTAGTGCAGGAAAGCTCATGCACGTCCCTGCAACTTATCCATGGATCACACGGCAGACATATTGCCTGTTGGAGCTCCTGCACTAGTCATGCACACCGTGCAGGGATTGCTGAATCCGGGGGACATATATATATATATATATATATATATATATATATATATATATATATATATATACACACACACACATACACACACACACACACACACACAAACACACACATAAAGATATATATATATATATATATATATATATATATATATATACATAAATACATTTACACACACACACGTATATATATATATATACACACACAATGGATATAAAAAGTGTACACACCCCCCTTTTAAAATGCCAGGTTTTTGTGATATAAAAAATGAGACCACAATAAATCATTTCAAAACTTTTCCAACCTTTAATGTGACTTATAACCTGTACAATTCAACTGAAAAACAAACAAATCTGTTAGGGGAAAAAATATAAAAATATTACTTAAAAAAAATAAAATAAAAATATTACCATTACCTTACACTGACTCCAAGACTGCACAATCCCCAGGGAAATGGAATATTTCCCTACCCAGGGATTGTTGATCTTGCACGCCTGTCAACTATCTGTATAGTTGACCAGATGTGGTTCACTAAACAGATGTCACCAAAGTTCCCTACAGAAAACATATATGTGGGTGTGCCTGTAAACAGGCATGATAACTGCTGTTACGAGTAAAGTGAAATACTTAAGTCCCATGGGGCCAAATTATATACTTAGTGATTTCTTACACAGAATCAAGGAAAACCTGATTTAATCTCTGTCAGTCATGTTAAATAAAAATAACAGAATTTGAAGACATTTCTGACCTATGTGATGGGCTCTAGTGCAACCAGTCCATAAGGTCAAATCAGTTCCTAATAATTTTAGACCCATCACCTTGACCAGCATTTTATATAAAAGCATGGTGACAGTCATAGGGGAAGTTATCCAAAACACACACAGGACTTGCATATATTTGATGTTAAGAGTAAGGGATTATTAAGGGAATATCTTGCCTTCTGAATGTTTTGCCATTCTTTGAAGCATTTGCATCTGCAGCCCTTGATGAAGGGCTGATAAAGTATATAGTTTATCTTGAATTTGCTAAGGCATGCAGCACTGTCCTGCATAAGAGAATGATTTATAAATGAATGGCATTAAATATCAATTCATATATAATTCAATGAGCAAAACACTGGTTAAGTAACAGATCACAACACGTTTGTGTTGGAGGATTTATCCTGAGCATGACTACCACTGGTGTTTCATGGGATTTCAACTAAAGTCAGTTCTTTTTGGACTATTCTTCTCAAATATAAAACTGGGAACTGAGCTATGGTTAACCACATGTGGTGATGGCTGCAGTATAGGTAAAGTAATTACTTCAGTAAAAGTTGAATTCTTCAAAACAAACTACAAAAAATCATACTTGATGCACTAGTACTAACTCAGCCTTCATTGTCAGTAAAAGCATCACAATGAAATGGCAGAATTTGATGTAAATTATGATTACAAAGTAAATGGTCAAATTGAAAAAGAAATAACAGTAGAACAATTTAAACGTTGACTAGCGTGTATCTACTGAAGTCAGAAATACATATTCTATATTCAGTTTAATTCTAAATTACATGTCCATTTACTCTAGGCAGGTCTCTGTACTGTTTTATATCCCTTTGACATGACCCATACCAAATACTTTTCTATAACCTTTGAACAAGCCATCTGAAAACTTGAAAGGGAATAATGATTCCTTAACAGAAAAAAACATAGTGTTAGAAACTCTGAACTATTTAGAAAGTCTTTAGGAACTGTCATTATATTATGTGTCTTGTGTTATTAGTGAGTTCTGTCTAAAGTCAATGTCATAGTAAACTTTATTGTCATTCAGAATTGCACAAGTGTAAAAACTGAAAGAAATTCCATATCTCCAGACTCAAATGTGTAGATATCACATAGACTTAATACAATACATTAATACATATATAACTACTTACTACTGTATATGTCACAGTGTTTAAGATAGATAATCCTAATATTGCACATAAATTAAACTCTCTTTAACATTTATTATAGAGTGATCTCTTTGCTTGCTTGAGTATTACACAGTACTGAGGTAAGACACTGCATTAAAGATTATACAATACATTAATACATATATAACTACTGACTACTGTATATGTCACAGTGTTTAAGATAGATAATCCTAATATTGCACATAAATTAAACTCTCTTTAACATTTATTATAGAGTGATCTCTTTGCTTGCTTGAGTATTACACAGTACTGAGGTAAGACACTGCATTAAAGACTTACACTGAGTATTGCCCAGAGTGAGACATTCATGAGTATTGCATTGTGACTGAGTTACAGACTAGCATTAGATATTGCACTATAATAAGACATTTCTCTGGCCTTACTACTACCCCTGATGACCAGAGAATTGGCTGTACTTACTGAGTATTGCAGTAATGTTGGACTGAGACAGGCAGTCAAGTTGCTGCACAAGTTTAGATGGTCTTCTACATTGAACTGATGGCCCAGATGGTCGGCATGGAGTATGACTAATGCCAGAGTTCAACAGTCAAATGGCCTGTGGGAAAAAACTGTTGCTGAATCTCGTAGTTCTACATCTAATGCTGCAGATGTGCTTGCCAGATGATAGGTAAGCGAACAGTCTGTGAGCAGGGAGGGTGCGGTCCTTAATTATTCCTTTGGCCCTGCCTAGGCATGTGGACATGTGCAGGTCATGGATGACTGGTAGGGTGGTCTTGATGATTCTCTTGGCTGCCTTCACCACTCTCTGGAAAGCCTTGCACTCAGAGATAGAGCAGTTTCCACACCACACTGTGAGGTTGTTTGTCAGGATGACTTCTATCGTATCCCTATAGAAGGTTGTGAGAACTACTAATGGTATGTTTGCTCTACTAAACCTTCTCAAAAAGTCTAGCCTCTGATGTGCCTTCCTGACAGTGGATATGTATTGGTGGACCAGGACAAGTCCTTCTCAATATGCATCCACAGAAACTTTGTGTTACTCACTCTCTCTTTACTGTTTCTCCTTTGATGGTTACAGAATGCCCCTTGTGTTTTTTCCTGTGGCCCACAATTATTTCCTTTGTTTTGCTCACATTTAGAGTTAAGTTGTTATTGTCACACCAGGTAATCAGTTGTTCTATCTCAGCCCTGTACACGGCCTCATCATTGTTGCTGATGAGGCCTACCACTGGTGTATCATCAGCAAATTTGATGATGTGATTAGTGTTGTACCTCCCTGTGCAGTCGTGTGTTAGCAGGGTGAACAGCAACAGACTCAGTACACAGCCTGCAGCACTCAGAGTGATGCTACCCAAAGAGTTATTTCTTACACACACTTTCTGAGGTCTGTCTCTGAGAAAGTCTAGATTCCAATTACAAAGTGCTGTGTTGATTCCAATCTGACGCAGCTTCCTTACCAGCTGTATAGGAATGAATGTATTAAAAGCAAAGCTGAAGTCAGTGGATAGTAATCTCCTGTAGCTGTTTTTACTTTCTAGATGGTCCAGCGATAAGTGAAGTGCCAGTGCTATGGCATGCACAGTAGAGTGGTTTGCTCGGTAAGCAAATTGCAGCAGGTCAAGATCCAGAGGTAGCTTAGATGTTATTGCTTCTTTGACCAGCCTCTCACAGCTTTTCATGACAATGGAGGTTAGGGATACTGGACGGTAGTTGCTGAGACAGGATGGTGGTTACTTCTTTAGTAGTGGTATTATTCTTGTGTTTTTGAAGCATTTGGGAGCTATTTCCTGACTCAGAGAGATATTAAAGATATTAAAGATATCTGTGAGGACATCTGTTAGGTGACTTGCTCAGTCTAGCCTAGTCAATAAGTCTAGAACATATTTGATGCAATCTGACATTGCATAGTCTAGTTAAGAAGAACATATTTGATGCATTTCTATTTGAAAATCTTTGTTTGGAATATTGCTGGGGAAGTTGAAAACAATTTGAGGAGTCTACCACCAAAATGCATATCAATAATATTAAAAACTATAGATAGTTTACTCATTGATTTATAACATTATCAAATATGTTACCCTAACTATGAGAAGTCAGTCATTAACTTATTTCAAAATATGTGCACATGGAAAGTAGAAAATATCAGCATGAGGTTACTGCCTCTGACAAAAAGTCATGGCTGACAGACCTGCCTGTCAAGTCAGTTAACTTAAACAAAACAGCTGATACATATTAACATGTATGGCATATAGTGACTTTCAGTGCAAGTACTACATTATCATATGAATTGCAGAGGTAACACTTTGAAATGCCAGGACTCATAAAGCTGAGTCCAGGAATATGGAGACTGAATGACTGAAAATGCTGTTCTGCATATACTAACTCTGAGATTGCCAACTCACAGAACATTCTGGTTTCTCCATGGAATGGCAATCTTGGAGTTTGTATGTATATGTTCAGGGGGTATGGAAGGCTTGCCCTCCCATCAAGGGGGTTCAGGGAGGGCTTACCCCACTCCAAAAATACGTTTAAAGGAGAAAATTGACGGTTAGCATCCCTTGTTCTCCTATATCTTTAGTCTATTTTGGTGGGGGGGGGGGGGGGCATTTCATGACTTGGCATTATGAGTCTCAACATTCCAATAATTTCATAGTTTAATTCAACTGCAAATGATCTTCATTAACATTAAGCATTACAGAATCCCTAAGTCTATATTTTTATTTATTTTCCCATATAATTGTCCAACTTATTTTGAAGCTTGACATTGAACACAAATTGTTGACATAAGCATTTATACCAGTCTAGACGTTTCAGCTACAAACCTATCTCTTCTCCTTGTTCAGTTATATATTTAGGACCACTGTCCCATATATTAAGATATCCTACAGCCCTTATTAAAGCAATCGCTTGCCTAAGATCAGAATTTCCATGCAATATAGGCTAAACACAAATTCCCCGATTACTCTCTATGAAATGCTGAAAAGATCCAAATACTTCAATTTCTCAAAGTAAGTCCACTTATTTATTTTGTTTATTCTTTTTGTAAAGTAATTTTCCTATGCCAGTAATAGTCACATTACAAAACAATAATTTACATCGAGTGCTGTGGCATCATGGTGGATCTGAACACTGCAATAACGTGTGCCATACTTTTTCTGAGTAAAATATAAACTACAATAGACCTGAGTGCTTTATTAACATGTATGGTGCAGTGCATCTAAGTGCTGTGGTAACATGCACAATGTTGTGGCTCATAAATCCCTTGGTCACAAACAAACTACAGTGGATATGAATGCAGTAATACGCACACTACACTGGCTCAGAGTGTTATGGTAATATACATACTGCAGTGGATCTGAATGCTACAGTGACATGCACATTGCAGTAGATTTGAGTGTTGTGGTAACATGCATACTACATTGACAAGTGATGCAGAAACATGCGGACTGCAGTGGATCTGAGTGTTGTGGTAATGTACAGTACACTGGTCAGAGTGGTACAGGAACATATACAGTGCAGAACAGCTAAGTGCTGTGATAAAATGCACACTATACTTATTTGTGTAAAGTCAGTGGATCTGAGAGCTGTGGTTACATGCACATTTATTTGCTATGAGTCTGGCAATAACATACATACTGTAGTGCACCTGACTGCTGCGGTAATATGCACACTGCAGTAGATCTGGATGCTGCAGTGAGATACATAGCAGCAGGTGATTTGAGAGTAGTAGTAGACACAGTGTGATGGCTCTGAGCACTCTGGTAATATGTATATGATCTAAGTGAAGCTATAGAATGCACACTGCAGTGAATCTAAGTGCTGTAGCAGCATGCACACTACAGTGAATCTAAGTGCTGTAGCAGCATGCACACTGCTGTGAATCCAAATGTTGCGACAGCATGCATATCACAGTGAATGTAAGTGCTATAGCAGCATGCACACTGCAGTGAATCCAAGTACTATAGCAGCATGCACACTATAGTGAATCTAAGTACTGCAACAGCATGCATACTACAGTGAAGCCAGCTGCTGTAGTAACAGGCACACTGCAGTGAATCTAAGTGTTGTAGCAGCATGCACATTGCAGTGAATCTAAGTGCTATAGCACCTTGCACACTGTAGTGGATCTACTTGTTGAAGCAGCATGCACACTATGTTGCTCTGAGTTGTGCACTATTTGTACACTGCAGGGGATCTGAGTGTTGTTGCAACATATACAATAATTTGATGGGGGTCATGCAGTAACATGCAAAACGTAGTGGACCTGAGTGATGTAGTAATCAAGTGTTACTTGACTTCATTGCAGAAAATAATGAAAATGGAAGTGCAGCTACTTTTATCTCAGTTTAAATGGCACAACAGTCTCATAGCAATGCAATATGAATGGAACCACAGCTCTCAGATCCATTAAACTTTGCATGTTACCAAGTCACACAGAAGTATAGGTTGCATTTTATCACAGCACTTAGCTTAGGTGTACTGCACTTAGTTGTAGCACCCTCGCCTTTGATGCAGAAGGCTGTGGGTTCTATTGCCACACAAGGCAGATGGACTGCTGACATTGCGATGTAGTATAAGGGTAGGTGCTCTACTCTTGATCATGTCGTTATTCAGCTGAGACATTAAACCCAGGCCCATCTGCCTGAGTTGGTGTTGCTCAGGTTACTGTATAATATCCCAAGACACCTATCAAAAAGCATAGTGGAAGCTTCCTAATACCCTGGCCAAATTTCTACTAGTAGTATAAATACCAACTCGGGTCTTCCCTGAAAAGAAACCACTAGCTTAGTGGGACTAACCTACTCAACAAAGGATAAATAAATAAATAAAATAAAAAGAGAAGGAATACCTTTCCGAAATAAGCTGTTATATAATAGCAGCAGCCACAATGCATACATGGAACAGCTGTGATTTGGCAAAGGATCCAACCATTTACTCAGACTAGTTTTGCTCTTGTGAGCAAAGCACTCTGTGCATGAGTAAATGCAATGATACACTAGCATACCTCTTAGCCTGGAAACATCAAAAATCTGGACTAAGGCCCATGAAAAATAGGTGCAAATCTGTACAATGATTGACATAAAATTTGCATGCATAATTATGTAACTCCACCCACTCCATTGGAATTGTGGGATACCAACTTTCCCTGGAGGCAATAGTTGGCACTGTCAGGCCATTAGTCCGCCACTATGTAATGACCCTATGTGCACCATCAAACACATTTCCAATACCTTTTTATCATGCTGTACCTTAACTGTAAAGTTGAGATCTCTAACCTCCCAGGATGGCCAAGCCACTGTTGAGTGCCATCCCTATAACTGTATTACTTGGTGCCAAAAACACAAATTGAACTCTTAATGGCTGGGATATACTCAGTGTTTCATCCACCATCATTAGATCATAGACTTTCTAGCACTGGATGTGAAATTTCTAAATTAAGTACATTTGTTTTGGGAAGTTATTATATTTTTTGATATTTAAATATGTTCACTTTTGCATTATTTATATAAATACATGCATAACTAAATACACACATACATTAATAGATAAATAAATACAGAGTTGGTGAATGACTGCCCTCTCACTTGGGTATCAGCATGTCTCTGGTATAAGAAGGATATTTGCCAACCTTTGTTTTTTTTCTGCCCTAGCAGCATGGAGGAATCTGTACTAAGTTGGGACCACAAACTGATCTTAAATTGTAATTATCCAGTGTACTAGCACGTAAGAAGCAAATGTTGCTCTTGAATGCAGCCAAGCAGATAACTGAGACATACCTGCCCCTCGTAACAACAGAGCAGAAAGGAGTATGCTGAAAATATTAATATTAAAAAGTAATGGCATATACTACATATATGGTGACGTGTATATGTAAGCAAAAAACAAATGTGATTTTCCACTTCCTGGGACATAGAATGATTCTGCCACTATCTAAGGAAACAGTCTGTATATCAAATCTGATGAACCTGAAAAGCAAAGAATTTGATCAACACTTCCAAATAACTCATGGACATGTTTCAAAACTTAAATCAACTAACACAAAAAATTATTACAGCCAAATGAAACCTGCAGCTGAGTAATTTGCTCTGCTTCTGTAAGATAAAGTAGAAAATGCTCCCATACAAATTTCACATTATTTCAAGAATTACATATAAAACAATAAACAAGTAAACACGTGTTAACAATTACACTGATAACAGCATAAGTAAGTTAACTGGGGACTGTGAAACTAAATATTGCTAGAGATGCATCTTCTACAATATTCTATCCAGCTGTGCTAAAAAAAGCAAGGACTACGAGCAGATACATGTATTACATTTTACAGTAACTAACACCATCCCTAAAGCCCATCTTCTCAGATTCATTCCGGTGGTCAGGTATATGGGAAATATGATGAACAGAACAGCTGTTGTGAACTACTACTGATATATAAACACCTACCAATTATCTCCGACACCCCCACCCCCAACTATTAGTCTGCTCTGCTTCTGAAAAGACACGTCCCCGCATACCTGATATAGTGATATCATCTTCAGCAGTTGGGCAAGCTGTACTCTAAATGCGAAAACGTTCTGCTCCAACTGTACTTGTCTCCACTACTACTGCCAGTATGTAAACAAGCCAGGCCAAGGCTAAGCGAGAAGCACAATACGCAGGACAAGCGGGCCATACCCAGCTCAGTCAAGCAATTCAAAACACACATGCTCTTGTGTTATATCTCGGTTGGTTCTCACCCTTATATCCTCACCTTTACACTTGGACCTTTGTTAGTGTACACAGTCACGAGTACAGTATAAAATGTACTGTGCAGTTATTGGATCCCCCGAGTGCTAGCAATAGCATGTAAACAAATTGCTAAACATTTTTATTCACTGTTGCTTTAGACCTTGTGACTTGTATAAGTAAATCATGATTTTAAAAATAAAGTATTGAATTCGGAAGAGAGGATATTGTTTATGTGGACCACTAAGCATTATGGATCTTGTAGTCAGTTTTTAAGACCAGAAAGTTGTTGTGGAAATTAGCCCAGTCAGGTACTGTCTAATGACACTGGCGTCATCATCACACATGCCCCCACACATTCATGACTTTGTGGGATATGCTGGTGTGATGACATCAGCAGCAGCCACAAACTGTAAATAAAAAATTGGGATTTAAAGGTGCCACACGGGAATTCATGGCTCCCCACTATTTTACCCTCAAATCGATAAAATACCGGGCAATTCGGTACGGTTGAGAGGTCTGTACACTAGATGAACTGACCTTAGTGCATCAGCTCTAAACTGGTGTAAGCTAAGACGCAGCCATCTAAGACATGGATTTGGAGAAAGCATGCACATGGAGAAACAAGTATAACCAGATAGAAAGACAAAGAGTTTACCTAGGATTCTTACCAAAACACAGATCACATAGATACACAGAAACATACATCCCCTTCCTGGGGATTCTGCCCTGAACACTCCTTTACTTCTACACAGTTAATTCAATGACTTCAAAGACTCAAGAGAAAAAGAAAAGTTCACTTTATAGTGTTTGTTTCCATTTTTCTCTTTCTCCCTGTAAGGGCAATCCCATGCCATAAAACAAAACCATATTCATTAGAGGTGATAATATGTTTACAAAGGATGAATGGTAACACCACAAGGAGTTGTCCTATGAAGAGACAAATGGAAACTAAGACAATACCATTGTACTAGGAACTTTTATTGATGAAGAACCAAAATAAGCAGTAATATCAGGAGTTCTAGGGACAAGGAAACAAGGAGGGACAGAATGAGTGGTATAAAATGAAGCACATACACCAAATGTCAGAACCTGTGGTTCCTCTTGTACTGAGCAGGATTACTATCGCAACAACACATCATCAGTAGGGTAAAACTAACCTGTTTCACAACGGTCTAAACCCAGCTCACATTCCCTGTTAGTGGGTGAACAATCCAACACCTGGTGAATTCTGCTTCACAATGATAGGAAGAGCTGGCATGGAAGAACCAAAAAGCAATGTCGCTATGAAAGCTTGTCCATCACAATCCAATCATATCTGTGGTAACTTTTCTGACACCTCCTGCTTAAAATCCAAAAAGTCAGAAGGATCATGAGGCCCCATTTTCACGGTCTGTATTCATACTGAAAATCAAGATCAAGCGAGCTTTTCCCTTCTGTACCAAGGGAGGTTTCTGTCCTCCCTGAGCTAATCTTAGGACACCTGCATTACTCTTTGACAGGTGTAACACCCCAGTCAAACTCCCCACCTGACACTGTCCCAGGAGTACGTCACTCCCAGACACCTGGGTGCTAAGAGCCAGAAGCAAGAGCCCCAGTGGGGCTCAACCCCCCCCCCCCCTCACTGGGTAAGTGAAAACAAGATAGGAGTATATCAGGAGTTCTAGAGACAAGAAAACAAGGAGGGGCAGACTGAGTCATATAAAATGAAGATGAGTGGTGTCGGTATGAATTATGTCACTTCGTAATTTTATGTTCCAAGCACTGCAAGTTTTGGTGTATCTCTTATAAGTCATTACAACTATATTTCATATTGGGATTTCCTGACTTCTTACTTAGTACTGGTATCACAGACAAAATACAAATCTATGCATGTAGAACAGTGTTGTCTTTTAAAATAAAACTTTACTTTTTTTTGAGTCATTATATCCTCTGGTGACTTGGCTCCAAAGCCTTTGGGAGGGGGGCTGAGTTACAATCAACACATTCCTTTTACACTGATAAAAAAGTTATATCAATATAATGATGATTATAATCATGACCTTTTTGTTGCTTTCACATCAAATATTTAATGTATCACTAGCAGTTATTGTATACGGCTCAAAAATGATATTTAGGTAACCATCTCTACACTGTTGTTTCACTATAATATTATTATACTTAATGATTAATCTTTATGCACCTGTTGTATATTTTGTGAGTTACTAAGATAACTGTATGTGTAATGTATCTGCACTATTTTTGCCTACTGGCCCAGGTCATGGCTGGAAAAGGTCTTTGGACCAGCCTTCCTACCCAGTTCACAAACTGAATAACTAAATATTAAAACATTGTATGCATATTCTTCCCATTATCTGCTTAAAGTGGCAATTTCCTTTTCCATAATGTGACAATAAATGTTCAAATAAATATATTCCAGCTAATTTCAACATTCATGTCCTGTGGCTGATTTCTATATTTCCATGTAAAATACATTTTATTATAAGGTAAGCAATGTTTTAAAACAGGCCTGTAATGGGGCAGACTTTGTATAAATGTTAAAACTATTAGGATTTAATTATTGTCTATTTTAATATTACCAAGATGTTCGGGGTGGTGCTGCGGTAGCGTTGTCACCTCAAAGTAAGATGTTGTCCTGTTCAATTCTCAGCTAGAGCGTCTTCTGTGTGGAGACATGCGTGAATGGGCGCACCTTCGTTGAAGGTTGTGCGTCAGAGCTGGCAACTCGGCACGTAAAAATCTACTGCCAATCATTAGCGAACCGGAGTTCCGCTGTGGCGACCCCTAACCGGGAAAAGCCGAAAGACACAACAACAACCAAGATGTTCTAAAATCTTTAGTTTCACTTGTCTCTTTGTTTCTACTATATAAACTTTATTACACTTACAGAATATGATATATATTATACCCTCCAGCATTCTTCTTAAATACTGTTATCTCATTTAACCATCCATTCAAGTTACAAACTGTACCTTGCCAGCATCTAAAGGTCCCTATTCTACCCCTAGTATAGTTTTTTTTTTACTACATACTAACTTATCTGCTATAATCTGCCCAGTTAAGTTTTATTTTTTAACAGACAATTGTGATTTGTATATATATTTTTTACTCGTTCCCTGGTTTGCAGCTGAAACAGATAATGAAAACCTCAGCAGGCCAGTTTGGTTAAAAAGAAACACAGTAATAAAATGACAGTATGTGGACACACACAACATAAATACTGATTGTCAAATATTCATGTTAGTGAAAATTGTCAATGAGAGAGAAAGTCAGAATATATTTCACTACCAGAACATCACAGTCATATCATAAGTAAAAATAAGCAGAAAGAATGGAAATAGTATTTACCCAAAAAGCTGATGCTTAGCCTGGCTGTCTCCTCTAAACTGTTCATGTATAAAGCTTTTGCAAGTATAATGTTATTATTGAAAAAGGCTTGATATCTGCTTTACATTGGATATTCAAGTTCTGACAGCCATTTTTCATACCTCATACAAGTTTCTTGTCAGCTGCTTATTCTACCCTGTTCCATCCACATACCTCACTCTGCACCTCCACTGCACATCTATATGCTGCATATCCCCCTTAAGTTAATCATATTCAAACAGTTTTTGGATGACAACCCATGCTGTAGACAATGACACTTCGTACTGTACCTCTTCACAGTAGCAACACAGTTCAGTGCCAAGCAATTCTTCTGTAATAGCTTCATGAATGAATGATGGATTCCTTTGCTAATCACTGTGTATAAAGAATATGTTAGTTTTGGCAGCAAAACAGATTCAAGACATATTTAGTCTAGCCCTCAGAAGAACAATGACGTTGCTAAGGTCCAGTACTGCCCCACCTCCAAGATGAGGGCTATTCCTAAACAATACAACTGTCTCATATATCACTGTCATTATTACCAAGGTCCAGCAAGGACCCTGTCCTCAGTATGGACATTTTCCTTTTTTATTAACTTACAAGAGGTCTATTAGTGCACCTCCTAAGAATCACTGCCATAAATGGAGTTCTTGGATACCACACATGTCATATACAGTCAGACAAATTAATAATTTCTACCCCCTATAATACCACTCTGTTGGTTTATTGTACAATCATTTATTGGAAATGTATATTCATAGATTTCTTGCTGCCATTTAAGCAATCAAAATTTACACCATCTCCTTCCACAAGGCAATTAATAGTTACTAATCTTTCATATCTACTAAATTATTTTATTTGCTTGTTTGTTTTATTTATTTTTCATTTTTCACCTTGAGATCCAGCTGGGAAGACCCTATTTTCAGTCACATCCTAGGAAGAAAAGATGCAGACATAAAAGATTTACTAACAGAAAATTGTAATAATTTCTACAGACACAAACATGAGTATACACACCGAAATATACAAACCTATGTTAAAGAAGAATTCTGGTACACTTGTCAAAAGTAAATCAGTAACAGTTAAGAATGCCATACACACAAAAGACAGTTGTTGTTTGGGCTTTAGTATATCAAAAAGTGGTATGTGATCTATGAAAAATCAAGGGCAGGAGTGTATTATGCATACCTTATTTCGATGTGTATATACAGAAGTTCAAGACGCTCGGATACACAAAAAACAACATCATTAACATTTGGTAGTTTGCTTGGTAAGTGCAGTGAAAACAAAATCATAAACGTTTGCCTGGTGACAGCAAAGTACAGATATGAAATATTTATTAGAGTATCAGGCAGCATTTAAAAATATTCTCTACCTGGTTAACAGAGGTGGTTATTGAAGAAGAAAATGGACATGAGACAAGCAGATAGGAATAAGACATAACATTATGATAGGAAAGATAGGAGAGAGAGAGGACAGAAAGTCAGTTGCAAAGTCTGAAAATATTAAAAATAAGAAATAGTTAAGTAAGGAGAAAGGATTAGAACCAATGCAGGAGAGGGTCAAGGGTAAAAAGTCAAAGGGCGTTTAAGGGAAAGGGGTGGGATGATTTGCTACAGGATAGGATGAAGTACACTAGAGACATATAAATTGGAAAGGTAGCTGAGAACTTTAAATGTTTAGCTAGTTCAAAACTCACACAAGATGAGACTTAATGGCCATTTTAAAGCTTAGCTTGCAGGCATGCTTATGTATATTAAGAGTAAGTTTATTTTATTGTTTAGCTATACAGACATGACAGGTTGAGTGAGTGTTTCTGTCTATTGGTAGTTGGGATGACAAGTACATAGGAGGCACCAGTGAATCAAAATAGGAAAGACGGGTAGTCATCATTATCATCAAAACAGATTTTCGGCAATGGGATGCGGCATCTTGTCAACTGTAGCCTTCTCTTTTGACTCAGTGCCATTTTCCTTCCTGATCTATATCTTTGCTGCATGTCCTTGTTTCCTCTCCCCTTCTTCCTGTCTCCCAAATCTCCTTCACCAAACTGTCGTTTGCTTTACTGCACATGTTTCCAGACCACCTACTCCTCAGTTACAACTACTTTGGCTTCTGCTTTAATGTCGTAATTATTTGTCTGTCCCACAGTGTACATCCTACCGCTAGCTTCCTCAATTTCTCTGCCTTCACTGTCCAGATTTCTGTGCCATAAAGAAGTAATAGTTACATAATTGTTTTGTACACCTTACTTTTCAGCTTCTTTGGTATTCTTCTGTCATATACTACCTCTGACCCTCTGTTTCAGTTGGCTGTAGACCCTCTGAGTCTAGCTTAGACCTTCTCATTCAAACATGCCTTATCCTCAGTCATTCCTCCCAGATACTTAAAGCTGTTAACCTGTTCCACTATTTTCTCATCTATCTCAATTTACAGCTAGTTCTAAATGTATCCCTTTACTGCCATAAAAACTGTCTTGTCTGTACTTAGTTTCATCTCCTGTGCCTTCAACTTTGCATTCTGTTCTCTCATCATTTGCTGAAGTTCCTGCTCAAAGTCTGCTTGCAATGTGACATCATCTGCATAAAGCAGATCTGTCGACCTTGCCCCCCGACCTGCTTGATAATATAGTCTATCACCAGTATGAACAACAGTGGACTCAGAACTGATGCAAACCCACATCCACTGCGAACCACTCTGTAAGCCTGAACACTGTTTGCACTTGGTCATTTTGTCCTTGTACACAGCTTGCACTACTTCTACCAGTGTTTCTAAGACTGAACCATCAGACGACTACCAAAATTAGCTTTCTTGGGACGTTGTCAATATGCTTTCTCCAAGTCTAGGAATGCCCAGCTGGACTTTTTCTTCATCTCTAGCTGCCTCTCCACTATCTGTCTCACTCCTAACATCATGTCAGTTGTGCTTGCCTGATCTGAATTCAAACTGCTTATCTCCCATCTTATTTTCTAGTACTCTGCATATTCATTATCAGTCACCCACTCCTGCAGTTTCACGCAATTTACAGGATTTTGATATCTATTTTGCCCACTGTTGTAAATGTCTCTTTTGTTCTTTTACACTTGCAGTAGAATCCAGTTGTCTGGGATATGACTTTGTCTCCACACTGCTAAAAGTACCCTTGGGAGCCATTTCTCCCCTAACACACCCAACCTCTTAATCATAGCTTCTGTGGCCTCATCTGAACCCACTGCTTTCTCTGGCCGTCTAGTGTGGGCTCTTCTTCTCTGTCATCGTTGGCTGTCAATGATGCAGTAATAGCTTCTGAGGGGTTTTCTTCATTTAGAAGCTACTGGAAGTACTCCTTCTGTCTGGCTTTGATGTCTGATGGATTACTTTCCGCCCCTTATGAATGGTGCCTGATGATTATCTTCGTTATCTTTCTGTCTCTGCCTTACAACCTGATAGTTTCTTTGCGCCATCTGATGAGTCACTTTCCAGAAGATGGTGGAGTGTCTCTGATGTCTTGTTCTTTGCTATTGTGACTGTTTTCTTAGCTTCTTTTTTACCCAGCCAGTAGTCCTTCTTAACATATTTCCTCTTCTTTCTCTGGTGCTTGAGCCCCAAGTATTTCGTCGAACACTTGTACTTTCACTCCAGTCAACTTCTAGGTCTTCAGGCCAGTCTGTGTTGACATTAGAACATTCACTGACCACTACTTGCAGCTGACTGTGGTCATCAGTGGTTTATGCATTTGAGAATTATTGTTTTACTGGGGATGACTTTGCAATCCCTAATTGTACCCCAATGCCCCCTCAGTACTAGAAGGAAATCTGCATGAGTTGCATGTTGACCACTCCTGTATCTGACTGTGTGGCTCTCTTACTGAATCACATGTTGGCTACCTTAAAGGCATTTGCCAGAAGGAAGTCTAAAATTGCCTCTTCTTCTTTACTTCTGATGCCCCACCTATGTGGACCAATGTAGTCCTCATATCCTGTTCTGTCTGATTCATATCTGGGGATTCAAGTTACCCATTTTCAACACCAACTCATGTTGTCCTGCTTTATCTAATAGATCCTGCAACTCATGCCTGAACCTATTCGTTTTCTCATTTGACCTGTCTAAACATGGGCTAAACTCTTGGCTAGGCTTATAAGGGCCTTGGGGCCGATAGCCTAGTAACATCCTATGATCCTATGACCATCACGACCTTGCTGTGGGGTATTATAAATACTGCCTTATCCTTACACTGGAGTCTCATTGTCATGGGTCTACCATTGGTTCTGATGACATCACTTACTGTCTTCAGAAACCTCAACATCAGTAGAATTTTCACACCATTTTAGACCGTCCACCCCATAAGTAGTAGATTCTGGATTCCGAGTAACTTTGTCACACTGTCCTTTCACCTTGATTCTTAGATACAAAGGAAACAAGATGGATATAATGTCAGTATTTTATATAAAGAACAACATGTACTAGGATATAGTAGTCTGAAAACTAAGCTACTGTTAGTTGAATGATCTTTATGCCATACTGATGTCCTTCAGACCCCAGTCCACCCAAAATATTACCATGCTGAAAAGACATTTGACAGCCTTTAACTGGTCTACCATACTGAACATCTAGGACCTTAACATAGCAGCTACAAACCTACCCAAATGCTTCACTAACTGCAGGATTAGTCTTTCCATGTTAAAATGCATTTTTTAATCAAGAACAAACACCATGGCCCACCAAAGAGCTTACATCTCTTCTCAAACAGAGGGATGAAGCCTGACAGTCATGAAAAAAATCCAACACCTGATAACCATACTCCCTTTACCAAACTCTGGAGCTTAGCTACACAACCTTTATGGAGGCACAAATCAAAATATCTCAAAACTAAATAACTTTATCTTTTAAATCAACCCAAACAGTTCTGGCAAGTGGTCAAACTACTCACTGAACGCAAATCCTCTGACAGCAAATCCTCCCTAAACCTAATCCAGACAATTCAAGGACTACTCAGCTGCTCTAATATTTGTCACAAAATTTAACCATCCCAGACTCTCTGCAACATTTATACTCATCTCTTCTCTCTTCTAAAGTCTCCTCCATTCATCCCCCCCTCCCACTTATTTATTTATTATTTTATTTAACATTTGTTAACTGGGAAAGTCCAACTTGGAACAAAGCCAATTTTCAGTGGAGGCCCAAGGAGAAAGGCTCCAAACGTATGTCTTTGTAACTTCGAAAAAAATCTAGCATAAACAAGTTAGTAACCTACTTGAAACCATATCCACAGACTCTCCCCCAACCTTAGACCACATCTTCCCTTAGTTTATCTACCACTGCAGGGAATTTCTAACCAAACGTCTTTGTCACATCGTTTACCTTTGCCTGACCCAAAATATAATGCCAAACATTTGGAAAACAGCACTCATCTTCCCCTTCTTCCCAAACAACCAAAACCTCAAAACATCTCACACTCACAAAAGCCTTTTTTGACCTAGCAAAACATTTTTTTAAAACACCTTTATTGAATCATCATTTGTGACACAGGGAAATTTACATTTATACAAACGTAATCAAATTGTATTAAATTAACATTAACATACATTATACTTCACATATATAGCTATATATCATACAACCTAAGCGATATTACATAAGCTATTCAGTTCCTGCCCCCTGTTTTTTAAGCAAGAAACATCTTTACTAAACCATCACTTACTAAGCAATCATACATTTATATAAATGAAAACAAACCACACTGACACAATCCTAGTTGCAAACATTTTACATCACAAACCACACTGACACACTCCCAGTTGAAAACATTATACATTACTTATAATCTACCCAATCATTTTCAGTCAAACATCACATAGCTCATTTAAGTCCTGCCTACTTTTAAACCTCATTCCTCCCCCATATATATTGTTACCATAATTCCCATTTTTCCTATGTAGTTTGCTCCTACTCTTTTTCTAAAGATCTAAATTTCAGGTGTTTTATCAGTGTTATTATATTCACTACTTCTAATATAGTTGGTTTGGATTTTGATTACCATTTTCTAGTAATTGCTTTTTCGGCAGCCACCATAATTAGACACAGCAAGGCCTTACCATGTCTAGGCCTAATGAACCACTAACTCCTCCTTCTCTCTCGCTTCAGAAAATTGGCATTAGTAACACATCCATCACCAGGTTCCAAGACTTCTTGTAAAACAGATTCTTCACAATTAAATTAGGCTCTTTCTTCAGCCCACACCTCTTTCAGTGGGAGTACACCAATGTTCTAACCTAGCTCTTTTTCTCTTCTCTATTTTCAGTAACAAGCTACCTAATGACCCACCTACTTTATAACTCACCCTCTAAGCTGATAACGTTACTCTTTTAGATCGAGCAATAACTACTCTACAATTAAAACACGACTTCAGATAGACTTTGACTCCCTCAAATCCTAGCTCATTAGCCCCACATGAACACTTAATCCTACAAAAACAAAAGGCACACAAAAAAACAATAAAATGACCAAAATCACCTAATATCATCCCCCCATAGCACCCTGATAGAAACAACCAACTCCTTCAAATACCTTGGTTTGTGGCTAGACCAGTCACTGACATTCAATGCCCACATAGAAAAACTGAAGGTAAAAGTTAACTCACTTCTCTACTAGGCCAGGAAAATTTCACCCGACCTATCCAAACCAGCAAAACACTCCTTCTGGCCCAATTTGAATATGGACTACCTATAACAGACACAACTTCTAAGAAAAACTCCTCCACATAAACGGCCGAAAACAAAATCTGTCACTTCATCTCTACCTCACCCTCTCATGAGTACCATTGCCCCATCCTCAAAACAGCCACATGGCTCCCAGTGCAGCACAGAGTAGACCTGCTACTAGACTCTCTCATCTTCATACTTCACCAGACTAACTCATTCCCTCTGCTAACTGCCAGAATTTACACTAAACACATATACTACAACCTCAGATGCTTCTCCCAGACACCCCCAAACTCTCAAATCAGGCTACACCAACTGCTCTTTGTCCATCCTTGCTTTTAAAACATGGAAATCCCTTCCCAGTCACATAAAGGAACTACAATCTCTCCTTCCCCACTTTCAGAGCCAAAGTTACTACACAAAATCAAACTGTACTTGTCACAAGGTAGGCCACATCACATAAGATGCTCTCAACCTGTAGCCTTATTCTCTTAACAACTAACACTTCCCAACTCCACCAACATCTCCTGTCCAGACTCTCATTACTCCACAGCATTTCCTCTGTGATATAAACTTGAAATACAATCATATAAATTGTAAATATGCATTTCTCTCATACTTGTTGCTATGTCTATTAATTGCTAGTGCACGTTTTTTATTAGGCATTGTTACTTTCTGCTGTGTTTTGATCTGTTGAGCTTCCTACCTCTCTGCTCTCTCGCTTTTTTTCTTCTTTGTGAATTATTTCATTCAGGCAGTACCTGTAAATGATCGGTTGTGATCAGTGTACCACCTTAGTAAACAAATGCAAAATAAAACAAAACAAACAGTTAGGAAACTGTATACAAATGAGCTTATTTAAGGCTACACAATAGTGACAGTACATCTGCACTAAAAGATGCAGTCCTTTTACAGGTTAATTCAACTTGTGTTGTGGTTGTACAAAAGTTGGTTAATAAGTGGTGCGTACACAATACAGTAAAAAAGAACAGGCTCTAACTCTTCAGAGAGTCAATCATAAATGCCTTAGCACTGTCCTACTTATGTCTTTCATTACTTCTTGTAACTATGGACTTGATATGGAGGTTCAAAGTACTAGATGATCTCAAGCAGCTTTGCAGATTTCACAGCATATGAGTCAGTGTTCAAAAAAGAGAATTAAGTCAGTCAACAGCAAGTACTGAACAGGCTGCAATATACTTACAAATTATGTACAAATGATTTCAAAATGATAATTGTACTTCAAAACCAGACCTAAACTGAGTTGAATGCATGGTAAAGTAGAAACATTTTTTTACATTTTTAGTCCACACTACGCTAACTGTCCTTCTGGGCCATTTTAAGCCTAGGCAATTATCCCATGTGTGAATCAAACACTGCACCTTGTGTTTGTAACATAAACACCTTAACTATTATGCCAACCTCCCAACTCAGTGCTGAACAGACTAGTGCCCACTTGTCAGTATACAGGTTAATCTGACAGCACAATAGTGTTCCACAAGTTGTTCATAAATATGGAAAATACAAGGGAATCAAGCACACAGTTCTTTGGAACATACTCTTCAAATTAATTTCTTGTGTTGTATACTTTAAGGCAGCAAATTGAGCAGCTCTAAAATAAATATCAGATCCACTATTTATTACATTCAAGGAACATGAACTGAGTAATTTCCCCAGTTTCAACATCACAGTTCAAACAAAAATGCAACTAGTTGTAATCACTGCTAGGGATAGACACAGACTGCATAACGAGGAAACAGAATGTTCAAAATCTGCATATAGGCTTCAAGCTGTTCATCCTTTTGTTAAGATTTATACAATATCCAGCTCCCTGCTTCCTATTTTATAAATATGGCAAAATGCTCAAGACCTTCACAATGAATAAAGTAAAGAATGTTGCTATATAGTCAGTCATTTCTGCTCAAGAAGTTACTGTCACATGTAGGAATCTTTCCCTCAGGTTTTCAAAGTCTGTATTAATTTTTCTGGTTGCACATTATAAACTAGGGCACAGAGAATATATATATATATATATATATATATATATATATATATATATATATATATATATATATATGTATATATATATACACACACACACACACACACACACACACACACACATATATATATATATATATATATATATATATATACACACACACACACACACACACACACACACACACACACACACACACACACACACACACACACACACACACACACTCCTGGTATTCCTATACTCTTAAATTCTTCTCCATATTCTTACTTACTCCTGAGAATTGTTCATACTTTTTATCTGTAAATATGTAAATAACTCTCTCTCTCTCTTTTTTTTGTTTTCTCTTGGTATCTCATGGCTGTCCAAATAATATAATCTATGTGCTCAGACTTATGTGCTGAATTTTATAGTTATTGTATAACTCAATTGCTTTAATATAATCTGTATTAAATGTTATAAATGCTGTATAACTCAACTGCTTTAAATCTCTTTATCTGTAATATGTTTTATTGACACTGTATAATTCAATAACTTTTTTCTTTTTTGTTACTGTAATTCTTGGAGCTTTTCTCCTCAGGTCTCCACTGAAAATGGGCCAAAAGCCCAGCTGGACTAACCCGGTCAACAAATGTCAATAAATAAATAAATATATATATATATATATATATATATATATATATATATATATATATATATATATATATGGTTCCCCTTCAGGTGGTCGAACGGCTGAAATCTGAAAATGCATATGGCCGAAGCCATATGCTCGAATTTCTGAAGCTCGACGTTCTGAAAGGGAAGCAAAAAAAAAAAAAAAAAAACAAATCACAAAACAATGTTTCTGCAGGGAGGCAAGCCCCCCCTGCACCCACCCACACCATCCCGCTACTTATTTATTCCAACTCCGAGATCGTGCTACAGCGCAGAAAGGGAAATCTCCCGTTCTGCGCTGTATGCTGATCCCCATTCAGAAGGTCGAGCTTCTGAAATTTCGAGCATATGGTCTCGGCCATATGCGTTTCGAGATTTCAGCTGTTCGACCTTCTGAAGGGGAGGCATATATATATATATATATATATATATATATATATATATATATATATGTGTGTGTGTGTGTGTGTGTGTGTGTGTGTGTGTGTGTGTGTGTGTGCGTGTGTGTGCAAGCGCACGTATGCTGGAGTGCATTTGTGTGTTTGTGAGTGTAAATTTGGAAATCTTCAGCAAAGTTTAAGAAACTGTATTTAATTTTAGTTACAAGTGTACAAAGCAATAAAATGCAGCATGAAACTTTGAAACTATATGAAAATTTTAATGGCAAAGTAATATTAAGAGCAGCAGCTTTGAGTGACAGAATAACACACTCACAACAATATGACGTATTATTGCAGATCTGCCAAACATGACTGGAAATGAGAATGGGAAAGGGGGGATGTCACTTCTTGCAGGGAAGCTCCGAAGCTCATTCAGACAGTGTCATTAGTACCCTTATTGATGTCACCCTTCTACTCTTTAAGACAGAAGCTGCCAAGTAGTGATGACAGAAGGGGAAGAACTGGTTATTGTGCATTAATCCCTGCTTGGGGTCATTGTCGCATCTATTTTTGTAACAGAAGAAACAACGGTAGACTATAGCACCTGATCAAACAGATTAGGACAGATACACAGACAAAAAGGCAAAACCTGTTAGATGAAATAAAAGATGCAATTTAGAGTCATTAGTCTTACACATGCACACAACTGCTACCTTGTATTAAAGGATCTTGTATCAAGGCAATGTTAACACACATGCAGATATACTTTAGAAATTAGATGCGCATACTGGGACCTAAAAGCAGGAAGGGGTAATGATAATTTTTTTATCTCACAATGTCCTTATTTTCCTTCTCACATATGAAGACCATAATGAGATTACAGCTCAGATGTTTAGGTGGCAAAGCATTGAATGCTTTATGCTTTTACTGCTGAGGACAAGCACTCCAGCTGAGGCTAAGCTCTGGTGTAATGGTACTGCAGCTGATGGCTCAGCTGGCTTTGAATGGTGCTCTCTGCTTCGGGGCCCCTTTCCCTGACGTGTATGTGATATATAGATTCTCCAGCAGATGGGAATTCCTTTTGTACTGAATCCCACTGTGAATTGATGCTGCACACTTCATCAGTAGCAGTCTGTTCCAGTTTAAATCTTCACTCTCCATTTGCTTTATACATAATATGTTTAATTGCCTGTAACTCATAAAAGAAAGCTAAACTGCAAACCTCTTATTGCGGAATTTGTGACAGTTATTGTCTTTGTAGCATAAGTTTATTTATGATATACTTAGCACCATTCCTCTAATGGGAGCTCTAACATGCACTTTATTTGAAAACAGTAGCCATATACCTTATACTTCATTTAATATTTATTCTGAGGTCAAAACTACAGTGGCTGTGCAACACAGTTTATAACTCTGGTATCATTATTTTAAGTAAAATTATATTATTTATTATTTGTGTTTCTGAAGAACATGCTGCCACGTATTTGTCTCAAAAAAAATTAAAACCATATTTGTCATACACCTTTCATTTCAGTTTTTTTTATTTAAATTAGTGTCATGAATAGATTTCTTAGTATAACAACATAATGTATAATAAAACAGCAGACTTCTAAAGAATGCACACACGTTAATGAAATAACACAACTGCAGGACTTTTCCTTGTAAGGCAAAAAATGCTATGTTGATTGCAAAAAACATATCTTCTATTTACTGTAGTTTTTATTTTTTACTGGACTGCTGTACTTAGTGAAGTTATTTACCCTTTATTTTAATATTTCATGTAACGGCAGTGTGAAAAGGGTGGCTTAAAATACTCCTGACAGGTGTTCCTACTTCGTAAATGTTCTTTATATAGTCGTGCATCAAAGAAGAATTTAAACAACACTGTACACTTTAAGTATGACTGACAAGGATTCTGGTACCTCTGGCCAGATGCATGATTATCACCTGTTTGGGCATATTCACTTAGTTGAAACCCATTTTATTCAAATGAGATCACTAGGATCAGAGTTTGTCTTTAGACCAAGTTGCATACAGGATTGACAATAGGCTTATTCTCAGTACAAATCATTATACTGCTTAATGCCTGTTTGCAAAGCAGCACAACATCACATATGCTGAGAATGAGGGTGGTATACAAAAACAAGGGTAATGTGACCACACTGTGATAAATAGTGCAGTGAAGTTAGCACAAAGTGAGCTGATGGGGGTTAGGTATGAATGCATGCCAACATAGTGCAGTCATGCCAGGGATAATGCTGCATAACAAAAATTATCAGTCACAAAAAATGGCAGTAATAATGCAACTTAGCTGACCATGTTATAAGTGATCACACGACCCAGGGATATCAGCATGCAGGTGGCATGTCTGAAACTATACTATTTTCATCAAAGTACCTTATGGCTGCAACAGTGGGACAGCTGTGAACCCATAGAAGGGCTTCAAGACAAAGTGCTAACTAAATTTGTTTTATACACACATATATATATATATATATATATATATATATATATATATATATATCAAGAAAATTAGGTGCTAAGACAGCCAGAAAAAGGGTACAGGAATATAGTAGAACAATGGGAAGGGGACAATGGTATGAGGGGATGGGTGAGGGAAGAAGGATTTTTTTTGTAGGACAGTTACCTAAGTAGAGGGGGAATGCATCATGTGGAAGGTGTGGGTAGGAAGGAGTGGTATAGGAATGGAAACAGTGGAAAACAGTCATATAAAACAGACAAAGTCTGACGGGCAGTACTGACAAAGTGATGACAAAGGACAGACACAGATGGACACAGTAAGGGTGAATGGTGATGAGGAGAACAGGACGACAGGGATTGGGAGTGACAAGAAAGGTCATTATGGAGCAAGGGACAGAACATGGTTTTACATTTGCTATCATTGATCAGGTTTTCATTACACCACTTGGAGGGAATTGGAAAATGGAGTTGGCAGCAAGAGAAAGTAGATGGCAGATCCTGACAGATTCCACCCGCAAACCTGGTCTTAATGATTTTGTCAGTATAAAACCATTTTTAGCCTTATTATAAGTGAGTTTGAAAAGGTATAGGTTTGATACATCTACAGCACCTGACATTATGTATCTTGCATCAGGTATCTTGTATTTTGTGTACAATAAACAATCACTACGTATTAAGGGATGCGTAGATGTAGTTATGCACATTTACATAATGGATTTTAGACAAGATGATGTGACTCTGTTATTAGTATATTTGATCACATGCAACTAAACAATTCTGAAGATATGCATGTTGTGGATATGTATAAGGTGGTAGTGAAACATTTTGCTTTTATGTTTAGTAACTGTATATGATATTTTAATATCAACTTTTATTTTATGATTTTAATAATAGTATTTTAGTATTTAATATATATATATACATGCAATAGTTTGATAGTTTTAGATGGTCTTATATATTAAATATAGCAGGGTGATTATTTTATTAAATAGTATGTATATTATGAGATCTATGATAAACGGCAGGATGTATTAGAGTAGGTAATTTACAACCTATGTTATTTTGTATTAGTAGTCAATGTATGTGTTACCTATACATAGTAAAGGGTAAATTGTAGATATCCTTGATCAACTATTGTGACTAGTATGTCTTTAAAGTTTTTGGCGGCAACTAGAGCAATTATTCAATTAAGTTCAAAAAAGTAGAGTATTTAAGCAGTAGAATACTAGCAGTATGTTGTTCTGATGAAGACTGTGTACAACAGTTGAAAGCGCTAAACCCTGTCTTTTGTATCGTGTGGAGTTACAATAAACTAACATATTTCATCACCAGGACGAGCAGTGATTCTTCAGTGTCGGCGTCCAGATTTTTATTTGGTTGGTGGACAATGGGAAGGGGACAATGGTATGAGGGG
Organism: Protopterus annectens; assembly: GCF_019279795.1. NCBI lineage: Eukaryota > Metazoa > Chordata > Ceratodontiformes > Protopteridae > Protopterus > Protopterus annectens. The sequence goes on from NC_056734.1 coordinate 95,543,398, forward strand.
ATGGGTGAGGGAAGAAGGATTTTTTTTGTAGGACAGTTACCTAAGTAGAGGGGGAATGCATCATGTGGAAGGTGTGGGTAGGAAGGAGTGGTATAGGAATGGAAACAGTGGAAAACAGTCATATAAAACAGACAAAGTCTGACGGGCAGTACTGACAAAGTGATGACAAAGGACAGACACAGATGGACACAGTAAGGGTGAATGGTGATGAGGAGAACAGGACGACAGGGATTGGGAGTGACAAGAAAGGTTGGGGAACACAATGATGGGAGAAGGAGAGTGGTGGAAAACAAACCTGCCCAGAGGGGAACCCAGCCAAAGTTAGTCATCTCTGTGGCTGACAGCATGAGTGGGTCCCATCTCTGGAGGCTCAATAGTTAAGTTGGCTGGCTAAATGAATGAGGAAGTAGACTAGGGTGTCAATGCAGTCATTGACTGCAGATCCAGCTACTGAACCTCACACTAAATTATCCAGGAGGGCTCTTCTACCCCGCTTTCTGCTGAGGAGCCTACAACCTCACTAGGAACACAGTAATGAAAGTCACTAGAGCGCTCTCTAGTTCACCTTTCACAAAGTGACTTTCATTTCTTTGTGAAAGGGCAGGCCTGGGGACTGCTGGGGAACAAGCAGTCAGAATGGTGACCATGTTTTCACCTCTTTCTGCATCATAGTCCTAAATAAAAGAAAATAAGTGGAGAAGAACAAAATTGCAAATCAACATAATAAAAAAGCAATGGGAAAATGGGAAAGAAAAAAGATGTAAATCCATAATATTCACTGATACGTGGTTCAGTAATACATAATATTCACTGATACGTGGTTCAGTAATACATAATATTCACTGATACGTGGTTCAGTTTATTACAGCAGTATTGAAATGAGGAAAATCAAACCAACAAAGTAACATACCAGAAAAGTGACTGAATAATGAAAATATGAAAAACACGTCTGTGACATTTCTTTGGCCACGTTGCACGTTTGAAAAGTCTGCATTACATCAAAGTTTATTACATTAATATATGCAGCTGATCAACCATGTGCAGTTTGTTTTACTGTTAGCAGTGTAAGTGAATCTTTGTGTTGGATTCTTACCACACTAGCAGTTTACACCATGGTGTGTGTTCTGTCTGAGGTGGTATACAGTGGGATAAGGGAATTCACCTTTTTCTTTCATTCTTGTGTGATCTTGGACTTGGCATATTTAAACTAGCAGTGGGGGAGAGGCAGCACTCCCCACAAGTGATGGTACGTGGACTTGTACCCCTGTAAAAAACAAGGTTATTATTTTTTTAGTTTTGTTTTGGACCATGAGTAGGATGACATTTGTTTAAATGTTTTCACTATACTGATTAGTCAGTCTAATGCAAATCAGTTATTCAGTATAGACTCACACAAGCACACTTCATTTATATGTAACTGTAAGAAAACAAAATTGCAAAGCCAAACTATACAAAAGCACTGGATATGAAAAACTGGAATACAACTGCTCAGGTCTATTTTCTACTGAACTATTACAATATGACAGCAATTCTAGCAACACACAATAGTTACTCTGCTGTCTGGAGATCCAGGCTTGCCTCCACTGGCAGGAAATCCTGGTTTCCATGATCTCATGTGACAATGGAAAGCATAAAACACAGACAGGAATGAGTACAGAATATCCCTGACACAGACAGCAGAATGTAGTTATAGCTACAGGTACAAGGCCTACTGTACAGTGCAAAGGAAAATGAAACTGTTTACAATAATGTGTTGACTCTAGCCACTCAAACTCTTTTTCCCACTTGCAAAGAAGGTCTGGGTGGTGCAGCAGTTATTTCAGCACTTCTTATCAGAGTGGGTAATTCCCCTGGCATCACTCACCACCCTGGCAATTACAGTTATCCAGCTTTTAAAGTGCGGGGGGTCTCCTTGGTCTCCCAGCATGTGCTCCAGATGATGCCTGTGTAGTAGGTGTAAAAAGATCTTGCTTTCCCTGCTGTATCAGGTGGGATCCCTATCAGATTCTCACCCTGATGAGGCCATGTCTACTTGTTAGGTGAAGTCTGGGAGGTAAAATGGCAGCAGATGTACAAGGTCACTTGTCATGGACACCACATAATGCCCACTGACAAGTAGCAGGATACAGTGTGTCCATCGATAGTAACAAATTGCACATGATCAGCAGCACAATGCAGGGTAGCAATAATATGGCCAGTTTCCAGAGCTGTGCATATCTTATGTAACCTCAAAGCCCATGAGCAAACAAGATGGGCATACCACAAAGTGGTACAATGGTCATGGTCATTATTAGGAAGCAAAATGCAAGAAGTGCAGCCTAATTCCTCAGATAAGCACACCCCTAAGTATTCCCAGACCATGGACAAACAGTAACAGGCCTTGCAGCTTGGAAAAGAGGTGATAACACATCACAGTATTGCAAAAATTGTAATTGATGGTGCTAAATCACTTCATTAGCATAACAGCCACGCTATAAGCACCATTTTAGAGTAATAAAAAGCACAATGTATATTATGTAGAAAAATATATTACAGTGACCAACGTTAAGAATCAAGATACAGGAAGTGAGTTTGTCATAATGGTTGAAGTCTTTACTTTACAGACACAAGGTACAAGGTTTGATTCTGACCACTGGTTACTGGCTAGGCTTAAAATGGCCCTTCAGGGCAGTTAGCCTAATATTCACTTGTGAATCTATGAACCCGTATACAGTAGATTACAGTGTACTACCACAGAGGGAAACTGACAGCAGACAAATTAACTAATAATGGAAGTCAGGACAGAGTCTTCCCTCAAAGGATCATGACAGCAAAAGGCCCTGTTATTCAGGAGTGTAGCGGGATGATAGGCTGAGTGACTCAACTAGATGGGACAGAAGAAACTAACAGGACAGGCTGCTATTTTACGTGGGGTAAGGTTCTCAACCTGACAAGGCAAAGGGAACCGGCAGAACCCAGTCTGCCACCTCAGGCAAGAAATCCTGTTTTCATCTGTCTGTTGAGACACTGGAAAACATAAAACACAGACAGTAATGAGCACTGACTACCTGTGAGCAAGACAGGCAAAGAGACACTACATATAGGAATCTGGCTATGTGGGGGAAGGCTCATCCTGAGAAGGTATTTCACACTAGCATCCAAGACTGCAGTCCTTTGAATGGGGACAGTTTATCCTTATAGGGCATAGGGACAGGAAGGACAAGTTGCAGTCCTGTTGAGGTGTCTCAGCCTGACAGGGCAGAAGAAGTGCAGGGAGGCTGTGTCTCACTCCTGCCATGTAGATGTCTAGAGTCTATATTATAAAGCTAAAAGCTCTAAAGAGTGAATACAAGAACACTGACACATAAAATGTAATGTACAAAAATAGTGAAACACATATTAAGCAAAAATCAAAACACCGAACATGTTTCTTTAAACAACAGCGCCATGCAGTTATACATAAATTAACTAAATAACACTAAAATAATACACTTTTCCAGGGGGGCAAGCCCCCACTGCACCGCCCCACACCCCCCTAGTTAAACATACCAACTCTGAGACAGCACTACAGTGAGGAAAAGGATATATTTCCCCTATCCCCAGGATCGTGCTGCTGACCAAAGAAATACGTTCAATGTTCTGATTTTCACTCAGTACATCTTTCGCTATTTTTGTACATCAGTCTTTATGTGTCGATGTACTTGTATTCATTCTTTAGAGCTTTCGGCTTTATAATGTAGACCCAATGTCTACACACTGTACCAACACAGAGAGTATGACATATTACAAGGGATGGTGAGCCCCAGTACACTATGTACATACTGTACAATTGGCACAGATGCAAGGGACAGCAGGCATGCCTCACATGCCCACAGCAGCCACATTATGTCGATGATGATCAGCACACCTACTCTACGCAGCCACAGGCTGTGGCCACCACATAGGTGCTGGGGATAGTTCGGATGCAAGAGTTGGCTGATGTGAATTGCCATGCATACACATACTCTGACTCACATGCATAAATCACAAGTGAGCCTACCCTAGCATGTGACTGAAGGAAGGGCAACTGCTGGAGAAGTTCAAAACACAGGAGACAAAGGTGCTATGACAAACTCTACATACATATGGCAAGCATAACCTTGAGAAGGGTAAAGCAGACAAGGTCTTCAGGGAACAGGTGTGAAAGGAATTGGTGCAGGATATCAGTGCAATGGCTGGCCACTATAGGATAATTATAGAGATGCATTGTAGGACTACCGATATGCTACTGCATGCTAAAATCAAGACACAATAAATTGCCAGAAACAGAGGCACCTCACAGAGATAGAGGAATTCCTAGTATCCATCAGCAGGGAAAGGACTTATATCTGGCAGTGATTTGGATGTGGGAGCTGGGCTAGTGACAGTTGCATGAGTGCCTGTAGGGGATGTCCCATATGAGTAGTGGCATGTGCCATTCCTGTTGGACACTGAGTTGTACTCATGTATGATTTACTCAAACAAACATAATGTAAATCCAGTTATGTCATCCAAGGACATCAGGGTTGTAACATCGACAACCTGCATTACAAAGTACGTTATGTCCCACAGGTTATGTATAGGATTGTCAAATAGCAGTCTATGTGATACATGATGGTGACAGTTACAGATATGTGCCAGCATTACCTCCAGTATATTATCTACATGCATTTACAAGTCCTACTGGTAGAGAATCTGGCACAAGAGATTGGCACCTGTCTGACATCAGCTAGTCTCTGGAGGTTGACAATGATGGTGGCACCATGCACATGTCACAGTCTGATGAAACAAAGACACTGTCAGCAATGCTAATGATGGAAGTTACACTCACATCACTGACAGCTAAGGTGTATGTGGAGGTTCAGGATGAACTTCTGGCATCATCGGCATTCATCATGTCCAAGTCAACCCCAGCCCTGCTACATACTCTACCTCATCAAATATGGAATTATCAGAGGGCTGCACTGCATCTGAGGTGTATGCACACTGCACAGGTAAGGATGTGCAAGTGGAAATTGCTGCCATAACTCCAGAATGCTTCTTGACTTGGTTGTTACCCTTGATATCAATCAGTGAATGTTCAGGTCAGTGATCCAGGCACAGATGGCAACTACTCAAACTATGTCGAGACGCTGAGTTTGCTGCATGGGCTGCATGAGCACCTACAACCTTTGCAAAGACTGCAGGACATTCTGCAAGCCATGCAGAGTGATATGGAATATATAAGAACTGGAGAGACATGTCTGGTGTAAGCAGTGGTGGCTCAGTTGTCCACCACTGGCATACCTATGGAGATGCAAGGAACCAGCTGCAATGGCCATGCTAGAGGAAAGATGTGCATTACAGGATCAGACACCAGGCTTACATGGATGATACACTCCAGTCACAGCAACTACCACTACTCCACAGTTCTGGACAGGACTGCATCTGGAAGACAGTAATATGCAATATTACAAGCACTGGCTTTCAAGAAGGCCACTACCACATATGGACCAACTAAAGCAGATGTTACTCTTTGTATTTCAAGGAAAGAGGAGAAAGCCCCCACGCTCACACTTACTAAAGTGTGCTAACCTGCCCCTGCCCTAATTCCAGCCCTATAGCTTACCTTAGGAAAAACTGTCAATAGCCCTTACACTATTCAAAGTGTATCTGAAGTCAATGGGAGGGTTTTAGTTAACTAAACACAAAAGGAAACAAATTGCTTTCATTTTGCAATAATTTTAGTTTCAATCTGTTGAGTTGTTCAGTAAATATAGTTTCTAAGACCCTGCATTGATCACGTGAGTTTCCATACTTGTGAACTCCCCTATTTTAAAGCAAACTTTGTAGTTATTGTAATAACGTTGTTAAGTATGTAGTGTAAAACCAGACATAAAGCCACTTCTGTAGACTTTAGACTTCAAAACTCAGGTTTATTTACAGGGACAAACTAAATGATGTGTTTCTTCAGTGTAGGGAATAACATAAATCAGGATAAAAAGTCATTAATACACAGTCCTTTCAGGAAATAAACAGCATAAGCAGTGAATGCAGACAGTTTCATAGTTCTGCTGATTTACTGTTGCATTGCTCCTTTTTCAAATAAACAATTCAGTACTTATAGGCAGACAGTACAATTCACTCAAGTCCTTTCAGTTTTAGTAGCCAATATCGCATAGACAAGTCAGTTTCCTCACAGCAAAGAACACTGTTAAACACACAGTGACACCTTCTCCAATACAGGATGCAGAAATCCATTCCAGTTCCTTTCCAGCCCCTGAAGACTCCCTCTAACTCTCCCCTTCAGGGATTTGCTCTTTCAAGCAGCTGTAACACTTTGGTACACTGACTGCAGATAGGTCCTCCTCACTGAAGCTCTCTGTGCTGGTTGTTTTGGCATTAAAGGAACAGCCTCCTCAGCTATCAATATGCCATATGACCCAGCAGCGAAAAAGCAGTGGTTCTAACCCCCATGGATGGGCTGTATGCCAATAACAGACCATACAATTTAAGGCAGCAGTGGCCCAGATAGGTCCATAGGTACTTTCTAGGTTACGGATATGTGAGGATCTCAAGAAGTGTAGCCTCACATTTGCATGGTAGTTTTTAGCCCTTATATTTTGCATACAAATAACCAAGAGGCATGGAGAACAAGCCTATGTTGGAACATTTATTTGTTGTCCCTATCCTCGAGAAACATTGGTGCTAAACTGGGGATGAATTTGTGGTTTCCCATCCATACATCCAAATCATGTTTAAATAGTGTTAAGGGATGTTCTTTGCTTTATTTGGAGTGGAGATGGTTCCATAGAAGAGGTATTCTCTGTGATACATACCTATCACTCAAATATGTTAGATACATATTGCAAATGAGTTCAAGATCCCTTAAGCAGGTGTTCACGCTTCCACTGACCTTGTGAATATGTAACAGGCCAGACAGGATATGGACTACTGAGGCCCTATATGTGAGGCAAAGGTTGCCTCTTTATAACCCGTATGATACAAAGAAGAGGGACAAGGATTTGAGATAGTCTGTGAGAAATTGTTGTGATCACTCCATTTGTGACAAGGGTTTGAACAGCTGCAATTCAATGATCGGCCTAATGAGAGACGAGTACAGTGGAATGATTACATCCTTGGATCTGTAATGCCATACCTTTAGATACAGACTGCATAATTAAAAAGGACTTCCTTGCAATAGTAGCTACATGGTAATCAAAGGACAGCTTATTGTAGACATAGGCTCCTAGATCCCTGACTACTAGATCAACTTTTAGGGGTGTGCTGTCAATATGATAGTTACAGTGGAAGTCATGATTGTGTAAAGATACTATTATATACTCTTTTTGGCATTTAGTTTTAGTCCATGGTTTTGAATCTAGCTACTGGTTAGGGGAAGGCCCTCTTGGAGGATTTAGGTGTCCTTTGGGGAGTTAATGATAGCACCAAGTTTACAGTAATCTACAGACTTGGTCAGCCATAAACCCTTAACATTTACTTTCACCTCTGAAAAGTAAATGCCAAACAGGAGTAGCCCAAGGACTGAACTCAGGGGTAAACCACCAGTGACAGCTCTTTTGGAGGAGGTAGAGTCATCCACTCTAATTTCTTGGCTTATATTAGTGAGCCAATATGCTATCCAGTGAGCTACAGAGCAGAGCTAGTCATTTGACATTGTAAAATATGGGTCTAGGTGATTTGATCATGTTGACTAATGTCACCAAACAGGCATGGGTATTTGCCCGTGATAAGTGAGTTGAGGACCAGACCTAGTCTGACCAACACCAGGGATGCATGCTAATGGTGGGAGAGCTGTATGTGCCCCTACTGATCAATGCATGCCCACCAAAAAGTCCAGGAGCCCTCGGTCAATAAGCTACTGAATGACTGGTGTCCAGTTGCCCACCTTGGGTTACCTGAGATAGCTCTTTTGAGTGAAAGCTGGATGTAAAACCAAGCAACCTGTCAAACATAAAATAAGAATTGCTATACTCAATGCAGATTCACTGACAGGACAAAGCTTGGAAGTGGATGACATGATGGTAAACAGGAGTCTAGGCATCCTATGTATCCATGAGACAAGGTGGAAGTGCAGTGCAGCAAAGCCTTGGGATCCAGAGTCTACTACTCAGGAGGAGGACAGGCTAGAAATGATTTGGGAATTATTGTGAGGGCCAGGCTTCAGAAAGCAGTGAGGGTTGTCCTAAGAATTAGTAATAAACTCATGGCAATCAGACTGCAACCTAATAATAGGGTACTATTCATAACCTTAACCTATGCCCCACAGCAGGGATGAGATAGTGAAGAAAAGAGTGCATTCACACATCAGATGCAAGACCTACTAGAAAAATCTGAACAACGTAAATTGGCATTGATAGTGGGTGACTTGAATACATGTCAGGACAGTAAAACAGGATATGAGGACTGTCTGAAGGAGATTCCAATCTAGACTTTTGTCTGGCAAATGTCTTGATAGCAGCCAACACATGGTTCAGAAACAGAGACTGTCACAAGATCACATATAACCGTGGCCAACATACAACTCAGGTAGACTTCCTTGCAGTAAGAAAAGAGCATTGAGGTAGAACCAGGTATTGCAAATTCATCCCTAGTGAAACAGTCAGCCCACAGAATAAACCACTGGTTGCCACAATCAGCTGCAAGCAGTGGTCAGAAAAGGCTTTAGCATTAACAGAGACCAGACTGAAGACCTGGAATTTGACTGGAGAGAAAGCACAACAGTTCAAAGAATTACTCAGGGCTCTAGCACCCCAAGAAGAAGGAGAAATAGGTGGAGTTGAAGAAGAATGTCAGCACCTCAAGACAGCATGTGTAAAGACTACAGAATAGATATATGGCCATTCCAGATATGGAAATAAGGTACATAAGGAACGGTGGTGGTGGAATACATGAAGTCATCAAAAGAATGAAGGAATGCAGAAAACGTGGGAGATAGCATAGATGGACAAGGCTAGGAAGGAATACTGGATGGCTAACAAAGAGGCTAAGAAAAGAGATACAATAGCAAAGAAATGGATGTCAGATGCACTCTACCAGTTTCTTTAAAGCGAGTTAGTGGATGGCACAAAGAAACTGTATCCGGTTGCAAGGCAAAGACAAAAAGATAAAGAAAATAGTCAGACACTCTTCACAAGGGATGCCAGCAACAACCTACTCATCAGTCCACAGGACGTCAAAGGCAGATGGAAGGAGTACTTCCAGTAGCTTCTGAAATAAGAAAACAGCACAGAAGATATACTGCCTCAGACACAGCCTTCTTCTTCTTTCGGCTTTTCCCGGTTAGGGGTCGCCACAGCAGATCACCTGTCCGCTCATGACTAGCAGTAGAGTTTTACGGTGTTGAGTTACCAGCCCGGTGCCCAACCTTCCACGGAAGGCACACACATGCACGCACTCATGCCTAGGGCCAATTTAGAGTGTCCAATCCACCTACAGCATGTCTTTGGAATGTGGGAGGAAACCGGAGCACCCAGAAGAAACCAACGCGACCACAGGGAGGACATGCAGACTCCGCACGGAAGGCACCCCAGCCGAGGATCAAACCAGAGAACCTATTGCTGTGAGGCAATAATGCTAATCGAGGAGTTCACCATAGAAGTAAGAACACCACCAAGGAAAATGAAGTCAGAGAAAGCAGCAGGCTCAGATGAGGTCAGAGCAGATATGATAAAGATGCTGGGTGAGATAGGAGAGAAATGGCTCCTGAGAGTACTGTTTGCAGTATGGAGAGAAAGGTGCAACCCAGATGATTGGAGAATAAGTATTTTAGTGCCAGTGTACAAGAACAATGGAACATTCACAACTATGGGCAGTACAGAGGTATCAAACTCCTGTTACATTGCATGAAAGTTCTGGAGAGGGTGACTGATAAACAAATACACAGATTACTAGAAATTAAGATGGAAGATGAGCAGTTCGGATTCGGATCAGGATGCAGCACAACCGACCCAATGTTTACAGTGAAACAGATACTTGAGAAGAAGCTAGAGATAAGAGTCCAAATGGGCATTTCTAGACTTGGAGAAAGCATATGACAGGGTTCCAAGAAAGCTGATTTTGGCAATCCTGTGGTGGTTTGAAGTCCAAGAAACATTGGTAGAATTAGTGCAAACTATGTACAAGGACCCAATGATTCAAGTACAAATAGTTTTCAGTCTCACAGAGGGGTTCCAGTGGGAGTGGGTATGCATCAGGGTTAAGCTCGGAGCCCACTGCTATTCATATTGGTGATGGACTGCATTAGCAAAGAGGTCATAGGGGACAGATCAGCAAAGTTGCAGTATGCAGATGATGTGGTATTACATGCAGACTCTGACAAGGACAAGGCAAAGAATAGGAGAATGGAATGCAAAACTGAAGGTACATGGGATGAAACTGTACAGATAAGACAGTGGTAATGGCAAAACAATGGGGGAAAACAGAAGAAGTTGAGAACTCTGACAGAAGGAAAGATAGTGGAACAGCTTCATGTATCTGGGAGAGGTGGTTGAGGAAAAGGGAAGTCTGAATGAAGAGGTCAAAGCTTGAATCAGAGGCTCTGCAGCCAAAGGCATGGAGTGTCAGGTGAAGTGTATGACAGAAAAATGCCAAAGAAGCAGAAAAATAAGATGTACAAAACAGTGGTGCAACCAGTACTACTGTATGATACAGAAACCTAGGCAGTAAAGGCAGTGCCGCGGAGGAAGCTAGAGGTGATGACAATGAAGTGTCTGAGATGGGTGCTAGAATGCACACTGTGGGACAGATGAAGAAATGAGGGCATAAGAGCAGAAGCCTTAGTAGCTCCAATTGCAGAAAAGATGAAAGAGAACAGATTATGGTGGTTCGGTCACATGCAGCAGACAGGAAGAAGGCAAGAGGAAACAAAGGCATCTAGCCAAGAGGTGAATGGTTTGTATGAGAGAGTATCTGTGACAGTCAGGCATGAGTATTGAGGAAGGTAGGAGGGTGGCATTGAACCGAGAGAGAAGGTGGCAGTTGACACGACACCCCAACTCCATGTAGAAAATGGGAAAAGGGGGGGGTTGATGATGATGATGATGATTACCTTTAGTTGGTAGAGCTTATCTATGACACATGAGTGTAGGAAGGTGCTGAATGCCTATGTAAGGTCTAGATATATAGTATGTACTGAGTTGCCCTCATCCATTGCTTCAGTAACCTTACTGATGAAGTCAACCAAGTTAAGTAGGTAGTACCTGCTCATGATGAATGTGAACTGGTTTGGGTTGAGAGTTTGTAGATTACGTATGTACTTATTTATTCATTCCATAATGTTCTTTTCCATAGCCTTACAGATGAGGTTGGTCAAGCTTATAGGTGTATAATTACTCGGGTTTGTGCATGCCTCACCTTTGTGCAAGAGGATGACTGTTGTTCTCCTTCATTCATCTGGCATGGAGCTTGTTTGGAGACTGATACTGAATAACTACTGTAGTGGTCTGACAAGTAATGCTTCAGACTGACCATCTGTCTCCAAAGAAGTAGTGTTCTTGTCCTTGGATAGTGCCTTGAGGACTTATTCTTGGGAGCTATGACAGGGGGTGTAAAGGTATTTATGTGACGTGGGAATATATAGGAGGGGAGAAGGGACTGAAATTTGAAATACATTTGTTCACTAGTAGATTAGCTATGTCTTCTGGGTCTGAGAATTGAAATCTTTTATTATTAGCTCTACACAGTGTTGGACATTATTTCTAAGATTTCTAACATAGTTAAAGAAGGCCTTGTGGTTATCCTTCAACCGGGTGACTATTTTTAGCTCATATCTGGCTTTAGTTGATTTGATCAGTGTTCAGAGTTCCTTGTTACATTTAGCAAGAACATTACTGGCATCTTGAGAGTTAGATTTGATTTTGAGTGCATTGATTTTATTTTTTTTATAATGCAGCCTGTTTGTATTAGGGTTCTACCATGGGGGTTTATTTTAAAACTTGGTGTTGTATTTACTTCTGAGGGGGACAGATGCATCTATGCAGTTACTTACATGTGCACAGAATTTGGCAGTAAAGGATTGCACATAAGCAGTGGGGTCTTCAAGATGGAAGGGATTTTTGAATTTAGCCACGTCATCACTCAGCTTTAGTCGATTAGCCTTGGCATAATCTTTGAACACTGAGTTATTGGAAAATGCTTCCATCTTAATTCGTATGGTAAATGTGACTGATTTGTGGTCTGATTGAACAGGGAGAAAGTTACATTTGGCGGGGAGCAAAGTTGGCCCATAATGGTAAGGACCATGTCCATGATTTTACTGTACCAGGCTGGGGTCCAGACTAACTGGTGAGAGTCTATATTGATGAAATCCAGAAATTTGTAGGCATAGATGTTTTGGGATGTGTAAGGCTTCCAGTTAATGGTAAAGTAGTTGAAGTCTGTTATTAGAATGTTGTTTGCCTTAATGCATAATGACTCCATATTGGTTAGGAAGGAGACATTTATTTATTTTATTTATTTACCATATGTTTACTGGGGAAGTCCGACTGGACAGAGGTCCTTTTTCAGCAGAGGCCTAGGGAGAAAAGCTCCATGGGTAACAGTAAATTTTCATGCACACATTACAATAATCAAAAAGTATAAAGTAAACAAAATGTAGGATACATAAGACAATACAAATTTATTACATCTTGACAACAAAACCTAGGCTTTGAACATAGCTAGTACTATTTGTAGGTATGATTTATGTCAAGATATAAGGTTAAGAGAGGTCGGTAGGAACAAAGGATTAAACACCAGGGGAGAAGTTGGATATGTTTTGGGTATACTGTAATGTATCAGAGCACTCATGAGGGGTTTGTACATGTATGCACTAAAGGAGCTCCTATAATATGATAAGGGGATTTGTTAATAGCAAGTTGGATGTGAAGGAGTTCCAGGTCATTATCTTGTTTACTGAGTCTGGCAGTGATATTTTTTTAGAATATGGAGACACCACAGTTTTTAGTATCTTCATCTAATGGGGTGGGCGTGAATATGTGGGAGGCATTGAAACTTTATAATGATGGAGTTCAGTCATTGCTCTTCAACTAAGTCTCTGTGAGTATGCATATATCACTTTTTTCCAGGATAAGAAATGTTTGTAGGGAGTGGATTTTTTTGTTAAGACTCCTAGTACTGAGCAGCAACTGGATTCAATTTCACTATGTTTTAAACTTTAGAAGGCTGACATTGCCTAAAACAGGCAAGTATTTAGCCAAAATACAAATGCATTCAGGGGGGACTGTTGCAGGCCAACCCTGGCAAAACAATTTACCATCTCCACCCAGGCTGACATATATTGTACCCCCTGAGAAAGTCCCCAGAAGTTAAGCCAAATGTGGAAGACAATAAGCTTTTGTTTGTATTGCGGCATCATTCTTGGTGATGTTAGAATGCGGCAAAAATGTAGACTCTTACATACTTCAGACACATATTCTGAGATCTCCATCATTCTTCTCTTCATACAGTCCAGGGAAGTATGACACGTAATCTTGAAGTTGAATGGCAGGAGGGCTAATGCCCTGGCATGCAGGCTTAGAATTGCCATCTTTTCCCCATAAAGCCACTCCAGAGGGGCATAGTCTGTGGTGAGAGTAAAGTGTTTTCCTAAAAGATAATATTTTAATATTTCAAGTGCCCACTTGGCTGATAGACATTCCTTTTCAATCACTGAACAGTGCCATTCAGCATTACTGAGCTTACAGCTAACGTAGCAAATGGGGTGTTCATCCCCTTATACAGTTTGTGACAGGAATGCTGAGATCCCCACCTTGGAAGCATCAGTAAAAACAATAAATGTCTTTAACACATCTGCAGCGATTAAGAAAGGTGACCACAACATGACTTTCAGTTTCTGAAACTCTTACTCACTGGCATCTGTCCATTTCACATTCAGTGGGATACTACTCTTTGGTCAGTCAAGAGACTGACAGTAGAGACAAAGTCTGAAACAAGCTTGTGATAATAGTCTGCCAGGCCAAAGAAAGCCTAAACCTGTTTTTCTGTTGTGGGTCTATGACAGTTCCTTACAGTTCATATGTTCATAGGAGATTACTAGGCTAACGGACCAAGAGCTCTTACAAGCCTAGGCATATTTATCCAGAGATTCCCAATTATCAATTACTAGGTGAATAAAGTTTACAGAGGTATGAGCCTATGTTATGGTATTGAATGCTGACTGCAACTGTCCATGAGAGACATGGGTGCCACCCCAGGACTTAATTCACTATTACCCATCCATTGATCTAGGTTGTTCTTGAAAATGGCCAGGGAGGGGCTCTGTTTCATGTGAGTTGTTCCAGAGAAGGGGTAGTCTCTGAGAGATGTATCTATCTCCCCAGCATGATTTGTTCATGCCAGAGGCTAGGTTAAGATCCCCGGAATGAGTGGCCCTCGTGCAGTATGATTTTTGAATGTGTAATATCTGGGCCAGACCACAGACTGCCCTGTAAGCCAGACACTAATTACCCCTTAGTAGCCTGTAGGAGACAAAATACAGTGAAAGGGCTTTCAATCTTTCTGCATAGGACTTGTTTTTTTTGTACCTTGTATTTTCCTGGTATGGGACCTCTGGGGTCTCTCCAGCTGTTGCAGATGTCTGGTAAGATACACTTATTGAACTGATGAGGGTCAAGAACAATGGAGTTACAATGTCCTTTGATCTGGATGCCATGTCTTTACTTATGAGGTGTGCCACAAAGAAGGACTTCCTCACCACTGTGGACACATGGTGGTTGAAGTTCACGTTACTATCAATCTGAATACCCAGATCATGCACCACTGGGTTCAGGAGAGTGCTGTCTATTCTGTAATTAGCTGGGCATTAGCTTTTCCAAAGGAAATGATTATGAAATTTTTTACATTTAGTTTCAATCCATGGCTTTGGCACCAATTATTTGTCTGCGTCAATCCTTTCTGCAGTATATCAGTACTGTTTGGGGATTCAGTGATTGCTCACAATTTGCAGTCATCCACGAACTTGGTCAGTCAAAAGCCATCCACGTTTGCCTGGACGTCTGAGAAATAAATTTCGAACAGTGACAGGCCTAGCACAGAACCTTGAGGTACATCACTGGTGACTGGCCTTTTGCTAGATGTGAATTCACCCACTTTGACTGTGTGTGTCCTGTTGGTAGGCCATTTGGCTATCCACCGGGTGACATAACAGTTTATGCAAAGTTGACAGAGTTTCTCTATAATGCCTGAGTGGGGGATTGTGTTAAATGCCTTGGCCAGGTCCAGGCAGGCAGTATGCATAGTCTTTCCCTCATCCATGGCCTTAGTGACCTTCTCAAAGAAGTCAGCCAGATTTAACAGACATGATCTACCTTTAACTAATCCAACCTGTGTTGGGTCAGCAGTCTGGATATTACATATGTCCTTGGTGATAAGGCCCATGATGATTCTTTCCATGCCCTTGTAGTTGAGACCTGTCAGGCTTATGGGTCTGTAATTCCCTGAGTTGGTTGATGGTCCCTCCTTTGTGCAGAGGGATGACTGTTGCTGTCCTCCATTCTACCAGAATATAGCCTGAGGAGGCTGTGGTTAAACAGGAATCCAAGTGGGTCTGCTAGGTCATGTTTTAGGTTGTTTAAAAGGCAACCTGGGATGTTGCCTGGGCCCATTGCTGCTATGTTTTTAGCATTAGAGAGTACAGAAATTACCTGCTCTCTTGAGATAATAGGCTGAGGAATGGTGGCACATATACTTTTGGGGAAGACCAGTGGGGACAGGGTGGTGAAGTTTGATCCAAATCTATCAGCTAGCAGGTTGGTTATTTCATCCGGTTGGTTATGGGAAGTGCCATCCACAACCAGCTCTGTGTATAGCAGGGTATTCCTCTTAAGATTTTGGACATACTTAAAAAATACCTTGTGATTTTCCTTAGCTAGGTTTGGCTATTTTTGCTTCATAATTTGCTTTGGAGGACTTGGATAGATGTCTGATTTGTTTCGTCCCAAGGCATTACTTCTCCCCTACCTATTATGTAGCCCAAATAATGGTCTTCCACAATGCTCATCTTGCTTAGGTGAGTTTGCTGTAACTCTAACTTGGCAAAATGAGTCCAAAGCAGCCTATGTCTTAGGGAGAAAATGTTTTTAGTCCTCAGGGAAAATTACCACATCATCCAGATAGGCTGCTGAATATTCTGTGTGAGATCTAAATATCTTGTCCATTAGTCACAGAGACCAAATATCATGACACTAGTGGAAAAGTCGGTCTGGTGTAGAAAATTACATTTTCTCAATTACTTCTGGGATTAATGAAATTTGCCAATAACCTTTACTGAGGTCCAAACTAGAGAGAAACCTAGCCTTGCCTAACTTTTCAACTAGCTGATCCACTTGAGGAATAGGATTTGAGTAAAATCTGAAAATGATGTTTTGTTTTTGAGGTAACTGCAATATGTTAGATATAAAAGTACCATAGAATTAATCCAGCCACACTGGGATTCCACTATGCCCCAGTTTTAAGCATTTTCTGGACCACTTCTTTAAGTGTAAAGCACTGAGATTCTGATATCCTGTACATTTTTATACTTACTTTTTCACTAGGTTAAGTGTTGAGCTGGATTAAATTGGTACTGCCAAGCATTTCTGAAAGTGTATTCCTTAATTGTTTGTTTCTGGGACGTGGACAGAGTCTCACCTATCTTAACTGCTGGATGTGTGATTTAGGAGCCTTAAATTCTGCAAACATACTCACAAAGATACACTAGTTTCTTTCCAAGGCTTCAAAACATTTATAGGTTATATGTGATCTTGTTTCTTTTTCCCAGGTTCCACATTATAATTTACTTCAACTTATTTTTTCTGTAACTTCAAAAGATCCTTGCCACTTTGCCAAGAATGTGTTCCATGGTCATCAACACTGCTATGAATTCTCTAACACATGCATTTCTATTGCATGATCTATGTAATGTTTATTGAGCCCTTTCTATGTGTTCTTTTAATATAGGTATTATTGTTCTTAACTTCTCCAGTAAGTCTGTGAAATGATCTATCACACTTTTAAAGGGAATGTTTTCTTCTTACTATATTTCTTTCACTTTATCAAACAAGCTTTAGGAATGTCTGCTATTCATCTGTGAAGAGTGACTCCTGTTGAGGCTTTGTGTCCTTCTTTCATGGCAAACAGGGACTGTGGCAGCATTTGGTTTCATTTTTTTCCAACCTGTCCTATGACTTTCCCAAAGCAAACTTTTAAAAGAGAACTGCACCCACAGACTCAAAAACATTTTTATTTTATCATAGTTTGGTGTTTCCTACATTTTAACACCACTCTGGGACTATTTACAGTTTTTTTTTAATATTTTTATATGTAATTTCTGAGTCTGACCACATGGGGTCTGGCATCTTGAAATAATTCTGATTGTTTAGTCTGTCCCATAATGCAGTGCTTGGCTGTAAAAAATTATGTCATATATGCCTATTTCTTCCTAAAGCTCCTGTCACTGCATTGATTTCACATGCATACACTGCTGTCTTTCAGTTAGTTTTAAGTAACATTTCATGCCATTCAGTGACTACTTAAAACACAAACAGTGCAAATGTTACAAAACAGACTTTCAAAGTGCTTTTTGCTGCTGCTTCTTTTTAGAATGGCCAAACTGCAGTGTTTTGTGAAGCCTGAAGTGTACTACTTTGACTCATCTCCCATTCCCCTTCACACCTCGCATCCCTAGCTGTCAAAGTGCCAAGGGTAATTTGAGCTGTTACCACCTGTGATTGACAGCCCACAGCAGGAGACTTGACTCATGTACTGTTTGCTTGTTCTAGCCTTTACTTTCTGTATGGGTAGGGAAAGGACCAGGCAGCTGTGACATCACAGCATGGGTGGGCTTTTAGGAAGGTCATGGAAATGTCAATTTGGGGAAGGAATTGGCCAGGAAACTACCTATATTCACAGGTGTTGATGACATCAATGAATTAGAGACTGCAGCAAGCTTTATCAGGGCGGGACAAATGTTTTTTGAAAGTGAAACCACAACAGTACAGTAAGATACTGTTCTAGTAGAGAAAAACAGTCGATTTAAAATATTTTGCATGCTGTATTGTTGTTTATTCATAGCAGGGACAGTAAATGGGGAGAAAAAGGAGACAGAAGTTGAGCATTTAATAACAGAATCCCATTGTTGTCCTTTAAGGTTTTATTAAAACATTCAACTAGCCCATCTGTTTGTGGATGTTACACAGAGGCCATTAGCTATTTTAGCTTAAAGAATTGCCATAGTTAATATATTACTCTGGAGATGAATGGGGCCTTGATCCATAAGAATTTCTTACAGAATTCCTATTCTGGAAAAAAACAGTAGTACTAATTTTTACCTATAGACTTAGTATCATCTCTTAATAAAAGTATTTTGTTGAAGAATCAGTTGATACTAGTATGTACTGATGCCCCTTACCTGATTTCACCAGTGGACTTATAATGACTACTGCTATTCATTCATATGGGATTTTTACTACAACCAAAGGTATTGAAGGGTTCCTAAACCCTGGGTCTGGTGTCATATTTTGACATTCTGGGCAAAGTGCACAAAAAAACTATTTCCTTCCAAATGCCATCTGGTTAAAGTTTGGCCTTTCTCTTATTCCTCCCAATGTGTCTACCCCAAATGTGGCTATGTGCCAGCTTCATTACTAGTAAGACTTAAACACCAACAGTTGGCTCACTGTCTATTCCATTTATTTAGTCTCCCTGTAAATCAAGTAATTTCATAGTTCAAGGTATGAACAGTAGAGCTCTGTTCATTTGTTCCCCTATATATTCTCTCTCTCTCTCTCTAGATATACTTGTGTATTGTCTGTATTGTCTTCCCATTAAGCCCTCCTGAAACATACATGACTTATCTATAAGTCAGTCAAGTCAGTATTAGTTTCATTAGTAGCCTGGCATATCCTCTTTTCCCACAAAGACAGGAACAGCTTTTTTCATCTTCATCTAATTCATTCTCTAAAAGGGCAATTCACAAATTTCTTCTGCTAGACATATTGGCAGTTTCCCTGTATCTGCTTCATTAGTTCTCTCACTTGCCCTCTTCTTAGAGTCTTACTTCTGTTTCTGTCTGTCTGTTCTGGCAAAGCAGAGAGAATCCTATGAGCCTGCTCTTATTCCATTTTCCTCTATTTCCTCAACATGAAAGTCATATGTCTTTGTCCTAGTTTTGATTCTTACTTCTCCTAGGGGGGGCTCCTAACTATGTGCCCACTCCTTTCAATTTCTGCACTGACTTCTCTTGTTAATTTACCTGCTACAGTATTATGGCAAGTTCCATTGTCATTTAACCTATCTACCTGCACTCAAATCTATATGTCCCCCCTTCACACGCATTTTTCAAAGTTCTAAGAAAAGGGAGAAGCCTTAGCTAATTAAAATACTGTGTTAAGTTAGCTTCTAAAGTTACTGGATGGAACACTTTGCCCAGAAGAGTTTGCATTTCATCTTGGCGTATAAGGTACTCTCTTGTGTACCCATGCACACATGTAATTTCAATTGTTTGTTTACAAACAGTTTTGTCCTTTCACACTTTGTGTGATTTTATTAACATATCCATACTCACTGAGTCTTGCAAACCTTGTATTTCTTTTTCTTGCACTATAACAGTACATTTACCAAGTAGGATTGCAGCACAATGGCAAAAGGCATACTGAACAATTTCTGTAGTAAGAACAAATTCAGCATTATCACACTCCATAGGCATCATTTCAGATGAAAACTGTTTACCAGCCAGTAGACAAATATAACTAGTTTTTATATGTATAAAATGGTTACCATTAGTTTTAAAATATTTTGCTGTGTCCTGAAGACAGTATTTAAAGTAAACCAGTTAGGAATGTAATGTTTTTTGTTTATTTATTGACAGAGACACACTCTTATCTTGATAGCAGACAGTGGTGGATGTGAGTCAGATTTAGAGTTTTCTACTTCTGTTAATTACAAGTGTTCTACTGAAGCAAGTAACATTTCAGCTGACTTAAAATCACTCTAAGACGCCCACTTTCTTAAGTCACTAGGGGTACCCTTTTAATTTTATCTACACCCTGTATTGCTGAAAAGGGTTTTGTATCATTTATATCAGGGTCTGACCACAACTTTAAAATATGCATTAAATTAATCATTTGTTATCTTATCAGTTTGTTCATGATCACTGTTCAGTTATGAAACTTGAAAACAATACCTCTGATGATGCACCAGCCATAGCTAAAAATTGTCTTTTGATTTTTAATAATTATGTGCCTCAGCACCTTCCAAGTCTATATATGTTTTTAGGGAGTCTCCAAGCAAATGTGAAGACAAAATTCTTGTCAGTTCCCCTTGAGGCCAGAGGTTAGTTTTCTCTTTCTACATATAGTGTAAATCCCAAAAGGTAAGTCTCAACATCATCCTGTAATTCAAGCCTTGTCATTCAAGCACTGGCTTTTGAAACCCCAGGCAAGTTTGTCTGCTGAATTACTAGAGTACTGAGCAGTTCCTGCAGGTTTGGTAAGTGTTGGCTGTTCACTGCACATTGCTCCTGGAAAGATTTGGTATTCTTCAGCAAAACCACATCTAACTTTTCCATTTTTGGACATCAATATTGTCATCCTCAGTACACCCAGGGGTAGAGGACAGTGTGTAACAGAAACAAAGAATATATTTTTCTGTGCAACCATCATCCTGTTCAAAGTATGCAGTCCTTCATGAGCGCATGGGTAGTATACAGAAACTGACTTGTTATAAAGAATAAAAGCAGGGAGTGGCTAAGGATGAGCCTTGAGTAGCAGCATTGTCTGTCAGCTCTGCCTTTTCATATCTTTTATGACAGGAAATTTTGAGAATATCTATCTAATACGTTGTTTTTTTACACATTTAGTTTATTCTTAAAGTCTTTTTAGATAGTATCTCAATTTTTGTATTATTTTTTTATATTTTCCTGTCAAAATATTAGAGTCAAGTTTCTGTCATCAATTAACAGTATGAGCTTCTCTAAATCCTCACACCAGGATATCTCTTTAAAAAAGGAACTACAAACTTTACTTTCTACCATTCAAGATCTCTCTACAAAAAATGACAAATTGGACTTGAACTTGGAAAACTTTAAGGAAAAATCTTCTCAACAAATAGAAACTATTCATCTAGACCTTAGACAACAAAAAGAACAAATCAATGGAATAGAAACATCCTTAAATGACATGGACTCTAGAATTCAGGTAAATGAACACAATCTAGAAAGCCTTTTAAAGTAAAACTCCCTACTGTCAGCAAAAACAGATGATCTAGAGAACAGATCTCGAAGAAACAATATCAGAATCTTCGGGTTGCCGGAAAATGTGGAAGATAATAATATGGAAAAATTTTTAACATCATGGTTACCAGAGATCCTGCAGCTTCCAGAAGCCCTTTCATATGGAATTGAAAGGGCTTATAGATCTTTGTCTTCATCAAAAATTAATAAAGCTAACAACACAAGATCTGTCATAGTCATATTTTTGTCCTCTTATGACAAAGAAATTGTCCTGAAGACAGCATGGTCCAAATCTCCCATCAAATTTAAAGATAATGTTATCCGGTTTGACAATGACTATTCTTCTTCAGTAACAACAAAAAGGAAATTATTCTTGCCATTACTCAAAGAACTTAAAAAAACACAAATTAAAACACATTTACTTTTTCCAGCAAGACTAAAAATCTTTCTTCAAGACGGTCCCAAGATTTTTGATGAACTTGAACCAGCCATCGCATATATAAAATCAAATAAAATCCTGGATAAAATAGATGATATGGACTTGGCTTCCACTAACCTCAAGAGATTAGCAGAAAATGGTTCCTGGAAATCTCTAGACAACAAAAAGAAACTAAAAAATAAATAAATGACTTGAGTTCTGTTTTATTTTGTTTTTTTTTTTTACATAACCCAGAAGTCTTGTGAGATGAAAATGGTTCAACAGGTGAGTGTCACTGGTTTGTGTTATGAACTACTTAATTGTATGCTATTTGCTTCATATTCAGTTGTTATTAACCTCAAGTTACATTATGATCTAATAATATTAGTATTTAGTTCATGAACTTGACATATAATTTCCTTCACATGATATAATTAATTCACATATAAGATAGAAGGAATTTATGTTCTCCTGCTTTTGACAGTTCATATCTTGTCCTTTGCAACTAGCAGTTACTTGGTTGGTTACGCTGCTATTTTACAGTTACATTCGGACTGTAGGAGCGGGCTATATGTATTGTGCTGTACTGGTTCTTACTTTTTATTGTTTTTTTCAGTCTGAGTGATTCTTTCCTTTTTTAAAGTTTGTAGGTCTTGGCTATTTTGTTTTTTTAGCTCTGATGTATTGCTGATGGGTTAGCATTGTTGGACGAGTTATTTGAATGGGCTTTTGTGTGTATACGCTGGGGTTTGTTAGATTTGTTTGATGGACGCTGTCTTTTTGGTGTCCCGTTGTTTATAGGGAGATCTTGTGTTGGCCATGGACTTTCTTGTAGGATTCTTTGTGGGTTTATTTGTTTGTTGTTTTTTTTTTTTGCTTCATTTTGCTATCTTGTGTATTAGTGCTTGGATTTGATTCATGCGGCGACATTTGTGTATTGTTCTTGGTGTATTTGTGATGTCTCAAGCACTTCCTGGAGTTGTTGGATGTTGTTCTGCATCTCTCGCTCACCTTTTTTCCCGCTGCAGCTTCCAGCTAGCTGTTCAAGTTTGTTGACTGAAGATCAGCTGTTAGTTGACTTTCCGACGCAGAATGACATCATCAGCACTCCGACCTCTTTAACGAAGCACTCAATGTATGATTTATCATTCATCTAAAAGGAAGATCAAAACAACTTTTGAATGTCATCTTGTTAGTATCAACCTTTCGGTCAGTCGTTCATCACATTATGATCATTTTGATCTAAATAGTGATACTAAGCCATCACAGAACTGTTAAAGGAAGAGCAGGGAAAGGACAGTAGAATGTCATGAGGAAGAGTGAAAGAAGGAAAACTAAAGAAACTTGAGATCCATATAGCAAGGTACTATACTTAGTCCCACAAGTATTGATTATTCTTGGACTTTGATGATCTATATATACATATAAAATTGAACTGTTGCTTATTTTATTTTCATTATCAGTTTTAATACTTTTTATAATCCATTCTTATTGTTTTGCTATCCATTTTTTTTGTTTGTTTTAAAGGAAAAGGAAGGATGGGGAATGAGAGATAAAAAAAGAAGATTTGAAAAGTAGAGTTTTAAAAAAAAAGAAATACTAACTTGCTAACATACTGTCGTATCTCAACAATATACGTTTTAATTACATGGCTTTTTAAAAGTGGAAGGGAGGGAGGAGGAAAGAAGAAAAAGAGAACAGAAACAAGCACTGGTTTGTTCTTTTTTATATTATAATAATTAATGTATCTGTTTTTTGTTGCATACTGCAATGTTGTTTAATACATAACAAATTATTCATTTTTTAGTAACAAAGCTATTTCATTTCTCTACTTATTTTGACATAATTAAGTATCTTATTGTTTATGGTATTATCTTTATTTTTGTTTCCTAGAATGTAAGTGATACAACAGTTACATTTTATGGCATTGTCTTTTATACAGTTTATCTGAAATATCTTTTTATTTTTTTTTTTAGAATGATAATTTTAATGTTTTTTATTAATTACCACATTATTTAACCTATTTTTCTTGACTCATCACTTCATGACATCTTACAATTCATTTCAGAGTGTGGTCTTAGTGAAATGTGGTATCATGTTATAGGTAGTAGAGTAAGAAAGAATATAATGAAGGTAGTTGACTAGTCTTTAGTGTCATATTTTTTTTATTATTCCCAGAAATATTCTATTTATATTACTCTTGTACTGCCTTTACATCTCGCTACAGACTATGCATTTACAAACATTACAGTATCTATTAACAGACTGGTATTGGTATTCATTATCTATTTCTAGTATGTAGTACCGTAGTACTATATACCACTAATAAATGGTTTACTGGATTTTTGTTATGTCATACTGTATTAATACATCTAAGATCATAACTAGGCAGTTCCTGACTATAATTTGCTGCTAGTTTGAAAGACAATTTGAGTGACTGATGTCAGTCAAATTAGGAGTTTTAACTCCAGAAGGGTTTGGGGTTTTTTCTTAATTAATAGTTTGTGTCATATATTTTTGAAAATATCGTTATTGATATTCACTACAACTCGCATAAATGACCACTATTTAAACTTATCTTTGGTTTTACTACCTTATTATATGATTTATATAATTATTGTTGTGTTCCCTATATCTATCTCTTATACATTAGCAAACAACTAATAACACTTAGAGTTAGAATGTATTATTATGCAAACAATTTAAATCATGGCTTCCTTACATTGCATATCACTTAATGTGAATGGTTTAAACAATCCAAACAAGAGGAGATCTTTAATTAAATATCTTAAACTTCAATTCTCAACTGATATTCTTACAAGAAACCCATTTGATATCAAATGACATTACCAAATTAGACTCTAAATCATTCTCTCTGCTAGTTAGTTCTGAACATGTTCAAAAAAAGAGGTGTTGCAATATTATGGAATAACAGACTCCCTGTTCCTAGAATAATAGATACATACCAAGATAATAAAGGTATGGTAGCATCTGTCACAATAGAATTTAATAGTAAAATATTTACATTATTTAACATATATTGGATTCCTGGCTTTGGACTTAAAACAGCACAGCATCATATAGAACACATTACTCAATTTTCAAAAGGCAACACGATTCTAGCTGGTGATTTTAATTGTATTTTTGATAGTAAAGACTCTACCTTCACTGGAAATAGGAGGAGTTCATCCACTGCCAGGTTATTAAAAGAATTTACTGATTCCTTTTGTTTGAGAGATATAAATAACTATGCAGATACTAAATCATTATTCTATACTTTTTTTTCTCACAGGCATAACTCATTTTCAAGGATAGACAGAGTTTTTATTTCTAATAATTTAGTTGATTCTTTATCTGATGTTAAGGTGATTGCATGTACCCTCTGTGATCATAATTCTATAACCTTTGACTTATCTATTTACTCATTATATAATGCTCAGATAAAGAGGATTCCAGCCTACATCTCTAATTTGAATGATTTTAAATCATTCATATCTACAGAAGTTCAAAACTTTATCAAACTCAATACCACTGAAGACACTTCTGAAATTTTCATATGGGACACAATGAAAGCCTACTTATATGGTAGGATAATTGATTGGTATAAAAAAAAGAATTACATGGGATAAAGAGTTAAATAGATTCAAACAAAACTTGATAATTTGAATCTACTCCTTTTAAAAAACAAGGAAGATAAAACTATTAAAAAACATATAGATTCTTTAAATAAGAAAGTATCTTGAGATTTTAGATCATAAGGTAAAGATTAGTTTAGAGAAGTTTAAATTTATTACTTTTTCATCAAACCCTAGATCCATAAATATGCTTGCCAACAAAATTAAAAGAATGAATAAATTTAATCACATTAAGGAACTTTATTCACTTCAAAAAAAGAAAAAGGTTTCTGGTCTTCATAACATATTAAATGAATTTAGAAAATTTTTTTCTAAACTTAATCAGTATACTGAGTTAATAAACCCCATAACTGATATAAAGTAATTCAAAAAAACACACAAAAAAGTTAACTGTTCAACAAGTTGAATCATTAGATAGACAAATAACCCTTAATGACATTCAATACAAATTAACAAATTAAAACAAAACAAAGCCCCAGGTAATGATGGTATCATCCCTGAAATTTATAAAATTTACCTACAAAAGCTCTCTCTATTTTACACTCAGTTTTCAGTATAGTCCAAACTAAAAATTTAATTCCACCATCGTGGAGATATACCTTTATCACTCCTATTCCAAAACAGGATAAAGATCATACCAAATGCAATTCATACAGACCGATTTCTTTATTAAATACAGATTACAAAATGTTTATGTCTATTTATGCAAACAGACTCAAAAATTTCCTTCCTAGTTTAGTAGACTCTGATCAAACTGGCTTTATTATTAACAGAAACTCATGTGACAACATTAAGAGAATATTAACCTTACTAGAATCAGTTAAGAACTTTAAAAATAACCTACCTATAATTAGCTTAGACATAAATTGTGCTTTTGACACAATAAACTAGGACTATTTATTTATTCTACTGGGAGAACTTAACTTTTCCAAAAATTTTATAAATCCTATTACCCAACTTTACACTGGTTGTCAAGCATATGTCAAAATAGGCTCCTATATTTCACAATTTATACCTATTGAAAAAGGAAACAAACAAGACTGTCCATTATCTCCCCTTTTATTCACCTTAATTATGGAACCATTGGCTAATCTGATCAGGGATAATGCTAACATTAAAGGTTATGATTTGGGTTTTAATGAAACATCAAAAATACAAATGTTTGCGAATGACATCTTGATTACTTTGGGGGGGGGGGGTAAAAATCCTACCTTGACAGAGTTATTTGTTAATATGGACAAGTTTCAGAAAAACTCAGGTCTTAGATTTAATCATAGTAAAACACAAATTCTCTTAGTTGGTCAAAAAAAATTCAACATTCAAGATAATTTTAAGAAATATGTACCTCAAACTCAACAAATAACGTATCTAGGTATAATTATTTCTAATAACTTAAAAAATACATTAAAAATAAATTTCAACAAAAGTATTCAAATAATACAATCTCTAACAAGCTCATGGTTAAAAATAAGATTCACAGTGGAAGAAAAGTTGTCACTTATAAAGATGGTTCTATTTCCCAAAATATTGTATATAATACAGTCTATATCTATACCCCCTACTCATATAGTAATTAAAAAGTTTAATTCTCTCATTAATAAGTTCCTCTGGCATCCAATTAAACCTAGAACTGTGTTATCTATCCAAATGTTAAACAGGAATAATGGTGGTATTGCTTTGTCTAATCTAAAATTTTATGCTATTTCATCTGTAATTAAAACTATTACTCTTCTTATAGATAATAAATATTCAGCTAAATGGAAAGATTATATTCTTTATTTATCTCAAAATCCTAACAATACTATTGAAATTAATATGTTAAACTTAATAAATAATACTTTTATTTGTAGATTGAAATTTTTTTTTCATATCATTACATTGAATTATATAAATCTAACTACATCATTTTAATTTTGAAATCTTTCAAAAACTTTATTCTTAGACACAAATTATATGAATACTGGATATTTCTTATTTTCCCTATAGCCTATACTCATAATATCATCTTCACTACAGATTATCATAAAATGTATTTATTTAAGCAAAAGCATTTACTAGTTTGGTATCAAATGATGAATAATCTTTTTCTTCTTCTTTCGGCTTTTCCCGGTTAGGGGTCGCCACAGCGAGTTAAAATCACTTAACATTCTTACTGAAGAGAATAATTTTGATTCATCCTCTTGGCTTGACTTACAAGAAGCTAGGAAATATATCAAAGATAAGCTCAATCTTATTCCTTCCACAACTAAAACAATACTCCCCAGGCTAATACAGTATTTAATGGTTCTCATTCAACAGAATGATTCTAATAAAATTAGTCTCTCTCACATATACAAATCAATAAAATCAGACTTAGATATTCATTCAGAAAATTATTGGAAATCTTTTATTACCATTAATAATTCTTATCCTTCAGATATTGATAAATTATGTATACTCCAATCTGCTCGTAAAACAACATCCTCACATAAATGGAGAATTTTTACTTGGAGATTTTTGAACAGATAATTTCTTACTCTGTTTAAAGTCAACAAGATATCTAAAGAAAACATTTTATGCTGGAGATGTAAGAACGTTATTAATGCAGATTGGGCACACATATTTTATGATTGTCGACTTTTAAAGAAATTTTGGGATGACATCAATAACTAAATACAAGCTATCTTTACAGATACTTTTTCATTCAATAAATCACTTATTTTGTTTAACACTCCAGTCCCAAATTGTGTAAATTCAAAAAAATATTTAATTCTGTGGTCTGTTCTCTCCATTGCCAGGAAAGAAATCACTAAAAATCGGAAATCCTCTCAAATCCCTTCTTTTCAAAACTTTAAAGATCTTCTCATGGAAGTCTCTAAATTTGAAATGATGACAGTTAGAGCTAGATCATCAGGGAACACAACAACTTACAATTATTGGAAAAGTATAAATGATCTACTGGTAAACCAGTAAAATGAATCTAGTTTCATTTTTTTTTTAATTTAAATAGCAAACTTCATCCATAGGTAGTGAACACTTTTGTAAATAGTTATGTTTATTCTTGTTTTTGTATCAATATTTTCTATTTTTATCTATTGTATCAAAACATCTTATCAATTATTTTATAACAGTTGTTATTTTTTAGTTTTGATCTTAATAAAAATCATTTATCAAGAAAAAAGAATAAAAGCACAGCTTAATCATCACAGTCAGTAATCATCTCATTAAGCACAAGCAGCAGCAGTGCATTTCATTCTCTGATGGAAAGTCTATCAGAAAATTATTCCGATAGTACAGGTCACAGTCTAAAATTTTACTGAAAACTGTATTTTGTTGTCCACTGAAAACCAACAACATAGTAAGTTTATTCAGTATATAGTATAAAGCCAGTAAAAAAGGCAGTTATAAAGATTTCAAAGCTAAGGTTTATTTACAAGGACAAACTGAAAGATATTTTTCTTCAGCATGAATGTGAAGATAAATCAGAATAAGCAGTTCCTATACATAGTTCTTTCAGGAAGTGAACAGTGTAAGAACTGAATACAGGCACTTTCATAGTTTAGCTTTCTGACCTATTTTCGCATC
This sequence comes from Protopterus annectens, assembly GCF_019279795.1. NCBI lineage: Eukaryota > Metazoa > Chordata > Ceratodontiformes > Protopteridae > Protopterus > Protopterus annectens. The sequence continues at coordinate 95,572,220 of NC_056734.1, forward strand.
ATTCCTTTGTTTTCAAACAGTTCAGTACAAATTGAAAGTACAATTCAATCAAATCACTCCAGCTTCTGCAGCTACTAACTTATGACATTCACAATTCATTCTACCGAAACTAAACAGTAGTTTCCCAAATCTCCTGGTACACTTCCTCCAATATAGGAAACAGAGATACCTTACAGTTCCCTTCCAGCCTCTGAATATTCCTTCTTACTGTGTCCATCAATCTACAACCTCTAGCAGTAGTAACCCTTTTGTAGTCTAATTTCAACAAACTCCAAGTTAGCTTCCTTGGACCCCTTCCTGCCTCACTGTCTAAGCCTTAAATGAATAGCCTCTACAGTAATTACTATGGCACTATGTATGTTTTTATTTTGTTAACTGAAAAGGTTAGCTAGTCAAATTACCTTTGTCAGTCAAAATCCAGGCAACTCAGGCCAGACAATGCAATTCATCAGACTGAACAAGGAAAAGTTAATGGTTAGTTTCATAAATTCATAGATAAGTACTAAGCTAGCTGCCCTTGCAGGTCATTTTAAGCCTAGCCAATTTCCCTTCAAAGGTGGAAACCCAACCCTGTACCTTGTGTCTGTAAGGTAAGCAGCTTAACCATTATGCCAACCCCCAGCTACCTATCTGGAGCCAGGATCTGCCAAGTTACACACGTACACACTCAAGTCACTACACCATAGGTAACAGCATGATCCTGTCATAGTCCATGTGGGAGTTAATGACCTGTGGCTTACTTCCCTGGATTATATGAAGACAGACATTGTTGATATGTCTGAATATGTGTCTCAGGCAGATATATGCCTTGAATTCAGCAGCATTTTACCTTCCCTCAGGATGATGTCACAGTATGATCAAAAGATGATTGACTTCGATAATTGGCTTAGTTTCTGGTGTCTTTTCAGACGTAATCAATATTTGTCGGCATGGGAGGGCATGGTTAACAGACCACATTGCTTTGCAAAGGCTGGTCTGCACCTGTCTCCCCTAGGCTTTTGAATATTGGCTAAAACCTTACCCACTCCCCTAGAGCCTTTTTAGGCAATGTCAGATTGACAAACTAACTGACATAGCAAATGAAACCCAAAGTAACCTAAAGGTATTGCTGCTCAATACTAGGAGCCTAAACAAGAAACTCCACACCCTATAAACCCTCCTCACTCTGGAGAATATAGACATCTGTGCCGAGACATGGTTTAAGCCAGCAGAAAGTACTCTAGCAGTGCAAGGCTTCAGTGCCTTCCGCAGGTTTAGATTATCAGCTGCAAAGACAGGGACAAAAGGTGGAGGAGTTAATCTATGTTAGCAACATGCATAACTCGACGTTGGTTAAACAGGATGATACCCTGTAATTTATCCATGTGCAAATCACTATAGACAAAGTCCCATACCATATCCTAGCAAGTTATAGGTCACCCTCCATGTCCCTCCAATCCCATAGCTTATAGGTAGGCATACTGAGAATTCTTACTATTAAAGCAAACATGTTCCCTCTAGTGAGATCAGATCACAAAGCTATCTCCCCTCAAAATAAAAATCAGTTCAGTAACCCCAGCAACCCTGTAGTTAGGAACTACTCCAAAACAAACTACACCCTATTAATATCAAAATTCAATGTCCCTTCCAACCCGAATTCCCAATAACCTAAGCAGAATTGTTCACAGAGACCATGTACAAGTATGTAAAGGGCTATATAGAGGCTGTTGTGCCTACTAGAAGTAAGCCCAAAACAAACTCTGAAAACAAACCACACTGGTGGAATTCTAACATTAATAGGGTATATAACATAACATAATGACAGAAGTTCTCTAATTAAACTAAACAAGAAACTAAGAGAACTAATTAAGTTCAACAAGGCAATCACATGATCAGGATGGCCACAATGGTGAAAGACAACCACAAGGCCTTCTACAGGTATGTCTGAAACCTCAGAGGCAGTATATAACAGACTGCCAAACTCATGGTCAGTGGTGCCACCTTGACTGTGCAGAGTGACACAGTGAATTTGTTAGCTGACAAATTCAGCTCGAACTTCACCGCTCACTCCCCCCTGCCTCTATCCATGAAAAGCCCATTAGCATAACCTCCCCAACTATTGACAAGGAACATTTTCTGGTGGCGCTCGCTAAGACCAAAAATACAGCCTCAATGCACCCTGACAATATCCCAAGATGCCTCATAAATAGCTGGTAACATGATGTATAATGACCACTTGAATCACTTTTCAACTGTAGTGTCAAAACAGGTCTTGTACTACAAGAATGGAGGACTGTAACAGTTATCCCACTTCACAAGGGTGGACTATCATCTGACCATGGAAACTACAGACCTATTAGTCTGACTAGTCAAATATGCAAATCCATGGAATGAATTATCATGGAAATGATCAACAAAGACAAAGGAAGCCTTCAGAAACAGAACCCAACCCAGTTTGGTTTGTTAAGGGAAGATCATGCCTACTAAACCTGGTGGACTTTCACAAGGTCATCAAAGCACTGGATAAAGGGAAAGTGGTGCATACCACCTACTTGGACCTGGCTAAGGTGTTAGACACACTAGCACACTCGAGTATAGTTGGTAAACTTAGCAAACTCGACATAAACCCCTATATAACTTGCTGGATTGTCAGTTGGCTCACAGACAGGAATCAGAAAGTCACGACTGCTTATACCACCTCCACTAAGAGACCAGTCAACAGCGGGGTACCTCAGGGCTCCATGCTGAGACCATTTCTTTAGCTGATGACTTTTGTAAATGACTGCAAATTAGGAGCAATCACAGATTCCCCCCATGACGCAAATATCTTACAAGAGGGTCTAACACAGACAAATGGCCAGTGACAAAGAAATGCATTATAGTGCCTTTTGGGAAAATTACCTCCCAAACTAATTACTCCATCGATAAGATACCCTTAAGATTTGACCCAGTAGTCCAGGATCTGGGAACATATTTAGACAGTAATCTGGCTTTTGTCAAACATGTGGCCCAGCTGGTAAGAAAATCATTCTATGTTCCCCACCTTATAAATAAGGACATGGCATCCAGGTCCAAGGAAGTCATACTGCAATTTTTTCGGCCCTTATCAGACTCATCATTGAGTATAATGCTCCCTTTGACATGTACCTGTACCAAACATATCCAACAGTTGGAACACCCACAAAGGTTCCTTACTAGGAGAATCTAGGGTATAAGCACATTGTCCTATATGGATTGCTTTAAAGTCATGTCTCTATACTCTGCCTGGTACAGAGATCTATGCTTGGCATACAAGCCATCCTCAGAGCCAGCTCTGATGAACTTTTTGCACATTTGCAAAATGAACAGCATTAGAACCACTAGAATCAAGGATTTTAATGCTGCTTGTGATATAAATAAGACATGTTGGTGAGACAGATATGTGTCTCAGATGATCCCCATGCTTTGGAACAGGCATCCCATCCATGTGAAACAGAGTCCATCCCTAACCCTATTTAAGTGCATCCTTGACCAATGAATGGGAAATCAAAAATTTACCCTGGATCTGGCCCCCATGTCTATGATAGACAAAGGCAGACAGTAATGCCCACACTAAAATGCCCTCTATAACCTCTATAAACTTCCTAACTAACATACCTCCTTCTAATAATGCCCATGACATACATGAAAACAACTGGGTTGGATTGCATGGCTAGGCTTAGAAAGTCTCTTGTGGTCAGTAGCCTAGTATATAATTATGAACTAAACACACAATGTAATTGGAAGTATTTACATTGAAATTTGCATTGGCATTATTAGTAACATAGTTGTAGATAAAGCACAGTTTTGAATTTTCAGGAAGGTAAAGTTCATTAGTGACAGACTAAAATTATCTTTAGTTAAATTCCAAAGAAGCATGAAGTGAAAATTTGCATCAGCCACAGATGCCTCATTAGCAAAACCTTCAGATGGTTTCTTTGATAACCTTTCTAACAATTTAATATACTTCTCAAATGATCAGTCTAGAATTCCTGGAAACTCTTTTGTGCACTTAAAGTATAATTAGATATGTCTGGGTTCTTTCTTTTATTAATAACTTTATTAAATTATCACTTAAGAAATACGCAAACATGCATTAGCAGAAACGAAAATAAACACTTTTAACATTTTTCAATTTAAATACAATCTATGTCATATTTATTTTCATTGCTAATGTCATCAGTCCAACATTACAAACAAATTGCTGAATTCCTGCCTTCCCTTAAACCTCACTCCTTCTTCTGAACATTATTATGTATGTATTGTTTCCACGAGTTCCATTTACTGCTATGTAATTTGCTCCTTCCATTTTCTAAAGTTCCCTCTTTCAGTTCTTTTATCTCTTTTATAATATTCAATACTTCAAATACAGTTGGTGTAGACTTTGATTTCCATTTTTTAGTAATTGTTTTTTTTTTTTTGGCAGCCACCAGAATTAAACTTAATAAGACCTCACTATAGCTATGCAATTCAGAGCCTGTATCACAACTCCGAAGAATCATTTCCTTACTTGCTGCCATTCGCTCATCCAATATTTCTGACAGAGTGCTCTGTAGGGAATTTTTACAATCGGCCAACTCATTACACTCCCAAAACATATGTTCCCAATTGCCTCTTTCTTCTCCATAACATCTCCAACATTTGCTATGTACCTGAGGAAAATTTATTTAAAGTCTGTTTGGAGTATAAAAATACCTATAAAGACACTTCTAAGGAAAGATTCCATACCTTCTTGGCTTGGTTGCCTACATGGAAGCCATACATATGCCTTCCCATTATATTCTTGTAAATTGCTTTTCCAGTCTCTTTACCCAACCTTTTGTTAATCTCCTCTGATCGATTCTTATAGTTAACATGCAATATTTTATATGTTCTACTAATTATCCCTTTTTCAACGGCTACTTCTGTTCTAGATTCACCTAAAAATTCTACCAGAAGAGTTCTTTTACTTAAAATACCCCTATCCCTTTCTCTCTGCCAGTCCTCTGAGATCAGGCCTGGGTAGAGAAAGCAGTCTCTAGCCTGCAATCCACGTGCCTTCTTGGCCTCATCCCACTGTATTTCCTTTCCTACTTGAGTTATTTATTCCTAATATCCACTCTCTCTCTATTTCTTGAACTTCCACCTTTTTTCATCATCATTATCATCTCTTTCTACTTTGAATTATAACTTTCTGCTTGTGTTATGTACAGTATATGAGCCTTAGCTGTGTAGCTCTAAAGTATCCCTTCAAATCAGGTAAACCTAAACTACCTTGTTCTATTGGAAGTATCAACTCATCCCACTAAACTCTTGCCTTTTTTCCCTCCCAAATAAATTATTTAAATTCTTTATTAAACATTGTCCAACATTTTTCCCCAGTTTGATAGAAGTATGCCTGATCCATGTACTAGACTAAAGAGACTAAAAACATTTTCACTGTTTGTATCTTTCTATCCATATCCATAAATAAGAGTTTCCCATTTCTCAGTTTTTGTATTATCTTTTGTTTAGTCTCTTCCCACATATTTTAAGTTGCCATAACAGAAGCCTTTTTAATCCATACTCTTAAATACATCACCTTATTGTGTCCTCATAAATACGGATATTGCTGAATCAATTTGTGTGTGGGTACGTAATTTACAACTATAGCCGTTGTTTTACCTTCATTAATTTTATATCCTGAAAAGACTTGAAACTGTCTTAAAATGTTCCACAACACTGAGATGTCCTTTTCTGGCCTGGTGGCCATGGTGGTGCAGCAGTTAGTGTTGTCAGCTCACAGCAAGAGGTTCTCCAGTTCGATTCTCAACTGGGGTGCCTTATGTGCAGAGTCTGCATGTCCTCCCTGTGGTCGTGTGGGTTTTCTCTGGGTGCTCGGGTTTTCTCCCACATTCCAAAACATGCAGTAGGTGGATTGGACACTCTAAATTGGATGTAGGTGTGAGTGATGGTACGGATGAACTACTGTGGCAGGGCTAACCACTTGGCGGTGTAAACCTTGGCTTGAGATGATTGTCACTGTTGAAGTGACACCCTAACTCCATGTGCAAAATGGGAAAAAGGGGTTGATGATGGATGGCTAAATATAATATCACTTGCAAATAAAGCTATCATTTCTTGATTACCATACCAATAATATCCCTGAATTTCTGAGTCAGTCTGAGTCCCTTATTTTCTTTGCTAGTGGCTGTAAATATAAAGCAAGTAACAAAGGGGAAACAGGACACCCCTGCCTGGTTCCTCTGTTCAAGCACAGCTTATCTGAGAGGAACCCTCCTGCTTTAATTCTTGCCTCAATCCTCCATATATCCTTCTAATTAACCTTATTATTGTGTCAGTGAATGTAAATGCTCCCAATGCCCTACTCATAAAATCACACCTTACTCTTTCAACTGCTTTCTCTGCATCAAGAGCCACCAACAACAGAGGTATTTTCTTACATTCTGCTTCCCTATGGATCATCTTTGTTCTATTAATGTTGTCAAACATTTGCCTCCCCTCCGCAAAATCACACTAATCCGTATCTATCAATTTTGGCAATACCTTTGCCATTCTTTTAGTTAGTATAGGCATAAACACTTTATAATCATGGTTTACAATTGAAATGGGTCTATACGGGCTCTGCCATCTTTAGGTAACACAGCTACCACAACTTTCTAACAAGATGTTGAAGTTTCCCTCCTTTTAAAATCCTGTTTAACAAAGTCTTCCAGATCTTTATTACTTTCTTCCCTGCTAATTTCCAAACTTCCACATGTCTGAGTTCTTGCTTATCCACCAGTACCCACCAACTGCTTCTGTCTGCCAAAGGGTAACAGATAGTGGTTCTATTTGTCTTCTGCCATCATATCAGAGTTATTTTATTATTTACATTACTTAAACTGAAGGTGCAGCAGCAAGTTACTAGGAGAAGATTAAACATCTTATGGAAAGCCTTAGAATAAGGGTTAAAAGTTATGCTATAAAAATATGATGCATTCAAAGCAGATGCACAATGTACTCCATTGGGATATGAATTGCGAGAGCTAAGGGGGCTCTCATTATCAAACTCTCATGTTACTCAGAAGTAAAGCTCAGTCAAAACTCCCACTTCTCTGAGTCATCATTCCTATTATACTGTCAATTTACATTTTCAGGTTTTTTTGTTTAATCCAGTCGTGATTGCTTAAAATATGAAGATGTGTCCAGCTTACCTGTGGTATGACTGGACAATGTGACTATTGGGTTTAATTCAAACTGTTTTTATGTTATCAACTTTATACAGCACATATTCCTATAATAAAGTTATTAATTTACAAGTTAATGGGAATAATTGTGAACTGAAATTCATTTTACAAAATTTATATTCATAGTGAGGCTGAATGTTTCTGAGATTGAATGGATGTTGTACAGTTTTTGAAGATGTGTGAAGGTACTTTTTAAGGGTATGTTTTGAATCTGACAGTGGCTTATTTTATGGAATGCAGACCACTGTATTTTTTCTGTCAGAATTCGCCAGTGCATTTAATGTGTCTCTCATACTTACCACAGGCACTGCTGCCTACAGTAGGGACGTTATAGGGAAATGACATCCCTGCTGGAAACTGTAATAGTGCCAACTGGCTGAGGGGACTGCCCACTTCACTGAATAATTGGGGGTTGGCAACTGTGATATCCAAAAGAAGACCCACTTGAATGAAAACTTGTGAAGAACTGTTCAGTAGCCATATAGAATGAAAAAATATATAGTACTTAGCTAGTGAAGTCACTGGACAGCTGGACAGCCAAGAAGTAATTAGTAAGAAAAAGTGATTCTTAAGATCAAGAGGAAGTATACACACACATGCATGTGTATACACACACGCATACACACACACACACACACACACACACACACACACACACACACACACACACGCTTGAATTCCCAGCTCTCATCTGACTGAATTCCAAGTGACTGAATCCAAATGGAACGAATCCCATTTAGGTTAAAGGTCTTTTAGTCAATTTGCAAGTCAATGGTAAGGAAAAAGGTAAAAAAAGTTTTTGCAGGTAGACAAGCCTTCCCTGTATACCCCTTAGTTAGGTATGCAAACTTACCAGCAGTGAATAGTATATTTACAATCTCCAGGTAAAACTTCATATATTCTACTTCTGTGCCACCAAACTGCACGTAACTATAATGCATTCAACTAAATAGACTTTCAATCAAATAACATTAAACTAAATGGCCTTTCAGACATTTGTGATTCAACCAAACCTCGTAATTCCTTTTGTATGCATATATAACCTTGCTCTTAGCACTTTACAGCCCACGACAATGTAATTACACTTTAGTATCTTAGCCATACATTACTTTATTTATTATTATATATCTATGCTTCAACAGTTTCTCATACAAAGAATGAGTAAAGAACTGGCAACGGAAATGCTCATATTATGTAAGTCTGTAATTCTGCTTTAATGCATATTGTTTGTTTCTTGCATCCAGTGTTGTTATTTACTTACTGTATTGTTTGAGCTAAAGCTGAAATGGATCTTAATTGATCAGTTTACTGCCCCACCAAAAACCACACACACACACACACACACACACACACACACACACACACACACACACACACACACACACACACACACACTGAAATCTCTAGCACCTTGGTTGCATTTTTTTCAGTAGTAATATACTTCACTTAAAACCATCACTTAATATGTTCATCATTCTGACTGCTGCAATAGCCTTAGTCTATATGGGTTTTGCCCTGCTCAGAACACAACAACCATCCAGCTTCCAAAGGTTCTGGCTCCCTCCCACACCTTCACTGTGACTGCTGATTTGTCAGCTCTGTGCAGCGAAACCCAACAATCAGAATGAAGGTTTCTTCATTACTTTCATGCTGCCTAATGAAGAAGTAGGTCAAAGACTTTACAGGAGCAGCATCTGGCCTTCAGCTTCATTTCTGGCAGATATGTCGCCAGTGGGGAGCCCTTCCATACAGAATATTGCCCTTTAAAAAAATCTGCCATTTTTAAAAAGGGGGTTTAGTAGTGTTTCCCATTTAGGAAACACAGTATTATTTCCAATATCATCGGTTTTCTGTCTGAAATCACTATTTCTAAGCTTTTTTTTTTGGTAGTGGGGCTACTTTTGTGAAAATGTACCGCCTATGGCAATTTTGTGCAATTTACTGAAACATTTAGTGTCAGGAAGTGTATTATATGAGCAGAGATTATTAAGGGGTATGTTAGTGCTTGTGTACACTATGTGACAATGTACCTGCCATTTCTTTCTATCAGACTGAATTTTGAAAAAGTGTTTTTTGACAGGAGCCTCTGTTTATGCATTACTGTGTTTGGGGATTGTATGCTGCTTGTGAACAATTTTTGACAACTTACCTTCCAACCAACCAACTCATTCCAGCAAAGCGTACCACCTTCGAGACATTCTCCTTTGTCACAGTAGTGATACTTACCCCACTCCAGATGTTCTATCTCCCTTTGTACCTAGAAACAAAAAAACAACTTACCAAAGAGCCCTTTCCGACTTCATAGACTCAGTCAACTCCTTAGACTATGGTGGGTGAATCTGCAGTGGCCATTACTCATTACTCAAACAACTCACTTAACTCTCTGTCTTCCTCTAGTGTAGACCTTTCAGCCTGTCCTCATCAGCTGTTCCAGTGTCCGATATGGGCATAGTGGAACCATCTTTTCTGGGTTAGAGAGACACTCTGGAAAATGTTGCTTGGTGTAGCCAGGGAATAAGACCTACAGTTGGGGCAACCTGTCTTCATCCAAAGTTGTAAAGAATAAACAAAAGATGACACATTGTTTAACTGAAGACATAGCATCTGTTAGAAAAGATGGTTTCTTACATAAGCTAGTATGCTGCTAGGCAGTTGTTACAGGCTATTAATCCTGGTGCTCAGACATCCTTTCCTGAAAATAATGTCAGACGAGATATTCCTGAGGAAAACATACCAGAAGATTCGGGGCTTCTTCTCCTACAGATTCCCAAGGCTAGATCTTTGATTTGAGGGAAACTTGATCCTTACATTCTTCCTTGGATGAATTCTCCTCTCCCCTGACAGCAGCCAGAATAAGGTGTTTCTATTAGAACAGGTGCTTGTTCCCCTTGAAATGAGGAGACATTATGATTTGTTACAAATAGATATGCCTCAGTCCATTCTCATACCTCCTTGGTGGATGCATTTAATGCTGCCTGTAAGAATCCTGATTCTCAACTTTTAGTTCCCAAAAAGGCAGACAGGCTTTACACCGTTTCTTAAACTAACAAACATTAGTTTTCTTACCTCAGGTCAGACCCTGAGGCCATATTAACATATTTGCCAGCTGGGAATAGACTCTTGGTGTCTTCCAGTCCTTCTCATGTGGACCTCTCACTCCCCAAAAATGTTTTTTGGTAACATTACATCTAAAGGATGCATATCATCACATTCCCATTGCAAAAGGTTTCAGGAGTTCTCTGCACTACCTTTTGGATTATCCACATATCTAAGGGTGTTTATAAAGTATCTAGCTCCAATCATAGCTCATTGTAGACTGAACGGCATTCACATATTTCCTTATTTAGATGACATATTCATTTTTGCAGAGTCCTTTCCCAGATGACAAGGGTAATTACAACAGATTTATTCTCTTCTGTCCAATCTGGTGTACCAGATAAAGGTTCATAAATCTCCCTTGACCCCATCATACATGACTGTCTTCCTGGTTTGTCGTATAGACACCTCTCAGCAAAAGCACTTTTGACATAAGAGAAAGTGGATTTTTATCTGGAAACTTTCCTGTGTTTCTCAAATCAGTCTCAGGCCAAAGCAAGAGAGTATCTCAAAATAGTGTGATTCAAGGGATGGGTAAGGCCAAACTATAACCAAATACGATAGGTTATTTCAAGCACAAAAGGGAAATTAGCTAGAAAAATAGCCCACATGGTTATTTCAAGCACAAAAGGGAAATTAGCTAGAAAAATAGCCCACATGGGTAGCTATCCCAGTACGTACCTATGAACCTATGTAACTTTCCCACAAAAAGAGCATATCACAATAAATTAATAGATCTCTACTGTTATGGGATGCTGCCATTTGAGGGGTGTTGAGTACTAGGGCTGCTAGGGTGCTTCACAAGGCTTTACTTCTGGAGCACTGTACTGTGCAGTGGCAGGCTGAGGGGGTTCAGATCTCAGAACAATCCATGTAGGGTAGTCTCCTCTTGTCTACATTATTGTGCCATCTTAAAGTTATATGTATAGAATTACCAAAGTGTGGTGGTAGAACCCCCTACAAGTGGATGTTGAAGGCTTGCACCCACTGCTAAAAAGTGGATGTTGAAGGCTTGCACCCACTGCTAAAAAATTCTTATTTTACTTAATTCTGTAGATCAGGAATAATTTTTTTTTTTGACAATTGACTCCAAGTGAAATGGCAGTTCAGTGAACTGTCATAAAGCCATTTGTATGTATATACGTACATTTATATACATATAAAAATATAAAACAAACCAAAGGGTAAAAAGGTCACACAGACAAACTATTTAGTAAAAAACTTCAAGAAAAGCCCAGCCACACTAGAGTTTTCACTGTGTGATACCTTAAACCTCCTGTAATGGAAGTACATGGCATATATGCATATGAGCCCTTAAGGACATCAAGTGTTTCAGCTACATGGCTTCTGAATGTCTATAACTTTTTCACTTTTCAAGTCTTTATGGTTACATTCCTGCCAATAAAACCAAACCCCACTAGCTGCAGACATGCATGCATGAGTGAATAGTCTGGCTATAATTCAGAAACATCATCGTCATCATCATCCACTCCCTTTTTCCCATTTTTTTTACATGAGGTCGGGGTGTCATACCACTTGCAGTCATCTGTCCCTATTCAATTCCACTCTTCTGCCTTCTTTGACAGTCATGCTTGACTGTCACAGGTCTTCTCCCTTACAATCCATCCACCTCTTTTCTGGATGCCTTCATTTCCTCTTTGCCTTCTTCCTCTCTGTCCCAAATCTGCTTCAAAAGATTGTCTTCTGATTTCCTGCACATGTACCCAAACCACCGTAATCTGTTCTCTTTGACCTTTTCTGTCCCACAGTGTTCATCAGACCACCTCTCTCAGGCACTTGATCTCCATCACCTCTAGCTTGCTCAGCTGCTGTGCTTTTCTGCACCAGACAGTAGCACTGGTCGCACCACTGTTTTGTACACCCTATTTTTAAGTTTTTTGGCATTCTCCCACCATACACTAGCCTGACACTCTATCCCAGTTGGCTGCAGCCCTCTGATTCTAGCTTTGACCTCCTCATTCAGACTTCCCTTTTCCTCAACCACCCTCCCAGATACTTGAAGCTTTTGGCCTGATCCACTATTTTCCCTTCTATCTCAATTCTCAGTCTCTTCTGATTTCCCCCATTTGCTGCCATTACAACTGTCTTATCTGTACTCAATTTCATCCCATGTGCTTTCAGTTTTACATTCCATTCCCCTACCCTTTGCTGAAGTTCTTCATAGGTTCATAGGAGGTTACTAGGCTAATGGCTCTAGAGCCCTTACATGCCTAGCCATATTTATCCTGAGTTGTCCCAGTTGTCAGTGGTTAGGTGAGTGAAGTTCACAGAGGGAAGGGTCTACAGTAGTTAATAACAACTTCCTCTGTCAAACAGGGACATAGGCACCACCCCAGGAATGAATTTGCAGTCACCCATCTATTGATCTCAGTTGAGTTTGAAGAGGGTCAGGGAGGAGCTCTCTTTCACGTGAACTGGAAGCTTGTTCAAGAAAAGTGACAGTCTCTGAAAGATATATCTAATTCCCCAACATGAGCTGTTCATGTCAGCGACTAGGTTAAAATCCCTGGACTGAGTGACCCTTGTTCAGAGTCTCCCTGTAAGGCCTAATCGTCTGCATACAGCAACTTTGTTGATTTTGCCTCTCCAACCTGTTTACTAATGTAGTCTATCACTAGTGTGAGCAGCAGTGGGCTCAGAGCTGAACCCTGATGCACACCCACTACCACTGAGAGCCCCTCTGTAAGACTGAACACTATTCAAACTTGAGTCATTGGATCCATGTACATAACTTGAACTAGTTCTACCAATGTTGCTTGGATTTCGAGCCACCACAAGACTGTCCATCTTACTTTCTACTACTCTGCATACTCTTTTATCAGTCACTCTCTCCAGAACTTTCATGCAGTGTGATAGGAGTTTGATACCTCTATACTGCCCAAAGTTGTGAATGTCCCCTTTGTTCTTGAACATTGGCACTAGTATGTTTATTCTCCAGTCATCTGGCTGTGTCTAGAGTAGTACAGCTTCTATGGGGTTTTCTTCATTTAAAAACTGCTGGAAGTACTTATTCTATCTCCCTTTGATGTCCTGTGGACTGGTGAGCAGGATGTTGCTGGCATCCCTTATGAAGGGTGTCTGATTATCTTCTTTATCTTTCTGTCTTTGACTTGCAACCTGATAGAGTTTCTTTGTGCCATCCACTGAGATGCTTTACAGAAGTTGGTACAGTGCCTCTGATGCGTTGTTCTTTGCGCAACTCTTCTCTTAGCCTCTTTGTTAGCCAACCATTATTCCTTCCTATCCTGGTCTGTCTTTTCTATCTCCAACTTTTTCCTGCACTCCTTCTTTCTTTTGATTACTTTCTGCCACCAGCTTTCCTTATGCACCTTATTTCCATACCTAGCTCAACTGCATATCTGCTCTGTAATCCTTACACATGCTGTCTTGAGGCACTACAATTCTTCTTCAACTCCACTTATTTCCTTTTCTTCTTGAGGTGGTAGAGCCTTGAGTAATTCCTTGAACTGTTGTGTTTTCTCTCCAGTCAACTTCCAGGTCTTTAGTTTGGTCTCCGTTAACCGTAGAGCCTTCTCTGACCATAGCTTGTTCTATCCATGTGGACCCAGGCAGTCCTCATATGCTGTTCTGTCTGCTCGATATGTGCATTCAAGTCACCCATTATAAACACCAATTCATGCTGTCCTACTTTATCTAGTAGGTCCTACAAGTGCTATCTGAATGCACTCTTTTCTTCACTATCAGAACCCACCTGTTGGGCATACGCTGGATTATAAATACTCCCTTATCATTAGGCTGGAGTCTGATTGTCATGAGTCTGTCACTAAGTCTGAAGACATCCCTCACTGCCTTTTGAAGCCTCTTCCTCTGCACAATTCCCACACCATTTGTAGCCTGTCATCCTCTTCCTGAGTAGTAGACTTTGGATCCCAAGCCAAGTGGCTCTGCTGCACTGCCCTTCCATCTTATCTCACGAATACAGAGGATGTCCAGCCTCCTTCTTACCATCATGCCATTCACTTCCAAGACTCATCCCGTCTGCGTACCTTCACTGAGTGTACCAATTCTTAGTTCATATTTGGCAGGTTGCTTGGTTTTATGTCCAGCTTTCACTTAACAGTGCGCTCCCAGATAACCCAAGTTGAGCAACTAGACACAGGCTGGTAGCATATTGACTCAGGGCTGCTGGGCTTTATGGAGGGCACACACTGGCATGTATTGGCACATACACCCCTCCCACAGTTAGCATATGTATGTATATATAAATAGATAAATGTACTATGAAAACTGTTTTGGTACATTGAATAGTCTGCACTAGCAATTTCACTCTAAAGAAAAGTTATAGACGAGTTGAAGGAAGGGGATATAGTCAAGTTATTTATGACAGGGAGAGCCTGAGACTAATCAAACAGTCAAAAAACAAACAATCTATAACTGTTTTTTCAATATTCCTTACTAAAAAGAAACATGCTCAAGCTTATCTGCTCCTCATAATCTCCAGATACAGTGATATGATGAAGCAGATAAGCCCAAATTCCTTGGGTTGGTCCATGGGGACAGATATTTTGTCTATTGGGATGCATGCAGCAGCTGTAGGAAGACAGCATTCCTACTTCTGATATCTGGTATGCAGGCCAGCAAGCCATACTGCTACTGAAAATGTCCTGTGAAGTAGCCAAACATCTATACTAATGAAAAGGGACTAGCACAAGGAGACATTACCTAAAACCCATTTATAGATCAGTGTAAATTATTTTGTAACTTCTTTCTAAGTTCAGTTTTAATTACTGAGGAAATGCATGTTAAGTCCGAGGCATATTGACTACGTGGGATGGTAAAACATGAAGTAAGTGCAAGCCAGAATGTGTTTTTTTATCATCTTGTAGTCAAAATACTATGGTTTCGGTTCCAAATGTTGACCAGCTCTCAAATAAACAGCATCAAATATGAGGACATGTTTAGTGTTGGCTGACTAATAAAAAACACCCTTTTATGTGTTTAACAAGTGACAGGAGATACACAGCAGGTGTGATTTGTTTTTGTCTTTTGGCTTTTCCCGGTTAGGGGTCGCCACAGCGGAACTCCGGTCTGCTAATGATTGGCAGTAGATTTTTACGTGCTGGCTTGCCGGGCCTAATGCACAACCTTCAATGAAGGAATGCCCATTATACCATGCGCTGATTGGCCAGCGTTATACTAATGGAAAAAGGTCCGGACTTTTTCCATTATCCTAACTCTTTCACAAAACACTGTCTCGCTATGTTAAATGGGTTTAACATCGGAGATCTCCATTGCTTATTTTGTGTCTCGCTATGCTAAACCCATTTAACAGCTTAAGACAGGTAAAAAAAAGCAACGGAGAAAGCAAGATCTCTGTTGCTTTTTGATGTTTTCGCTATGTTAAATGGGTTTAACATGGAGACAGTTTTAAAATAAGTAACAGACATCTCCGTTGCTTATTTTAACTGTCTAAAACTGTTAAACCCATTCATATAGCTTAAAAAAAAAAAAAGCAACGGAGATCTTGCTTTCTCTCTGATGTACTGCACAGGCACACAGTACATCAGAACTGCAGCGGATGCCAGACATCTGCGGAAGGGCAGTAAACAGGCATTATACTATGCCATTATTTAACAAAAGTAATAGTTTCTTTTCTTAAATAATGTCATGGTATAATAGCAATCCACTTCTGGGTGTGGGGTTGGCTCTGTTTGGTCCGGGACCAAACCATTATTGCTATATTCATGCATGTCGCCATACAGAAGACGCTCTAACTGAGAATCGAATGGGCAACGTCTAACTGTGAGGTGACTAAGCTACCGCAGCACCACCACCGCAGTCTACAGCAGGTACAGCGGTATTTTCACGGACAAAGTGAGCTACTAAAAAGAGCATTTATCAGACACACAGCAATCCACAGCAAGCAAAATTCAGTGTCTAGCTCCTAATTACTACAGCGACACATTAAGTAAGAAGGCAAGCTGAGATAGTGAATTTATCAAACAACACAGTGTTGCAAAGATGTCAGTATGACATTCTGCATTGAGAAGTTTTTAATGGTTAATACAAAGCTCACGGAGAGTATAACAGCTGTCTGTGACACTTTACTGTGTTGACCAGAGGTAGTATGGCTATATTTATTTATTACAACATCTTGCAAAATGGCACAGAGTCAAGGGCTCATATGTCTTCTCTATAGGAGCGTCCTATGGGGCAGGAAGAGAAAGTCAGTTGATAGTGTGACCTTGAAGAATGTACTACTTCTCTATAAACTCTGCCATACATAGACATGGAAATCTCATGCTGACTCAAAGCAAAGATATAGCAGTGCAAGAACCTTATAGTATTTATTTCATTAATTATAAATATGTCACCCATTCTCTTAAACTAATTTACATAAACATCAGTGTTACAAACTAAGCAATATTAAAAGAATACACAAAAACTTATTAGTCATAACAACTTACATATAGTCAAACAGCTTTAATTATGACTCACTGAATTACAACTCCTCGAGGAACCAACTCGTCATGCACAACTAGTCAGGAAATTATCCTAATGACAAATTTAAATGTAACCATTGTTTGTAAGGGGACAAGCTCCCTGTATGTGTCTTGTAAGTAGCAGGCCACCCCCATACCCCCAAAATTATGAATACGAAGTCCATGGTCCCATAAATATGAAGAAGGAAGAAGTCTTGCTTTTGAGTCACTTTGTGGAAAAAAAAAAAACTTCAAATCACACCAACATTCAAAGCAGCCATAGAATACCTGGCAGTTAAAAAAAGATCTCAGTTTTCAACCAATGTGCATTTAAGATACCAGTTATAAGCTGTCCCTTAGCTTCCAATAAACTGGACTCTACACAGTTTTGCATAATGAATATATTAACTGATTTTAAATGAAAATAATGCAGAGCTTGTCTAAGACATTTAATTTAAGCCCTGTTTTCTAAGCTTGTGATTAGAGGCTTAGCATTTATATACTACTTCTCATCACAATATAAGGCTTCCACCACAATACTTCCATTGCTTTTACATCAGTGTCTGAGATGGCAATCTTGGAATTATCAGACAGATGTATTACAGCTAAGAAGACATATACAGATATCACATGCAGTTGCTGATGCATAGCAATCCTTTTTTCTTTCATTTTTGAGTTTCCATTTCACCATCATGAGACTGAGAAACACTACAAAGTACTTTTGACTTCTTTCGCCTCCAGCAATGGGTGACCCAGAGTAGAGGTAGACATGTGCTGAATGACAGCTGCCATAATAACTGAGAATTTCAAAAACCTGGGCCTGTAACATGCACTAGGCAGGGACTGCTGGGCAGAATATATCATATGTTTGTTGTGGATGTAACTGAAGGCCTGTAAGACGTTGGGAGGTGTTGAGCATATAAAAACCTAATACTGAATATGCCAATGTAGGAATATCATACAGCTATCATCATTCTCACTAATTCTTTTGCATATATGGGTCTATATCACTTAAATAAGCTTACTATTTGTCGAATCCCTATTCGTCAAACCCTATTCATCGAAGACACAAATCAGTCAATGGACATTTCATAGAAATGTTTCCTAGGGCTAAACAATGGTAGGCCATCTTGATGACCATAACAAAAAACATAAAGTTTAAAACCTAACCAGGTAGTGGGCTATACTCTCCACACACCCCAATGTGGGAGGCTGCGCACAGCACACCCCCTAAGTATACCAACTCTGAGATCACACTACAGTGGGAAAAAAGGCAAATTTCAGATGGTGGCCAACCATTGCTTAGCCCTAGGAAAAAGTCCGATGAAAAGTCCGTTCACTGAATTGTGTCTTCAATGAATAGGGTTTGAAGAATAGGGATTCAACAATTGGTGTAAAGTAGACCCACGTATACAGTACAGAAACACATCATGGCACCAATCTGCCAACTTCACATGTCATGGCTGCCTCTGTGGAACTCTGTTTGCAAGTCATCCATCTGCTTGAAGTTCATTTCATGGCAGTATACTGTAGAATATTACAGAGTCCTATCACACATACCCTTACATACACTGGCTATAGCTATGTTTGTTAGCCCAATGTAAAATGGGTGTACTATCTTATTGCTATCCCACATTCTCATATCTACTGGCTGGCAGGTCACTGCTGTAAAGCCTTCCCCAAAGTAAACAAATACTTTTGTTTTTATATGCATTTCCCTACAGCAGACTAAGACTTAGGGATCTTCCTTCAGTGGAGGAGTTATATGACAAAATAGTCAGATACTCATCTGGGTCTTCACTGTCAGCCAGAAGATTACACAGCATCAAACAGAATATTTAGGAAAAGTGCAGTGACTGTAATCCAATAGACTGCAGCACAGAGAACATCAATGTACCTGTAATCACCTTAACCATTTTACAATGGGTCACATTAACAAAGCTGCAGCTAATGTTAAAACTGCTAAGTGTTTTGTTAATTTTTTTGTCATCACTGATGGTTACAAAGTTCATCTGTAAGCTGTGTACTATTCATATTTTACATGTTGTTTTAGACATGTAACCTCCTGACTGTACGATGGGATTGTTTTTACATTTAACTGTTTTTTACCTGTACGCTAGCTTTCTTGTTATTGAATTTGTGTATTCACACTGTTACTTCCTTGGAGCTTTTCTCCCCAGGACTCCACTGAAAATGGATACCTGTTGTCCAGTTGGACTTATCCTGGTAAAAGAAATGTTAAATAAATAAATAAATAACTAATAAGAGAAGTGGAAAATGTTCCATTTGTGTCAGGACCAGCTGCAAAGATAATGTTACAAGTTATTCTCTCCTTCTTCTCATTCTGATGTCCCATCCACTGCGCTGTTACTGGCAATGTATAACAGATTATTAATACCTGGTTAGGGTGTCCTTTATCATGCCATTAACTTTTGACTGCTAGGGTTTGATGACACGGGCAAAGCCAGACTGACCAAACAAAGCTGAGTGAGTAAATTACATCATAACATACACCCTAACTATGTACATTATTCTACTATAGTGAGACTTATCATAACTGAAAATTAAAATTAAGTGTCATTATGGAATTATGGATGTTTTTGAATAGCAGGTATTGGAGAATTGTGAAATCAGCATTTTATGTGGGTACATTTGTACATTTTGCTATAGGTATTTGAAAATTCAGTTGTTAGATAGTAAAGGTGCATATGTGAAGTAGTTTGCTTTAAAATGTGTTACAACTGATTTGTGTCTTAAGTGGCAGCCACTTCTCTTCCTATGATTATTAGCGCCATAGCATGTGTGCATATAAAAAAAGACGTCAAATTCTAGTCCCTAGCTGATTCATCCCCTGCACTTGGCCACCAAGAGGCTACTACCAGTATCATTATCTGCCTTGAGTCCTTGGGTATTTTGGTGATTGTTTACATGCTTCCTGTCTCTGGAGCCTGTTATCTGTTTGGGTGAGAGAGTCCTCAGCCCTGGCCAGCTTCAAAAGATCTTTCAAGACCTATCTACTTGAATCAGCTTGTAGGTAATCTTGGTCTTAATTAGTCATCACTGGTGCTGTGTTAATTTGTCCTTGGTGTTCACAAACAATTTTATCTTAATTTGTCCATCATGCTTTTATTTTTACTTATTTGTTGTTTTAATGTCTGAACACTTACCTTCATGTTTTATTGTCTCTTTGTTCTATCAGTACTGGAGACCTTCTAGCAAGCAATATAATACTCCTCTTTTCCTTTGTCCCTGATATTCTGCTTAATGTTCACCCTGAAATTCCTTCTTTGGCAAATTCACATGCTCATTTCTATCCAAATGTGTCTACTGCAACATTCCTATTAGCACTATACAATTGTTGATACCATTCAACACTGCTTTTCTACATCTGTAAGGCCATTTACTTTCCAACATAATACTGACAGAATAACAATTGTGACAAAAAGCTTTTACTCCCACCTATTTTACATGGCAGTGCTTTTGAATGTTTATTTCCAACATTCAGATTCCATACAGATATTATTTGGCAAGCTGCTTTCTAGCCCCCCTTTTAATGTTGAACAAGCAACCAACCTATGTACATTTTCAAAAAAATGCTACCCCTCCAGGTAGCTGCAATTGCCCAAAATTGATGGCTACACCCGCATGCATTACCTAATCTAAAATTAAGGTTAGCAATACTAAAATGCATGTTACAGTCTACGTTAACATTGTATATTTGATAAAACATCTTTAGTTGAAATTGCTTATCTATCAAATAATAAAAACATTTTGAATCCTGGGGAAGTTCACCTTATTCATTTTAAAAGAGGGCTTAGTACACAGAGGAACTACCTAATGTCTGGTTATGTGATATCATGTGCTCAGCAAGAAAATTAGTTTTTTCTTTATCCTTTGTTTTATATTTTGTCTGTTGGCCCTGAGCCTCATTTAGAAAGGCCACGTAGGATGATCACACTTGTTGCACTCTAGGTGGATTCTTTGATTTATCTCATATATAAAAGCAGGGAAAATATATCTTAGTTCTACATATACTGTGATAAATGCACTTTTACATCCCCCACCCCAGCAGCCTAAGAGTACAACATTATATTAACTTTAAGTTGCTTCTGTCTAACCTTTTTACCTTTCTACACTGTAAATCCTGTATACCTAACATCTAATAAAAACACTTTCTTGTTTTACTATCTTTAATATAAAAAGCAATTACTGATAAGGTACCCCACACCACATTTAAAATACCCCTGAGTGCATACTATACAAGACTGCTTTACAATATAACAATCAATACATCATGAAATGTTTATACAAATATTAGCATGAATAAAAAACTGCTTTACTTACAATTACTTCTTCACTCCCCTCAGTGTTATTTTAAACATTAATGACATACAGTGGGGGTATATGCCTTACAGTCAAACTCCAGTTTAACACAGTCAACAAAATTGCAGTATTTCATCACCCACATCTTACAATGCCACAGTTCACATGTTTATTCCCATACTTAATTAGAATTTATGCTTTATAATCTCCCATTTATTTACTAATTTCACATTGTTGCTAGTTTTCTTATTATTTCCTTCTCCAAGCACCAGTCTTTGATTCAAGTTCAATGTACTCCTGGCTTTTTTTAGTCAGCTCCTGTGTATTTTTCTGTCACAAAAGCATTTTCTTGTAGAGCAATGGAAAAGGTTTCGCTGGCAAAGTATCAGTATGTGCTTTGGTACTGTTAGAAGAATGAGAAACAGAATCCCCTTTTGCTTGCTGGCTCACTCTTTGTTGCCTGAACATTGTTATTTCTTCCCTGTCCAATACTGTATACAAACATGCTTTTGATCCTCTAGGTAAAAAAACGTATTCCGAAGAAAGCTGGATACAACAGTTTGAATCTCACACCTGCCTCTCAACATTCCCTGATTGCTAGTATACATTTGCTTCTCTACTGCCCAGCGTATAGTGATTAATCGTTTTCCACAAAAACTTTGCTGTCCCCATTTTTTAATCTTTTTCCCTTCTAATTAAATTTTGTCAGAAGTAATTCTTTCTGCTGGTATGATTGCAACTTTTTCATGGCAAGATTTGGAGCATTCACGCAATGTGCCCTCTCAATTAGCAAATCCTTCTGTGGAACAAAAGTTCAGTTGCTTATTTGTATTTTCATAAAATTAATGTAGTCTGTTCCTTTTAATTTCTTTGGTACAGTAGAAAATCTCAGGTTTTCTATGAATTCACTATCTTCTAACTCTATTTTTTTAAACAACTCCTCTTAAACAGCCTTGTGCTCAACCAGGCTTTTTTCCTGAAATTTCTTTCTCTAATTTTTGCAGTTTTATCAGTTAATCTGAAGAGCTATTTAAAGCTTCTTCTATTTTTTCCAGCCTTTTTTTACTTGACTTTATACATTTTAAGCACCCCAGAAGATATATGATTTACTTTTTCCTCTACATTACTGGAAGCCATCTCCTGTACCATAGCTGAAACTTGAATTGCTTTTTGCAGGTGAAAGCTTCTCAGCCGGGTCTATATTAGATGATCGATCTTTCAAATGTTCAACTGTCATATGGTCGACACCATATGATTGAATTTTTGAAAGTTCGAACATTTTAACGGAGATCTACGTACAGCGCGGAATGGGAAGATTTCCCTTTTCTGCACTGTAGTGCGATATCGGAGTTGGTATATTTAAAGAGCGGGTGGTGTGGGGAGTGCAGGAGGGCTTTTCCCCTTACTTAAAACATTCAAGTAGGTTATTTGTGTAGTTTATTTTTTAATTAGATTTTCGAACTTTTAAAAGTTTGATCATATGGTGTCGACTATATGACGGTTGAACTTTTGAAAGTTCAGTTATCTAATATAGATCGTTCTCAGCCACAGCTTTTCTGATTTATTTCTTCTTAGTTTGAGAAGGGCAGTAGCTGTAAATGTTCAGTTGTTATCAGTGTACCACCCCAGTAAACAAATGTAAAAAAAAAAAAATAAAATCAACTTTTTCCACCTGTCTTATTTACTGGTATCCAGGCAGTGTAATTACTAACCAGTAAATACATTTCCCCAAATGAATACCTGTAACTGCCTTGTTTTCAAAGCTGCAGTTTTCACCCAGGGAGATCTATAATCAAGCTGTTGATCACTGTGTTGCTAGCCTGGAAGTCCCTGATTCTGTATGTTTGTCTGCTTTTTCCTTGAAACCTGTGAGGCTGATCATGCAAAATTTTATTTTATAAAGTTTTGGTCTTTTTGGCGTTTTACAAAGTTGTTATTTTGGCTGTTTTTACACTGTTATTTTTCTTAACAAATTAAGATTTCATTAATGTGAATTCATAAAAGTCAGACAATGCTCATTCTGTAGCCCACCCAATTCTAAACAGAGTGTCTGGTCACTCTAATGGAGATCACAATACCACTATATAGTTAGTTAACCAGACCCATTACTGAACACAGTGCTGTCTTTCATAGCCTTTGAACCAAGCCTTCGGTATCCTAGGCCATTCTATAGTGGAGGACAGGGATGAGCTGAGGACATTATCTATAAAGAGGCAAGGGAATTGGCTGTATCACTATGGAAGTGGGGCAATATGCCAGTACATCTTATTGCATGGCTGGTCCTGGACATATGAGCACATGCAAAAGGGGACAGGAAGGTAGTGAACTGGAAAAACACTCCTCATCAGCAATATGACACTGGCTCTGAAGCCTCAATCTCCTAAATTCTCTGGTTTGATTCTCAGCTGGGGTGCATTCTGTGCAGAGTCTGCATGTCCTCCCTACATTCATGTGGATTTCCTCCGGGTGCTCCAGTTTCCTCCCATATTCCAAAGATATGTGTCTGGAGCATTTCTACCCAGGCCTCCACTGAAAATAGGCTCTGCCCTAGTCGGACTTTCCGGTCAACAAATGTTAAATAAAATAAATAAATAATTGAAAAAATAAATGGCCTTGATCATAGGTCAGAATAAGTCTGGGGAAGGAAGGCATGATCAGTGCACCCAGTTGGAGAAGGAAGGAAAGCCTGGTAGACTCTCTGGATGAGAAGAGGCCCCAAAGACACCCAGTAGACATTTACAAGGAACAAGAGTTAGTGAAAAAATACTTTTATCTACCAGCACCTGTTATACTTACACCTCTTTACAAAAAAACACTACAATGCCCTTCTCTTTCTTTTCTTTAAAGAAACAAGCAAAAAAATAAATAAACTGTACAAACACCTTTCAACATTATAGTTCATAATTACAACCATCAAGTCCAGTAAAATACTGAGCACAGATACCTGTCATTTCAAAGCCTTCATCTTACATCTATAACTTAACAACAAATACTAAAACTATTTTTCGAGCTTTAAATATGGATTAAGTATCCTACCCAAATGTCATTACCCAACAACACAGGCTAATTGCTACCATCTGCCAGCTATCTAAAATACTAGAAAAAATTACCTATGATCAACCTTATGACCTCCTATGAGACAAATAGCATAGTTTTAGACCTATACTCAGCACACAAACTAGATTTTTTCCATAGCATTACAAATATATGAAAATATGGAAAATTATGTTTAACTGCTGCTACGTTCCTTGACGTAAAAAAGACTGGTGATTGGGAGCTTATGCTGCTCAAACTAGTGAATTGTGGATTCTCAAATATATTTACCTCTTAGTTTAAGAACTATCTGTACTAGAGAACTTTTACAGTATTAGGGGAAGCCTCCTTCTCAGACAAGTGTAGTTACTAAAGGTGTTCTGTAAGGATCAGCCTTAGGGCCCCTTCTCTTTTCTCTATTTAGAAACAGCTTGCCATTGGCCTCACCAAATGTAAAATTAACCATGTAAGCACACAAAGTTGTCATAATTACTCAGCTAAAGCCATCACCAAACCTCTCTGATGTTCTACAGTAGGAATTTATCACAGTCTTGAACTGGTACATTGACAATAATCTAACCATTAATACTAACAAGTCCTCTGTAATGGCATCTGGTACAACTGAAAGGCTAACCAGAAAAATGACACAGTACAGATCCTGATGGTGTCAGTTTATCTAACAAAGCAAAACAATGTATTCTGATCATCTAGATTGACAACACCCTCGCTTTTCATTCTCACAATGAACTCCTAACCACCAAAGCTATGCCTCAGCTTAAGAAGCCTATAATATATCCCATTTTCTTACACAACCAAAGTTCATCAGGCAATCGCCATTAATGTCTTGATTACTAGACTTGATTACTGCCTGCTACTGGGTCTCATTCAGCACTTATCAGTATTTTTTTACAAACCATTCAACACAAAATTTTGAAATTCTTGCTCTTTTCGAATGGCAGAGAACATCACTGTCACACTACAGAGAAAGCTAAACTGCTTTACATTTCGTCCACATCCAGTTTCTTACTGAACTCGCTAAATGTCAACTTGCTAAATGACAGATACTGCCCACCACTTACTAAAATATTAGGGCTATGTGAATCCTTGTATATTTATTTATTTATGTCAGTTTACCAGGGTAGTGGACTCATCTGTACTGACCAATTTCATGCTCAACCAGGTATATAGTTTGAGGGGTTCCATGTAAGTGGTCAAATGCCCAGGTTGTCAAACTGTCTGAGCCACACCACAAATGACCTTAAACTCATGTGATCACAAAGTAACAGTATTTCTTTGTGGGAGATCAGAGCACATCAGGGAGTGAGAAACTGCCACTTATCTGCTATTGTGCAATCACAGAGTTGGTTGGGGGCCTGCAAAATCACTTTTTGGTAGTTATTTGCAGATTAGCATTGTTTATTAGTGGCTGAAAAGAGTCTCCTACCATCCCTCTAACCTGATTAAATAAGTGTGCGTGTGTGTGTGTGTGTGTGTGTGTGTGTGTGTGTATACATGCGCGCACACACACACACACACACACACACACACACACACACACACACACACACACACACACATATAGATATATATAGACAGATATACATATGTGGGTGTGTATGTATGTATGCATACTGACATGAAGTTATATCAATGAAACTTCTTTAAGGTTGGTCGTACTTAAATTTCACAATTGGACCCATGAATCTATGAACAATACTGTCTACTGACTTTGACAACTATTTTGCTACCTACTATGCTATTTATTTTCTCTTTTCTAAGGTAAACCACAGTAATATTCAGGAAATAGGTTTTGTAATCATCTGTGGAGTCTCTTCTCACAGTTATTAAAGTGTGCTCTCAATAGTTTTGCTTAGAAGAGCTATTAATATATTTAGCAAGTTTCCACCTCTGTTGGCAGTCAGATGTCTTTCACATACTCATGTTCCAGATGCTCACATCTTAGATCTCAGCTAAATTCCTGTATATGCATTTCTGTGACAGAAGCTTGTATACAGACTTAATCTCTAATTCACTGTGTTGATGCAACCTTGAAAGGGGTATATTTGGATATCTGAAGTATGGGGGCAACATTCTTCTATTGCAAGAGTTCAGAGATCACGCATGTTCTCAACATACTGCTAATCACAAGTACAATCAATACTGAGTGATCAGCACTGAGGTCCTGGAATCCAAGTGAGTGGTAACTGAGCAAGGAAACAGATCCCCGGCAATCCTCATGTTTGCTGGATTTGTTTGCTCTGCTGAATGACTCTTTCCTCCTCCTCCTGCTGGAAGCCAGCACAATTTATTTTATTTATTTATTTTTTTATTTTACATTTGTTGACTGGGATAGTCTGTCTGGGTGTAAGCCAATTTTCAGTGGAGGCCCAGGGAGAAAAGCTCTAATAAAACAAGAACAACATTGACAAGTACAGTGTTGGTTTAACATAGAATTTAACAGAAATATTTAGAGATAACAAATAAAGTACAATATGCAATAGGTACTTTGGTGAAAAGGAGAAAGTTATTACAATATATTAAAGTCGTATATATCTATTTATATATTTTTTTAAGGGCAGGGATCCATCTTTAGTTGATTATTTGAGTAAACTTTAATATGTGTACATATGTATAGCCTTACAAAAAAAAAAAGAATTATCAAATTATACTCTTATTGTAGGTAGCTGACATGTGTTGTTAACAAGTGGGAGTGGGGTATATGTGGAGACTATAAAATTTAGGGGATGAAATTTGATGTAGGCTTATGTGGTATTAGCCTGGCTTGGTGCAGGAGCAGAGCCAGTTGTTAATGAGGTGGTCTTTGAGCAGAGTTTTGAATTGGTGTAGGTTGGTAGCATTTAGGATGTGTTGGGGGATTGAGTTCCAAAGTTTAAAAATGTGGTGGGAGTAGAGGGTGTCCCCGGCTTTGTTGTTGCTTTTGGATACTTGAAAGAGTGTTTTGTGTGCGGATTAGAGTTGCCGAGTGTTGGCAATCAATGAGATCAGTAATCCATAACAACATCATTGCAATATAGTTACTGTGTATTTTTATAACGTTTTGAACCTTTCCATGTAAAAAGGTTATCTAAATACTTACACAAGACTGCTACATGAGTATGGCATTCAGAAGCAGGAGTGAACTATGATGCAGGTTTGGCTTAAATGTCATATATTACATTTGCTGCCTGGATAATATCTTAAGGAGCAACAAATATAACCCAGTTATTTGTTTTTTAGTACACGCTGAACCCTAACTATAGTCAGACTAATTGGATATGGTACTACAATTCAAGGGCTGATTCATCAAATCAGTTTATTTCAAAAAATCCAAGCCTCAAAATCTAACTACCCACGCCTCATACTACTAGAAACACAAGCTGACATACATATTGAAGCATATACACACACACACACACACACACACACACACACACACACACACACACACACACACACACACACACACACACACATGCTTTAAACCTAGCTGTATCATATTCACCATGCTAGGGCATAGTCTTCCACACCCTGACCCAATTACATTAATTACTCTAATTCCAGCTTCACCAATGCCAAAAAAAAAGAACAAACAAACAAAAAAAAACTTATCTTCAATTTTATTTCTGTAGTCAAAGAACTGAGTTTTGAACTATCTACCATTCTAGCAAGAGATCTTGAAGATGTGGTGACTCAACCATCTAGTGTCATATTATAGTCCATTTCACAGCTCCAACAGTGTGCGGATATTTTTAGGATTCATGTTGTGTCATTAAAAGCAAGCCAGTGAGTATAAAAAAACTTGAAAATTTTTTTGCCAAACCAATACTGCTTTTACCAAACCTCCAACTCTCTCTCTATCTCTCTCTTTTTTTTTTTTTTGCAGCCGGGTAAGTCCCTGCACCCCTTATGAAGAGGAACACTACCACACCCCATGAACTTGCATATACCAAGTCTGAGGTTGAACAACAATGAAGAATAAGAAATACTCCACTGTAGGGAAGAGAAGTTTCTGCAAACATTCTTTGATCTTTTTAGCTTTGCCAAAACTAATATTAGTGAAACAATAGGAACCCTAATATATCCTATTATGTGTTATTTCTTCATGTTTTTAATATAAAAAAAATACTTCTGGGCTACTGAAATACAGCTTGTCAGAAATTGTCTTTATTTATGTAAAAATATTAAAGGTTGCATTCTTGCTTATGGATCGACTAACACTTTGAAATAAATTGTGTGGATGGAAATGTGGTGACAGACGGAAAATTTTCTGGCACTATAAAAAATATTTAGAATAGCAACAATATTGTAATCAATTATATTGCTACACTATTCCTTTTCTAGTCTTCCGCATTTCCAAAGCTCTTAGTACAAGTATGATGCTGAACTCTTGCACACAGGCTATAAAACTGGGATGTAAGTATAATGATTCTATTTCTTCTTTGTTTCGTGTTTTCAAATAGTGTAACTATGCGGGTTAGTTGTAGAGTGAATAAGCTCATGGCACAACCTTCTGCAGAATATTGACCCAGCAAGCTGCTAAGGAGTAGGTGAGTAAATCACAGCATCTCATGAAATGAAAACAAAGCCAAAGAATGGAATGTGGAAACTGTAGATTCATCTGTAATGTGTGCGTAAGAGACAAATGAAGTTCATTGGGCCTTTCATTGAGCTGAAAAGTGCAGACAACATATAACTGTCAGGTTATAATGAATACTGGAATGTTTCAGGTCAGCAGAATAGCTGCCAGTCTTGCATTCTTTTGTATCATAGTTATTTACGAATATTATAAAACTGCCAAGACCACAGCTGCCAAGAGTAAAATTCTTTGTATGAAGCAGAATGTAGAAAGTAGAAAGGGAATAAAAAGATGACAAAATCGACTAGAAAGCTGTTGATGCATCTGCCCAGACATTGCGATCTGATAGCAGAAAATGCCCACAGGCCTTAAACCAAAGCAATTTGCACTCCGATGATGACTGTTTCATCAAGTTATGTGAAAGGAATGATGAAGCAGTACTCAGACTAAAACTGAGCTTCTGTTTCAGGCTTCTTAACATTTTCTGCTCTACAATAAACTGTTTTATCAGAACCTGCACTACCAAGTTATGACTTGTTTCAATCTGCCTGAAAATATACCACCTCCTTCAGTTTTAAGCTCTGCAGAATGTAATTATGATGACAGACAATTTGATGGAATACTGAAGGTGAGTCCTGCATCACTTCAACTAAAGTAGAAAAAGTTACGAAATTATGTGCTGGTCCACTAACACAAAATACAATGACACTGAACACAGAGATGGTCTCATATCTTTCATTAGACCAACAGAGGCTTTCCAATTACTTGTGCTTTTGGGTAAACAGGAACTTTTCATATGCAGTTATTAAGTTACTGATGATTGATAATGTGTTTAAATATCTACGTGTACCTAGAAAGGGAAATGCATCATTTCTTTCCTATTGGCTAAAAGAATGATACTTGGAAAATACCAGTGTAGAAAGAAAAAGTGAGCAGACTGTGATAATTATACCCCAGAGACAGATACAGTGTGTGTGTGTGTGTGTGTGTGTGATGTCATGCCTCTCAACCTTTTAGCACAGGAAATTGGGACAAAGGTCCAAAAATATGGCTAGATTTTAAATATTGCTCTTATAAATTTAGAAAGTTGCTAGAATAACAGGATTGGTCTTAGCATGCATTTTTTGAAGGATATGAAGTCTGATACTCAAATCTATGTCATTATTTAGTGACTTAATTCCTCAGTGATTTGCCAGAAAACCACACATTTTTTTTGAGAAACAAACAAAAATATGAGGCAAAAATGTGGACATTCTGGGAAAATCAGGACAGTTAAGAGGTATGGTGTGAGTGTTCCGATGTCTTTGTCCTTTCAATTACAGAAGAAATTTGGAATATTTCTAGTCACACATACACACCACACATACTCACACACATATTGATATATATATATATATATATATATATATATATATATATATATATATATATATATAGAGAGAGAGAGAGAGAGAGATACATACACACACACACACACACACACACACACACACACACACACACACTCATAAGTTTATAGATACACACACACACACACACACACACACACACATAATTGCAGAAATGTACATGTATATACACGGGCAGAAATATAAATGCATACCAGTATATACACTCACACACACACACACACACACACACACACACACACACACACACACACACACACACACACACACACACAGACACACACACATACACATATAAATGCAAATATGCATGGAAGTACACATGCACACTCACTCGCATACATATATACATACATATGCATGTGTGCACACACACACACATACATGCACATGCATACTCATATGAATACAGACATACATATCTGCACATTCATTCTTGCATGCACAAGCACACACACACACACACACACACACACACACACACACATGCACATAAATGCAAATATGCACGGAAGTACACATGCACACTCACTCGCATACATATATACATACACATAGGATGTGTGCATACAAACACACTTACATACATGCACACACACACTCACACAAATGCACACCTGTATACATGAAGAGCTCTACATGCACATGCAGTCTCTCCTTCGCAGACATTCAGACTCTCAAATGCAAAGCCACATAGGTGAACATTAGCATACATACATGCATAAACAAGCACATACACACAAGGATAAATGTGCACAGACCTACACATGCACATGATCTCTCCCACACAAACAAACACACACACACATACACACACACACACACACACACACACACACACACACACACACACACACACACACTAAAATGCACAGGCACACTAATGTACATCCGTATACACATACGTATGTGTACACACAGAAATACACATGAAGCACACACATATAGCCTGTACAAGCATGTGTAAAATTAGACAATAATATGGATGCAGAAATGTATACATATATGCACACTCCCCTATATACCAAAAAACATACACATGCACACACAAACATGCATGCACAAACACAATGACAAACATGTATAACCATAGTTCAGTAGCTACTTATGTACCATTCATAATGGAGTCATGGTGTAAGCAAAGTTGTAGACCAAAGTCAAGCAACTCACCTCTGTATTACAAGCTAACCTGCCAGGCTCAAAACAAATAAAGAAGAACACAATGAAAGAAGAAAAATAATGGAAAAAGTAAACAATCTTTAAACTACATAATTAGTATCTTGTATAAATATCTTTATCCCCCCTGTAGGATCGTGCTTGATACTTTCTCTACTTGCACCCATTCGTTGTGCAGCAGCAAGTGCTGGGAATCCCTGGGCGAGGTAAGAGACTTAAGGTCCATTCATTTTTGCCCAGGAATCTCCAATTAGAAAATTTGCTCAGAAGTGAGAGTCATGTGGTACAGAACAGGCCAGCTTGCTGGTCATGAAGGGTAGCCCACCCTCTCCCCTGGTGGAGCATCCCCTCACTTAACAGTAGTTGTTGTTACAAGAGATGTGCTTCTGCATGCTGAATTTTCATCTTACTTGCACATGGCAGTCTGAGCTAACTGGGGTCAAGCTCCTCAAAATGAACACCTAGCGCTCCCACTAGTAGTCACCCATGTGGCAAGGGAGAACCTCCTTTCTCCCAAAAGATGGGTGAACTGGCAATGTCTGCTCACTCCCATCCTCCCCTGACACCTCCTACAAGATCCTGACCTGCTATTCAAACTTGGTTCACTTGAGACATAGGCAGGGCTTTATCCCTCTATGCTATAGAGCTGAGTAACTTGTAAAAATATTCATCATTTGTAATTAAAAGAGTACATATTAATTGCTCTTGCAGACTGTAACATTTTGCCCTGAAGCATAATATACTACTGACAGGAAAACAATAAAGTTATGTAAGCATCACTGATCAGGCTAAATTGTTTTATTTTCAGCAACACTTTTTGTTTTTCAAAATGTTAACAGAAGAAATTACATATTGAATAACAAGAGCTGTCTAGAGCTGACATGGCTGTCCCCATAATCCTTGGGCTAACAATGTAGCAACCTGAATGATAAATACAGGAGTTTGTGGAAGGGTGGTGTTAATATGAAAAGTGGACAGTGATACATAGTAAAATACTATCCTGTTACTACTGAGAAGTACTGTAAGAGCTACTTCCTTTTTACAAAACTCTGGACGTGCACTGCAGCCACATGCCATGTCTTGCCCTGACTGGGTTGGCATCTCTACAGCTCAAGGGTCTTCCTCTTTGTAGCTCCTCAAAGTTCCAGCACTACACACTGCAATGCACATTTTAAAGAGGCAAAACCCATTCCTCAGCATGTTACTATTTATGTTTATATTGGAAGACTCTAGTTAGTTAAACATTTGGAATATAGAAAGTTTTAATGCCAGGACAAGTGATCGAATAGTCAAATTATTGCACTGTGCCAGCATTACTTTGTGCGAGATCAGGATAGAGCGTGGGTTTGGAATTTGCCCTTTTCCCACTGTTGCGTGATCTTGGATTTGTTATTTATATATATATATATATATATATATATATATATATATATATATATATATATATATATATATATATATATACACACACACACACACACACACACACACACACACACACACACACACACACATGCACATTGCCTTTTCGGTCTTTATTAACAAACTACAGTATGACTCCCTTTGATTTCTCTGGCCTTCTATACCGATGATATAGTCATACTTGGATCAGACTCATATCATTCAGGCATTGAAACTCATGTTGAAAACGACCTCCACATACTCAACAAATGGTTGAAATAAGATAATCTTCTATTAAATCCTAATAAAATCAAAAAGCATGATATTTTAATACCAATGAGAAATACACCAAATCACAATCAAGCATGGACATTAAAGACCTAAATGACACCCAAATCTTCACTACCTCTACCTTTAAATGTCTTAGTATTTGACTAGACCATTCACTCAACTTCCAAATCCACTAAGAAAAAAAAAAAGAAATAAAAAACAATTCTTTACTATTTTGGGCCTGGAAAAT
Source organism: Protopterus annectens (assembly GCF_019279795.1). Taxonomy (NCBI): domain Eukaryota; kingdom Metazoa; phylum Chordata; order Ceratodontiformes; family Protopteridae; genus Protopterus; species Protopterus annectens. The sequence goes on from NC_056734.1 coordinate 95,605,423, forward strand.
CTCAGCCTTCTTCTCTAAGAAGTGCAGCTATAGGCAATGGAGTGCTTTACATTTGGCATGAATATGTCCTTCCCCTATCTTAGCTGCAGTCTCCTGCAAAAATATGGCTACTTTACTGACAATTACTACTAAAATGTGTTGACTCATCACTTACTCTTCCACTCAGGAACCTCACTGTCACCTTCTCAGTAAAGCCAAATGTTTTCTAGTAAAACAAAGAACAGACCTCATAATTGTCTCTGTCTTCTTCAGACTAATACACCCAGAAAAATACTCTCCCCTTACAGCTATAGCTAAACAAACTGCAAATACCCCTTCTTATAACCTAAGAACTCATTCCCACTCAAGTCTCATTGTACAAACACCTACAACTTGGCTACACTGCCAACCACACATTTGCTCTTGTTCCTAAATTATGTGAATCCCTCTTCTGTTCCCCACTCATCCAAAAAGACCACTACTTATACCCCAAATTTAAACAACAGTTCAAAGCACAATTCCTCAAGGATACCCAGTGCAAATGCTTTCAACTGGGTCATATATGTATACCCACAATCCTTCTTTCATTGGACTCATCTTAAGCTAAATTCATTCAAAAATATAATAAAGACTGGCCTTTATTATTACTTGTAAATAATGTCTAATTACTTTTTGTTTTTTTTACATGATTGTGTCAGTTTGGCTCAATTCTCTGCTTGTAATTATACTGTAAAGACTTTATGGTGAAGGTATTTCAAAATTGGGTTCATTACTAACAATTGTACGATGTTGCTTTTTTGCATTTGCTCATTTACTCAAAAGCTTTTGTGATGCATTCATTTGGGGTGTGCCTGAAAGTGGTCATATTCAGTCAGTGCACTACCTTGTTAAACAAACTTAAATACATAAACACACACACACACACACACACACACACACACACACACACACACACACACACACACACACACACACACACACACACACACACACACACACACTGCATCTGAATCTCTTTAATATGGAAATATCAGAAACAATGCCCAGCACCATGCAGTGGTAATAGTGATGATATCACATTTTCAAAAGGTGAGGGCATATCCTATCTACTAGGGGAAAGATTTAGCTCAAACTTCACCCTCCCTTTCCCCTCCATTACTCTTGGATCACATACCCACACTTACACCCACTCAAATCCCCTAAGAATAAGTTCTCATGGCACTATCTAAAGCCAAGAATACTATATCTATGGGGCCAGATAACATACCAGACTGCTTACTGGTCAGCCTGAAAAATGACTTGTCTGATCCACTAGGAAATCAATTCAATATCAGCCTCAGAACAGGTTTTGTGCCAGGTGAATAGAGAACAGTAACAGTCATTCACTTGCATGAAGGAGAGGCTTTAATGGACCCAGATAATTACAAATCCATATGACTGACCAGTCATCTGTAAAGCTATGGAAAGAATCAGTATGGAATTAATAAATAACGATATAGGAAATCTATGGACTTTTGACCTAACCCAGTTCAGATTTGTCAAGGGAAGGTCCTGCCTACATAACCTGGCTGACTTCTTTGAAAAAGTTACTGAAGTGGTGGACAAAGGCAAAACAGTGTACACTGCATATCTAGACCTCACAATGGTGTTTGATACCATCTCACACTCAGGTATCCTAGATAAGCTGTCCCATCTAAATGCCAATATCCGTGTAACATTTTGGATAATAAATTAGTTGACAAACAGAAACCAGGAACTTAGGGCGGGTGGCTGTACCCCTCCAAAAGACATGTCACTAGCAGTGTACCTCAGGGTTCAGGCCTTGGACCACTCTTCTTTGTCATTTATTTCTCAGAGGTTAAAATTAATGTTAAGGGCTAATGGCTGACTAAGTTTGCTGATGACCATAAACTTACATAAACTCCTCAGAGACCCAAGATGAAAATGACCTCCACTTACTCAATAAATGGTTGAAAGAATATAATCTTCTACTGAACAGCAACAGTAAAAGTCCAGGGGTTGGCAAAATACTCTCTGTTCAAACAGTCCAAATAAAATCCAAAAAGAAGGAGAGTATACCATGTCTAAAATACTCAAAATACTTTAATACACAGTAAAACAATGAAAAGGGTAAGCGCTTTCACAGTCTATTTTCACATCTGCTTCTTCAGACTAACAGCATACAACTCTCACCCCCATTTATATTAACAAACATCCGATCGACATTCAACATTAATTAAAACATCATTATTCAATCAAGACAGAAGAGAGAATACATTCTTCAGTGTGTCAGGTGTCGTCCTTTCAAGACTGGTTTCAAAGACACTCTTTCATTAAGCCCAGGAAATTTATCACTGTTCAGTCATTTTATCCACTCCAGTTCTTTTACCTCAGTTAGGTTATTAAAATCTTCCCCTCTCAAGTTAGTAACTAAAACTTTTAACACTAAAAACTTAAAATTATGGTTCTGCCCTTATCAAGAACATGCTGGGTTAGGGCATTAGTTGTTTTTACATTCTTAATATCATTGACATGCTTTTATACTCTATCCTTTAAGCATCTATTAGTCTTTCCTACATAATAGGTGTAACATACCACACAATATGCAAAATAAATGGAGTTCTTAGTGTGACAATCTCCACAAAGGGAAGTTTCAAAAACAAACTTCTGCAGTGGATGTGTAAACCTATTGCCTGTATGTATATATTTGCATGCCTTAAGAAGAACTGGGCAATTTTAAAGTCTGATGGTAAAATGGGGAGAAGAGTGAGTGAGAAACCTAGCTTTACTTTTACGAATAGACCATCAGTGAAGAGACACTTATGCTACAAGAATATGAACGACTTATACATCCCGCCATCATACCATGAAGGGACATTTTGTTGTAGGAAATGTAAGGCATGCAACTATATACACCTGCCTTTATATATTTATTTATCTGCCTAGCTATCTTACATTTTTTAGTCTTCTTTAAAGGGATTATGAGGATTTTAGGGCTCCGCACCTAGTGGTTTAATATAAAGAAATCATAAAAGACATGAGGATGTTTATTCTGTAATGAACAGAATTCTTACTCAAAGAGATGCAAAGCTCCAGTTAATAATAATACTACTACGACTAACAACAATAATAATAAAAACTCTTGTTGAAAATACACAGTTAAAGCTAGAAATACTTTCCAGGAGTCTCTTGCATGAAATCAGTAAATGTTTAGTAAAAATACCTACTAAAAATGGTATTCAGAAAAGTTTTTGCCCAGCTCTGTGTTCATTCCAGATCTACTCCAGACTCCATAGACCTCTGCACAAAGGAATGTAAACCACATTTAACTTTATGCCATGGGTTACAGAAGATCACTAAAACTTATTTCCCTAAAGTATCTGTCAATGAACAGATGCAATATTTATTAAGGGATCAGCAACCCATATTACCCTCACATGTATGTATATACATACATGCACACACACACAAACATACACACCCATATGCACGAAAGCACACACACGTGCATACACAATGCTGCTATTTAAATTATTTAAAATAAATTCAAAGAGTGAGCCACCTCAGGAAAGGAAAATATTTATGACATCTACCACAATTTAAATATTTTCAGGTTTCCAAAGTGACCAAACTGTTCTCAGGTTTTGACTTTATCCAGTATTTGGGCAAATCTGCTCAGTGAAACAATTCACAGATTCTTAGCAATGGCAGAATGGGTATTTTGTATACACACACACACACACACACACACACACACACACACACACACACACACACACACACACACACACACACGCACGCATATATCCATGTCTGATATTCTCCCCCTTAGCCTCAACATTCTGTTTCACTCTTCACAGATTTTATTCTACAGACATGTACCTATTTAGATACTATTTATTTGATTTGATTTCCCCATCCTGCCTATTTGTCCCACAGGTAGGGTCAGAAAGAGACTCACCCCTCTTTAGATAGAGTACCATCAATCACGTGACCTGTGTATCATCCTGGGTAGTCATAACATGGTGGGATATCCTGGTGGGGGTACACACATGATACTACTTGAGGTTGGATCCTTTCCCAGGATGCTCCTTTCCAACATCAGTAAAATACATTTAATGATCATATCAAAATTAGTTCATTTGAAGAGATTTTGGGAAAGAAAAGAAAAAAGATGCCATGCAGTGATTAGTCCTGGAGGATATGGATTGTATAACAGAAGAATATTTTCATAAGAAATGAGATTCCAAGTGTGGGTGGAGTCACCATGATGATCAACATTCATTATGTACACAGGCTAAAAAGGTGATGAGAGTGAGTGTGTGTTAGGTCTCTTAGCAGCTTGGTGGCAACACAAATTAAGCTATGGAATTTGATAAAATGTTTGATGCTTAAATGAAAAGACTTTGCCACTGTTGATAATGGTGAATACCAGCAAAGCCAAGAGCAGCTGATGCAGTGTTTAGGCAGCAAATGGGAGAGATTTATGGACAAGCCGCAGGGAGAGGTAACAGAAACCATCATATTAAGTCACATCTCACTATACTGGAGCATAAAGCACAAAAACAAAATTTAAGGCCATGTAGTGTTTGTTGGGAAAGGAAAAGAGTGATTTGTTGGAGTATGTGAGAGGCAAAATGGCAGCACTGACAGGCTTTACTTAACACATCGTGGGTGTTGCATAGGTAAGATGAATGCCACTGCTGGAAAGGGACAGTATTTTAGAAACTATGACAACCAGACAGAAGACTAGAGGTTGCAGGGAGAATGGGGTTCACAGAACAATTCAGAGCTGTCATCGAGGAGCCATTCTCAATTTGTTGAAGAGATGAAAAAATATAATTACAGAAGACAGAAATTTAAGATGCCATTTCCAGCAGCAGTGAAGGTAGTTTGGAATGGAAACGTGCTAGTGTTTGAAATTTCTGAAGAGGCAATTAACAAAATAAAAGTTTCCAGTGAGACTGACACAGCTAAAAGTGCAGCAAACAGGTAAAGATTTTATTGAATTTTAAGACCCTCATACAGCTAGGGAAATAGACAGTGAAAGGGTTGTATTACATTAGAGACAGATTGTACAAGAAAGAGTAGGTAAGAATATATTCTGGATACATGGTGGATGTTATGGAGTGATCCACATAGTCTTTTTCTGACAGATAACCAGAGTGGCTCTATGTTGGGTACCTGGGTCAAAATGTACCATCATGAAGGCACAACATTTTTCCATCACAGATCCTGATTCCCCCCAACACACACACATTGAGTAACCAGCCCAAACTTCCTGCATAACCATCAGACTTCAAATTCCCACCAATGAATCTCTTCACTGCAAAGTGACTTCACAAAGCCTGACCTTCACTAGTAGAGCCATTCTTGATGTGACAAAATATGGCCAGATATACACAATCAGTCAATCAAAACCAAAAAAACAATGAACAACTCAAGGAATTCTCATCCAGATGCTGTTTTGAAATAAGAAATGCAATTGGTCAGATCTACCTTACAGGAAATATCTTTGAAGATGGATGGCTTTAAAAATGACTTAGAAAACCTCCAATTAAATTCTCAAAAACAGACTGATACGCTTAAGGAACTATTACAGCAACACCATACAAAAATAACAAATATAGAGACTTCTTTAAATGACACTGAAGGGAGACTCAAAGAGGAAGAATTCCAAAAAGAATTTCTGCTTAAACAGAATACATGGCTGCTTAACAAAACAGATGACTTAGAAAACAGGGAAAGGAGAAACAACATAAGGATCTTTGGTCTGCCTGAAAACACTGAAGGTGAAGACATTATTTCATTCTTAACAACCTGGATTCCTGAATTTTTAGACTTGAAAGAGGGGCTTTCATTTGGAATTGAAAGGGCACTTACAGCACTGAGGAAACCTGCTTCTAACTCAAATACTCCACCTAGATCTATACTTATAAAATTTCTTTCATTTCTGGACAAGGAACTAATATTAAAATCTGCTTGGAGAAAATCACACTTAAAATACAATCAAAGCCTGATAAGGTTTGACAATGATTATTCTTCCAGAATACTAGAACAAAGGTAAAAAGTCCGGCCAATAATAAAACTGTTGAAACAAAACAACATTAATGCACAGCTGGCCTTTCCAGCCAAGATGAAAATACTTTTTGCCAATGAGATGAGAATCTTTAATGATTTAGAAGAAACTACTATATTCATCAAAAACAACAACATAGTGTCTATCACAGATGAAATGGAATGGATGGCCCCTACTCTTAAAAGAATAAAAGAAACAAATCCTTGAACTGATGCTAGAAAGAAGAAACAAAGAACTGATTCCAAGATATCTGCCCCCAAAAAAATAACTCTTACAACTACATCTCTCAAAGTATCAATTTATATGGTACATCACTTGTCATCTGTTTTTATTTAAAAAAAGGAGGGATTCCTAAACAACTGAGAAACACTAATGATGTAATGATGTATTCAGAATGTTCAAGGAGTCCAACAATTCTTCACAAACAGAGGTAGGTCAAGATGTGTTACTATTTACATTATATACAAGCCAAACAAAGCAACATATAATACAAACATAAAAGTTTCTATTCCACCACTTGAACTCAATGAATCTTGTTAATTTTTCATTGATTTTTACTTATAACAATTGAAGTAATTCATTAGCTAGTTCAACACGGTACCATTCATCAGAGTTCAGATTCAAATGTAACAAATTAACATTATATATAATAGCAGTAACAGTAGAGTGCTTTGAAAAAAAACAATGCTGTCATGGAGACGAATGCCTTCTTCAGTTAAAGTATGATTCTGAAATGTCATGTATATCCTGGTTAAATAATAGTAGGGGGACTATATCATATTGTTGACAGCTCAGAATGTCGACTCTAAATTGTTCAACACCAAAATGTCGAACTATAAAAACAGCGAATGGCCAAATACCGTTCTCTGACACCTGCCCTTTCCTTGAATGTAGTGCAGTCTCAGGGTTAGAATATTTAGTTAGGAGGGGTGTGGGGGGCACAGACCCCCACGTTGGGGGTTGCAGCCTCTCACTTAAATATATTTGTATATGTGTGCCGTTAGTGTTTGGCCAACTGATTTCTTTCTGTTGGAAAGAAATCGGTTATATGGCCGTTCACTATTTTTGTAGTTCGACATTTTGGTGTCGAACAATTCAGAGATGACATTCTGAGCTGTCGTCAATATAACATAGACTCATAGTAGCAAAGCTCTTAGTGCAAATCTCATCATTAGTCTGTCTAAATATAGTTAATATCAATTATGGCAGGTATCACTGCTAAGAGTGCTGTTTGATCAATCCTGATATGGTGTGCGTGGATGCAGCTGTCTCTGGCAGCTAATACAAATTCATTATTGTTCTGTCTAAACATAGTTAATATCAATGAAGGCAGGTATCATAGCTTCAAGTGCTGTTTGATCAATCCTGATATGGTGTGCGTGGATGCAGCTGTCTCTGGCAGCTAATACAAATATCATTATTGTTCTGTCTAAACATAGCTAATATCAATGAAGGCAGGTATCATAGCTTAGAGTGCTGTTTGATCAATCCTGATATGGTGTGTGTGGATGCAGAAGTGTCTGGCAGTTAGTACAAATGTCATTATTATTCTGTCTAAACATAATTAATATCAATTATGTCAGGTATCATAGCTTTGACTGCTGCTTGATTAAGCCTGACATAGCATATGTGGATGGTTCCCTATTAGAACCATGAAGGTCCACTTACGGGAATACAGAAACATCGACACGTATTCAGCGAACCGCAAAAACACTGATCGTCCTGAAGAGCGAAATTCAAAATGTCGAATCGTCATAGTTGGCCCTTCTGCGGTATAGCTCCTTAAGGTAAGTGTGTGATAGTTACGGACCTTAGGGTTCAGATGCAGGTTAAGGTAAATGCATAGATAGTAATGTATGCAAGGTTTAGTGCAGGGTTAGACGTAGGGTTTTGTTTAGTGTATACATGTGGTTTATTTATTTTGTTTGGGTAGGTAGTATGTAGCGGGCGGTGGGGTTGGCCAACTATGACGATTCAATATTTTGAATTTCGCAGTTTAGGGCATTTGGTGTTTTCACGGTTCGCGCAATATGTGTCGCTGTTTTCGTATTCGCTGAAAAGGTCTTTCGTGCTTATAGTATAGACACTATGTGGATGCAGCTGTGACTGGCAGCTCTTATATGTTGCTGTTTTCATCTCCAGGAAGCTGTGGGCTGCGGCTTGTGATTGAGGTTTACTGATGCTTGTGTATTAGGAAGGGGTCTATATTACATAGACAAAAAATCAAAATCTCGAATGCTCGGATGAGTGAAAATGCAGGTAATCAAAATCGCTATTGTGGGAGGCTGCACCCCCCCCACACCCCCCTAAAAATATATTCCAACTCTGAGATCGCACTACAGTAAGGAAAGGGCAAATTTTCCGATCTTCACTGTACCACAATCTCACAATATTGATTTCAATTACCTTCGTTTTCGCTCATCCCACCATTCGAGATTTTGATTTTTCGTCGTTCTGATAGGAACCCTTAGGAAGAGACATTTGGTGTTTTAGCCTGGATCCAGGGGAAGGGGGTATTTAGAACTGTGATTTGGGATATTTTGGCAGAGAATGGTTTGTTTGTACATCTGCTGAGTGAGAGGTGGGAGGGCTGAAAGAGTCTGTTTTCTCTTGTTGTGGCAGCTTGTTGGGAGTTTTTTTTTTTTTTTTTTTTTTGATTTGTTTGCTCTCTATTCTTTTCCTGGCTGCTGCCTCACTGAAAGGGAGGGAATTTAGGCTTGAAGTTGCAGTGAAGTGAAGCTTTGCTTCAGGTGCATCGCAAGCCTCTGGTATGTAGTACACAGACACACTAGCAGAAACAGATGCTCCCAGGTTGCTATGGTAATGGAGACAGAGTGCCAATGATGCTTAATGGCTCTGAGGAACCTCCGAGATGATTCTCAGTAATGACGTTTTTGGTTTTAAAAAATATATATATATATATATATATATATATATATATATATATATATATATATATATAAAATAAAAGGGCTGTTTTAAACCACATGTACACATATTGATGGTCTCCCAACACTTCATTTAGATCATTAAGTTGATTCTCGATTAAATAAATAAATAAATAAATAAGTACAATTTTATATTTAAATTGTATTTTGGTCCAAACACATTAAGGACTTACACAAAAGTGGAAGTCTGAGTTATTGTAAAAGACTAAGAGCACTTGGTCCTGTGCAGTACCCTTTGCAGTGGTCTGGGAGGTGAGCTTGCTCGGACGTGTTGGGCATATGGGGATAGCTGATTCTAGGGGTGTTTGGGTTTGCCAGGAAGTGCTAGAGAGTAACCAGATTTCCTTCATGGAAATATCTGTGGGAATGGAAAATGTGTTGAGTGGTTCACTGGAAGAGTGGCCACTGCATGGTACAGGACAAATATTGGTTTGGATATTTTAAGAACAGCCTGAAAACACGCCACATGAACTATTGAATTGTATTCTGGCAAAACTGGATGGGCATCATTGCCCATACTTGAAGTACTGATATATATGTTTGTAAGGATGGAAATATACTTATAACAAATAAGCAACTAGAAGGGTCTCATAATTTAATGTCTATGGACTGTACAAACATACTTGTAAGGAGCTAGAGCTAATAAGAATAAACATTACAGCTTGTGATCTCTCAAATAACTAAGCAACATCCAAAAAAAAAAACACACACACAGTAGTTATATAATGTATGATTTTAGTAAAGCTAGACATAAAATATATAATTGTCATATAAGATGAAGCAGTCTGCTGAATTTAGATATTAAAGACAGGATTTAATAACATGGGCTTGTGTATAATAACACTACTGTCTTAACTTGTCATAAATGACATACACTACATTGAACATCAAGGGGAAGCATGATGATTTTCTTATATAAGTAAATATGCATGACAAGTCATGTAATTGCTTTAACTTAAATTGTAGTTTTTGTACCCTACCTTGACCATATATAATACTTAAGTGGTTACCAAGGTAACTAATGTTTTATACATAACATCAAACTGACAAAGTTGTTCAAGAGAAACAATAGAAGCCTGAAATTGAAATGTCACAGAATGTAACAATCATATTCTGAACAAATAGTATTAAATTGACAATAGACACTCAGTTTAATAACATGGGCTTGTGTATAATAACACTACTGTTTTAACTTGTCATACATGACATACACTATATTGAACATCAAGGGGAAGCATGATGATTTTCTCATATAAGTAAATGTGCATAACAAGTCATATAATTACTTTAACTTGAATTGTGGTTTTGTAACCCAGCTTGACCATACATAATACTTAAGCTGTTACCAAGGTAACTAATGATTTATACATAACATCAAACTGACAAAGTTGTTCAAGGGAAACAATAGAAGCCTGAACTAGGAATGTAATAGAATGTAACAATCACATTCTGAACGAATACTATTAAATTGACAATAATAACTCAGTTTAACCTTTGCTGATTATACAAAATAGAATGTTGCCATTTAAATCTAAAAACTTTCAGTATATGCCATAAAATGGCAATTTGTAAATATGGAAACAGAACTTCTAATCATTAATCAGAATAAGTGAATTTGTTGTTTTTAACCTATAATTTCACTAATTTTATAATAAGAAATGACAGATATGAAAATCCTTATGTGTAGGAAATGGGGGGTAGAGGGATGCACTGATAATTAAAATACACTAACCTTCATCAATGTTTACATAAAACAAACGTGATGCTTTAAGTAAGTTAGCAACAAACAAAGTGATTACTTAAATGCTGGCAAACAATGAAATATAACTTCTGATATATCTAGTAAAATACACTGTATTATAACCATTATGTATAAATATTATTACCATCTATTTATATTAAGTAATACGTTTTGAAAGACTTCATCAATAAGTGTGAATATGTTACATAACTGTGTGCTATAATCTTTTACTGAGGTTTTATATATGATATATCCTACTTTACTATGATTGAATTGCTTGTCATCTAACTTTCATGTAAATATTAATTGCTTATACAATAAGTAGACGTGTATATTATATTAGAATTCTGTCTAATCTACACTTGTGCTATATCTGTTCAAAATAATCTAAATATTGCTTTTTCCTATTACAAATATTCTCCATATAATAATTCAATTTATGGAGCTCAGATGTTCTGGATTGTCAAGGTATGAGTGATAATCTGATGGACTTAGGTTTATCCATCAAATTAGGAATGGTTTTCATTCCATGGTTAGTGCAGATCTTAGTTTTGTTAACATTTATTAGTTTAAATTTATTTCACAAAAAGTATTTTTAGTATGCCTGATCAAAACATTACTTTATTGGCAAACACTCAAAGTATTAAACTGATAATTTCCTTTAAGAGCTCAAACATATACTTTACAGTTATCAGAGGAAAATGTTTAATACTCACAAGAAAACAAAAAATACATAGTCTAAATAACCTACAATGGATTTAACTTTATTATCTTTAAATACCAATGGCTTAAACAATCCTAGCAAGGGATCAAATCTACTGAAATATTTAAAACTGAACAAAGCACAAATTGTCTTCCTTCAAGAAACTCATTTCAAAACAAATGACAATTACAAATGGAATCCTAAGGAATATATGATATTGCTGCAATCCACTTATAAGACAAAGACAAAAGGGGTAACAATTTTATGAAAAACAAATGTGATTAACCCAGAAATCATTTATAAGTATGAAGATAAAGAAGGCTTTATGGCATTAGCAATAGTTAAATATAATAACAGAATATGCACCCTAGCCAATCTATACGGTTTACTATCATCATTTCGAAAATTAAAATAAATAAGGTAGCAATTACCGAAATAATACGTCGAAAGGACATATTTCCGAATGTTTAGAAGGCCGTAAACCGGACAGAAATGTCAATCGCGACATTCCCAGTCGATCAACGTGGAATAACCGAAACAGCGTGAAATACAGGCAACACAGAGCACGCCCACCCTGCCAAATACACAGAACTACCCAACCTAAACACCCCCCAACGAGATCGCACTACAGTGAGGGGATGTATTTCCTCCCATGAGCGAACGTTGTTATTCGAATGCACAGTCCATCATTACAAACTCGCGCATTGAAGTATTCAACATCTGATGTATCTGCGGCGACATTGTCATGGTAAACCATCTATACTGGTTCCCAGGCATTGAATCAGGAACTGTTAAAAACACTTGGATTTCATTTCCAATAATTATAAAGGTAACTTAATATTAGGAGGAGATTTTAACTGTATATTTGATATTTCTGAAACTACAAATAAAAGACTGCTGCATACATCTGCTGTATCAAACGTTTTAAACAAGTGGGTAGAATCATTTAATCTTGTAGATACTTTCAAATTTAAAGAAGATAAATCTTTGTTGTTTTCCCATCAAGATCACAGATTTGGTACCCAAACCAGAATAGATAAAATATTTGCTTCCCACGACTTACACTCTAAATTCATTAATTTCTCAATCACTCCCTGTCCCTTTTCAGACCACAATTCATTGATACTAAAACTTTAAAATGGGTACAAACCATTAATCTTTAACTCCAGAATTACAGCATATATAACTACAATTAAAGAGTTCAAACCCTGGTTATCTGAATTACAGTTCTTCTTAGATATTAATTACACCACAGAGATAAATAAAATAATGATTTGGGACTCATTAAAAGCTTACATATATAGTAAAACCCTAACTTGGTATAAAAAAATCAGAGAATGGAATTCTGAATTATTAGATCTACAATCCAAACATTTGTCAGTAAAAGCTGAAAAAAATCAAAATCATTTGGAGATGAAAAAGAAATAGAAATATTAAACACTAAATACAATGAAATTCTAACACATAAACTAGTTTAGCTTTAGAAAAACTAAAAATTAACACCTTGGCCACTTCTCCCAAATATCTACATAATTTATCCACAAGAATCCAAATACAATCAAAAGCTAATAACATTAAAAGTATCTTCCATGTAAAGAAAGGGAAAAATGTCTCGGATATAGGTGAAATTCTTGATGCCTTTATAAATCACTATATGGAACATTTCCAAAAAGAAAATATGCATATTGATCAGTTAAATCTAGATGTAAAATGTTCTAATATAAAAAGATACCAGAAAAATTAAAACTAGATCTGCAAGCACCCATATCTTACAAAGAAATTACAGATACAATAAAAGAGGGTAAAAATAATAAAGCTCCAGGTATAGACGGCATAATTATAGAAATATATAAACTTTTTCCTTCGAAGATACTATCCCTCTTCCATAAATCTCTATTAGAAATTCAGTCACAAGCTTTAATGCTACCCTCTTGGAGATATTCCTTAATCACACCAATCCTAAAGGAAAACAAATTCCCAAACCTCTGTACCTCATATAGACCTATATCATTATTAAATAATGACTATAAGATATTTATGACAATATTAACTAATAGAATGAAAATACCACTATCCAAGACAATAAATAATGATCAAACTGGATTTATATATCATAGACACACACATGACAATATTAAAAGGATAATTTTTCTTATATATTATGTTAATAAAGAAAATAAAGAAACACTCATAATTGGCTTAGATACAGGGAAAGCCTTTGATTCCCTAAACTGGGACTATTTATTCAAAATTCCGGTGTTATTTGAATTTCCTCCTTCCTTTCCTCATCTACTAAAGAATATATATACAAATAATTTAGCATATGTTAAGCTAGGTCCTTTCACCTCTGAATCTATACATATAACAAAGGGTACTAAACAAAGATGTTCTATGTCACCAATTCTATTTGCTTTGGCTATTGAAATATTGGCAGATTCAATATGTAACAATACAAAAATCAAAGGAGTAGATGTTTATGAACAATACAATTCTAAAGTAATGCTCTTTGCTGATGACATATTATTAACACTATCCAATACAAAAAAGACATTAGAAGAATTAGATGACACATTTTACATGACTTCAGGACTCCATTTCAATAAATCAAAATCAAAATTTTTATTTTTAAATAAAATAAAAAGAATTGCAGATGAAGGGGAATCACATTATAGGGAAACAAGAATCTACCTTAAAATATCTAGGAATTGAGTTATGCAGGGATGATAAAGAATTAGTCTAAAAAAACTACAATAATATCATCAATACAATTAAAATCTCTGCGGAAAAGTGGTACAAAATAATATTAACATCTGAAGATAGACTACAGTTAACAAAAATGGTTTTACTACCCAATATTCTATATATAGCTTTGGCAATACAACTGTTACCAGAAAGGAATATACTCAAAGAAATAAACTCATGCCTAATAAAATTTTTATGGTTTCCCAAAAGAAACAGAATAGCTTTAATACATCATATCAGACCATGGGAACACGGAGGATTAAACTCTCCTGATATAGAAACATATATAAAAGCATCAATATATAAAACAATCTCAGATTGGATAAGTCCAAATTATTCTGCAAATTGGAAAGAATTACTAACTGTAATATCAATAAATGAATTTGATTTAAAAAAAAAATCAAATAATAGATAAAAACAATTTACCATGGCACATATTATGTATTAGTATGCAATATAACATAACTAAGCCCACAAAAACTCATATGATTAATTATTACATTGACTCATTTAGGAAAATTATTAATGCAAATATAGATTTAAAAATCTGGTTTGATCTTTTAACACCATTCATAGTTACAAAGAGCTAACCACATAAAATATACAAAGAAATAATTAATTCCTGGGAACAGAAAGGATTTGTTTGTTGGTTTCAATGTATCAAAGAACTAAAAGTTCTGGATATGCAAACAATAGAAACAATATACAAAATTCCACAACAAGATTGGCTAACTATGCAAAGCATTCTGACGTACTCGCAAGATTTATGCAGAATAATTAGTAATTCTTCATTTAAAGGAATACCTAAACTTATGAAATACATATATGCAATCATATATAATGATTATGACATGGGAAATACAAGATATTGATAAATTATAAAACAACACCCACATCCTCATATTGGAATTATATAACAAAAGGACACTCATTGCAGCTAACTGAAGAAATTAAATCAAATATTTTATTATCAATAAAACATACATCATTTACACAATACTGGAAAGTTTTTAATTGGAAATGCTTGCATAGAGCATTCTTAACTCCAGATAGAATTACTAAAATGAATTCTTCCACAAAGGGAATATGTTGGAGGTGTGTGCAAGTACACAATGCAGGTTGGAATCACATTTTTTTCAACTGTGTTAAAATTAAGCCATTTTGGAATGGTATTAAAAACTTTTTACAAGCTTTATTTAATAAATCGTTTAACTTATCTAAAGCTCTAGTATTATTAAATGTGTATGAAGGTCCTCATTTGAATGAGTCAAATATGTATCTAGTATGGGCAATACTTGCAATCTCAAGGAAGTGTATAACAAGAAGATGGAATATAAACACAATACCGACTTTGGAAGACTTCTACAGCCTACTGAAAACCGCAGCATTGTTGGAAATTAAAATTAAAGAATTAAGGATTCATCCTAACCCATTTATTAACAATTCATGGAAAAAGTCTTATCAATGATTGACATTTTACAATAACTGAAGAGATACTCTGATAACTGGATTGTTATACCTATAACGTAATTGTATATATATTGAGTTCTGTTATAGTGTCAGGCTGATGTAAATAGTGTACATAGTTAAGATGTTATATACAAATACTATGGAATTTATTCAACTGTATTTGAAAAATAAAAAAAATTGAGGAAAAACTAAAAAAACAGTGAAAATGATCGTAAGATGGGAATATTGCATGACTGCTAAAAAGGTGGCAAAAAGTACATTTTAGTGCATAAAGTGAGAAAAGAGATTAATCCTTGCGTCACTTAACTGAAATACAGTGGTGTAGCACCGCATTAATTTACTGTGATCTAGATATTTCAGTCAAATGCAAAATGAACGCTGATGTTTTACTGTAACTGTAACTATACTATTTTGGAAGGATTCTGCCCCATGTTATTCAAAATATGTCTTAAATAAAACTACTATGCTGAAAATACGAAATAGCAAAAATAAGTTCACTCTGAATGAACAAACTATGTGGACCGAAAAAAATACAAAAAACTATGCATTCTAGTTGTCAACTTAAAATTAATAACTTTATAGGTAATATTGCAGCATATATTTCTGATTCTGTTTTAACTGGTTAAGTTCTTCTAACACAAACATGTCTATTCAATAGTGACCAGAAGCTAGAGGCTTTGTAGAGTGACTTGTAGTTTCACACATTCATATATCTCAATCTACATTTTCATCTATGCAGACATGTTCAAAAGAAGCACAAAAATAAACAGGATCATGGATGAATAATATCAGTCTTGTGAGTTTTTCGGGGTCCCCTCAGCCATCAATTGTACCAGTCTAGCTCTCACTGTCCTTTGTCCATGCCGGGTTTACCAGCAGCCTCCTACCCCCTGGTACTGGTCATGGATCTTAAAATTGACCTGGAGGCTCAACTGTTTGTTCTTCTGTCTGGTTGGGGATTTTTATTTCAATTGCCCTAATCACTTTTCCCTTTCCCCAACTCCCACACTTTCTGGTTGCCTCTGATGGGAACTCACTTCTTTGGCCCACATCTCCCCTTAGGAAGCATCACCACCATTTGAACACTTAGGCTGGCTAAGCCATTGTTAGGGCTTTACGACTGTGTGCCACTGGCATGGCCCCTTATCTACCTTGTGAGTTTATGTATTTTTTATTTATTATGTTTTTACTATAGTAAGACACTGTTCAAAACTGACCAACGTCAGGACCAGCCAATGTAGCAATGAGACAAATAAAAGCAGTTTACACAAGCACTGTCAAGCAAAGCATAAAAAACTGCAAAGTCATGGAAAAGAGAGAGGAATACTAGCCTTCCAGAGTAATGAAATAAAATAGTATGTTGACAAAACAGATAAAGAGCATATATGAGGGCAAAGCAAAGGGTTACTGAGGTTTATATACATATTTCCAGGCTGATGATCATGCCGTGTGTATTAAGGTGTCTGATGTGAACTGCTGGGCTATATATAATTAGGGTGGTGATCATAAATGATCCATTACAGTTAATACTATTCACTAAAAAAAATAGCAGACAATTCTAGAAAATATTTGACATTGTTTACTTATCCAAAAGGGCAAAAAAGGAAAGGAACAGATAAAATGCTTACATCTTTAATCTCATTAGTTCAAGCATAATTCAGTGCAAGGAACCACTGAGGTACTAAATAACTAAGCAATCCAAAATTCTACAATACAATTGTTTATGTTAAGGTTCAAAATGTATAACATGATGGACACTAAGGTGTTAATCTTATTGAAACAAAAACCGCTGAAACTATCAAACAGGATAGCTTGAAGTGGACAAAAATAATGAAGTTTTAATCTTAAGTATTCACACTGCTACAGAAGACTTGATAGGGTATTGCTTCTGCTTATTTAATGGCAATCTATAAACAAGATGACAAATCAATGCAATTACAAAGAATTTTATCCCTCGAAGGAAGCTGAAAATAAATGGACTGTCAAGCTAGTAAGATGTCTTCTGATGCAAAATGAATGTCCTGAAATACATTTCATCAATGTAATACTGAAGGATTTATTAAAATGAACCTTTAAAAGAGAAGTAATTCAGTTTAATGTGATGAAAAAGTCATTTTAGCAGTGTGAAAACAGCCAATAAATGTTACACTATGACAAGAGTTAATGCTTTGGATGTATATCAGTGTAAGCTACTGAAATTAGAAAAAGTACTGCAGAGGTGAGGAGAAGTTAAAGTGAAAATAGTTCAAAAAATCATATCACTGATTCAACAAAATTGCACTTTTATTGTCTCTAAAATATTGTTTTAATGAAATCAGAGAACATAAGCAATACATTATTACATACAATATTTATATATTAATATTACAACCCAAAAGTGAAAAACATTTGCTTTCATTTACTAGTATTAATTTTATCAATACGAGCAAATGGTTATATACTAAAAAGTTTTCTTTACTCAAGAGAAAGTATAGTATAAAATGTGTTACTGTTGCTTGATGCAGTCTTTGTTTTTAGTGGGTTGACTGAACTGGTAATAAACCATTAAGTCGAATGTATTTATTGTTTGTTGTTTAATACCATAAAAGGCATATAATCTGGTAAACCACTATCAGTTTAAACAAACAATGCTTCTATTAAAACGTTGCTAAAGCATTATGCCTGTGCATGCATAGTTATTTCTTCTAATTAAAAATGCATTCAGTGAAAATGACCTTGAGCAGTTAGTGGTCTAAAAAATGAAAATGATTACTGTAGCAAATACATTATAGTAAGTATGTAGAGTGTTCAGTGTCACTATGGGTCACTGCATTAAGAAATCTGTAGACTCATCTGTCAGTGTTATGTACGTACGTTTTCTCCTCTGTTATTTACCTATACCGATCCAGGTTATTACTTCTCAAATACCTGAATCATTTTTTTTTTACTTCTGGCTTTTCTACACTGGTTCTCACTGAAATAATATTCTGCCTTGCTGGATTATCCAGTAAATAAAATGTGTCTGTGTAACATTCCTAAAGATTTATTTACAGTATGAGTGACTTATTCTGATGTATTGCTGCTTTGTAATACTCCTTTCAGTGGAAATATGAATTAGCTTGCCCTATAAATTACTTGTTTGATTAAAGTTCAGATGAAGAGATGTGTTTGTGGCCTAGTTTGTAGATATAAATCAGATCTGTAGTTGTTCTTAGAATTCAGAATTGTCTTATCAATTATCCATTTTAGCTGATTTCTCATAGATTCAACATCACTAATGTCCAAAGAGGATTTTTTTGTTTGCCCATACATGAGTTATTTAAAAAGGTGCAGATGAATCTGGGTACCCTTCTCTACATAAGTATCTCCACTGTTTTTGGGCTGCAGCTGAGCCTAAACTACTTGTTTTATATATTTGTTTACTATTCAGATTCTTTATTGCACATGGAGCACATTTTATCTCACAGATTAAATTTATATCTTAAAATTTTTATAAAAATATAGTTGCTTACCAAATAGTTATTTATAGTCTGTTCCCACTACAAAGAATTAACTCTTAAAACAATTACTTTGCACACCATAACCCTCTGTCACTGTTGTGTTCTCTTTGCTTTGTTCAGCTTTGGTTTTAAACTTGAGTCACTATCCTTCCTTCCCCTTGCTGTGTTTATACCCACTAGCTGCTTGATCCAAAGTTCTCAGTGTAGAACACAGCATGTGTATGTACCTTTAAGTAGCATTTCCAGATGTAGCATGTGCATATAAATACAGAGCACATGCAGGCAGCAGTGCCATTTTGAGAGAACAGTCAGAGTGTTCATGTATGAGTGTGGTAGTCATTCTGTTTATAAGTTTATTTAAGTTACAAAGCCTCATTTCTGATGTGTTTGTGTGTAATAAAGCTGCTTGAACAGAACCCACGAATGTTCGCCTGTTTTATCCTGACCAGACGAGTGACATGGTGTCAGAACCGGGGTTAAGAGAGCAACTTCTACAAGCCATGAGGTGCAGAGTTGAAGGTGAAGGCAGACTAAGCGGGGGTGAGTGAAATGAAGCACAGAAAAATGAAAAAGGGCCAGAAATTTGCTAAAGGTAAAGAAAACTGCACAAATGATTTATTTGGCATAGAAAATGAAAAGGCGCATTTATAAGGCACAAAATGCATTATTAATTAAACAAGTAGCACAAAACATATTACTAAGCAAACAAAAGGCACAAACCAGATTATTAATTAAACGAAATGTTCAAAACTACAATATTTGATAAAACTAGCAAAAATATTCATATGGGGCTCAGAATTATCTTTGGTTTGCATAACGAGCATGTTTAAAGTAAAACGGGCACAAGAAAAGTACATTGAGCATGTTAAGAGATTAAAAGGGCATAGCAAGTGCAATAAAAGGGCAACTTAAGCTTAATAAGCAAGGCAACTGCATGTTTTTAGTAAAAGACTTTGTTTGGGCACAAGCTACTATTTCGCATTGAATGAAGCCATTCAAAGCATAACTAGAGTTGTTTAAAGTATCTCAGAGTGTGCAAAGTGTTTGCAGAGTGTGTGCTTTATTACTGTGCAATTATTTCAAAGATGCTATAAGAGTAAGTGTTATCATAGTCCAAATGCTCCTGTTACTAATAAAATAAATAAATGATCCAAAAGAGAAGCACAGGAGCAAACCAAGGCTGACAACAAAAATAAGCATAAATCCAGCAGTCGCTGAGGCTTATTCAAGCAGCAGAAATAAATGCTAGTTCAAACGATGACTGAATCCGTGCCAAAGACAAGTAAAATTCAAGCTGTTTTATTGGTAAGCTCTTTCATCCTGTAAGGGCTTTGTCAAACCATAAGAAACAAACAGTGAATAAAATCAAGTCATATTTTATAAGGAAATAGGGCTGACATCACTTCCTGTTCCTGATTAAAACTTTTCAGTATGCAAAAATAATACGTCTATAAAAAATATATACAGAAAAGTATATATATAAACAATATATATATAAAAACTATATACATAAAAAATATACATCTGTATGTAAAGGCAAATACAAAACATTTATTAACATTCTAAAATTTGTATGTTTATCTCACAGTGAGTCTCCTATTCTTAAGAACAGGTTTCAACGGAATTTTGTCATTCAGACCTGGTCTCCGGTCTGCTCTAAGTCTGATAATCCATTTTAATTCCAGTGTTTCAGTGTAATTGCATATATCCCCTCCCCTAACACTGGGTTCATTGATCTGTATAACTAAAAATACAAATGAATGTGTATTGTCACTGTCTATAATGTGTTTAGAAAGTGCACTGCTTGGAGACTGTGTACGAATGTGATAAAAGTGTACCCTTACTCTGTCTCGTAGGCGTCTGTCTGTCTTGCCTATGTAGAATGCTTGACAAGCAGTAGCTAAATAAATGACGTGATGTATTGCAATTAGCACTGAGATGAAACCTGAAACAATATGAAGTAACTGGGTGAATAAACTGGGAGCTGGTATCTACAAATTTGCAAAAATTACAATAATTACACGAAACAGTACCCACAATATTGTTCAAACACTCATTAGGCTGTGTAGATAGGCGAGGACACACCACATAATAAGATTTTTTAAAAACCTAGTACTTATGTACCAGTATTACATCCTCTACTAGATGCTTTTACGAAAATGGTAGAGGATGATTTGCACACCCTAGATCAGAATAACAGGAAGAATAAGTGGTATGGGAATTTAACCCCCAGATTAAGAACAGTTTTGAATAATCTAAGGGATGATAAATACCTTATTATCAGACCAGCTGATAAAGGTGGACCCATAGTGGTGTTTAATAGTGTTGATTATTTACAAAAAATGACTCTCATGTTAAGTGACAGTGATTTTTATGAAATAATTAGTTTGAATGAAGTCTGGAGTAAGTTGCGTAACATATATATGTTGCAAGATTTATTACTCAATGAGGTTATAGATGAAGACCTGTTTCATTTTTTACATGTAATAGATCCCTTGATTCCAGTCATCCAAGGCCTCCCCAAGGTACATAAAAATCCCTGAGACCCACCTATGAGACCAATAGTGGTAGGGATAGGTTGGGCAACGGAGCCCCTATCCATCTACCTTGAGAAACACCTAAGACCCTTGGTGAATGAATTTACACATATTCTTAAAGATACAAAACATTTTTTTACTGGACTTATACTCCAAGTTTGTAGATCTACTGTTAGATATGTATTATAAAATGGTTACCCTGGATGTACAGTCCCTTTTTACTATGATACCTAACAATGAAGGTGTTGAGAGTGTTATGAGATGTTTACAGAGTTGCGAAGCCTATAGTCCTGCTATGAAAGATTTATTTGGTGCCTTGTTGGAAACTGTCCTGGAAAATAACATCTTTCTTTTTAATGAGGTAGCCTATATTCAGAAGGATGGCGTGGCTATGGGCACTTCATGTGCCAATAGCTACGCCAATCTTGTCATGCAGGACTGGGAATGTAATAAGCTGTTTGTCCTAGATAGTTTTAAGAAACATGTTGTTTTCTATGCACGTTTTGTTGATTCATTTTTCCTTCTGTGGACTGGTACAGATAAAGCCCTGGATGACTTCCATAAAGAGATTAACAGTCTAACCATTTTTTTGAACTTTTCTATTGAAAGTTCGATTAATTGCATTACTTTTTTGGATGTTTTTGTTGATAGACTGCCAAATGGGATGCTCAATACTGGAGTCTTTAGAAAAATGTGCTATAGGAATTCCCTATTACATCGGGAAAGTATGCACCCCAATTACATATATAAGAACTTGATAAGGGGACAGGCGATAAGAGCATCCAGGATGAATCAAAATTATGATAGCTTCTTACAAGAGTTGTCAAACTTAAACAACAGGCTTTTACAAAGAGCATATAGGCCAGATGAGATCACCTCCCACTCTGAAGGTGTTTTGTAGCTGAGGAATGGTACTGCTAGACCATATTTCTCACAACCATATCCAGTAGAGAATGTCCCTGATATATGTCCTGAAGTTAGGAATCCACCGGTTAGATTTTCTGTTAGTTATACGCAAGACATAAACAGTATAAGAGAGGTTTTGAACAAGAATTGGAATCTACTTTTACTTGATTCATAACTTAAAGACATTGTTGGTGAGGAGCCTTATTTTAGATATAGGAACAAGTCTAACCTACATAGATTACTTTGTTACCCTCGCCTATCTACACAGCCTAATGAGTGTTTGAACAATATTGTGGGTACTGTTCTGTGTAATTGTTGTAATTTTGCAAATTTGTAGATACCAGCTCCCAGTTTATTTACCCATTTACTTCCTATTGTTTCAGATTTCATCTCAGTGCTAATAGCAATACATCACATCTCATTTATTTAGCTAAGTGCACTGCTTGTCATGCATTCTACATAGGCAAGACAGACAGACGCCTAGGAGACAGAGTAAGGGTACACCTTTATCACATTCGTACACAGTCTCCAAGCAGTGCACTTTCTAAACACATTATAGACAGTGACAATACACATTCATTTGTATTTTTAGTTATACAGATCAATGAACCCAGTGTTAGGGGAGGGGATATATGCAATTACACTGAAAAACTGGAATTAAAATGGATTATCAGACTTAGAGCAGACCGGAGACCAGGTCTGAATGACAAAATTCCGTTGAAACCTGTTCTTAAGAATAGGAGACTCACTGTGAGATAAACATACATATTTTAGAATGTTAATAAATGTTTTGTATTTGCCTTTACATACAGATGTATATTTTATATATATATAGTTTATATATATATATTGTTTATATATATAGTTTTCTGTATATATTTTTATAGACGTATTATTTTTGCATACTAAAAAGTTTCAATCAGGAACAGGAAGTGATGTCATCCCTATTTCCTAATAAAATGTGACTTGATTTTATTCGGTGTTTGTTTCTTATGGTTTGACAAAGCCCTTACAGGGTGAAAGCGCTTACCAATAAAAACAGTTTGGATTTTACTTGTCTTTGGCATGGATTCATTCATTGTTTGAACTAGCATTTATTTCTGCTGCTTGAATAAGCCTCAGTGACTGCTGGATTTATGCAGATTTTTGTTGTTAGCCTTGGTTTGCTACTGTGCTTCTCTTTTGGATCAATTATTTCAAAGAAATCCAACAGCAATGCGAGTCCGGTCACAATAAAGGAGGTCTTCAATGATTCAAAACGATGCTGCCATATACACAGCAATACTTTATTCCACTAAAAGCGTTCACAGAGTAGTACACTCCATTCGAAACAGCACATAAAATTAATTGTAAATCATGGATTAAGCGCTTTCATCTCCGTTCGGAGACTTCATCAGAATCCATGAAATAAGAGCATCAAAATCATTTTATACAATTGAGATCTAATTAGCTGGCATCTGATTTAATTAATTGATTACTATTTCTTAAAGAACCAACATACAACCAGTACTTCTATTTATTTCTAATTATTTCAAAGAGTTTGCTGTCTGGAAAGTACAGTTATATTGCAAAATGCAGTCAAAGTACAGCCATTTCGAAATGTTTCTTGTGCTGTGTGCATTTATTCGCAGAAAGCTGCCATTTCAGAGTGTTGCTTACACTGTGCAGGTATTCCGCAAAGTACAGCCATTCTGAAAGGTTCTTGTCCTGTGTACAGTTTATTTGCAAAGTGTATTCATCTCAAAATATTTCTTACTCTGAGCTTTTTCCATTCTGGACAGTTTATTTGCAAAATAAAGTCATTTCGAAGTATTTCTTATAAGGAGTGGTTTCAAAAGTACAGTGATTTCAAAGCATTCTTGTGCTATGGAGACTTATTTGGCAAAGTACGGTTATTTCAAAGAGTTTGTTGTGCTATTGGGCATAATTACAAGTACTGGCATAAAGTTATGGCATATATTTATGT
Organism: Protopterus annectens; assembly: GCF_019279795.1. Lineage (NCBI taxonomy): Eukaryota > Metazoa > Chordata > Ceratodontiformes > Protopteridae > Protopterus > Protopterus annectens. Next base: position 95,629,973 of record NC_056734.1, read on the forward strand.
GTGCATGTTCATACATAATTTCAAATACCTTCACTACTATGTGTTGATATGGCAGAGGCATTTTGCAAACCAAGTTCACTTGTGTTTGATCATAATATAGCAGAAAATTGGAGAGTATTCGAGCAGGAATACAATATTTTCATACAAGCAGCTTTTTCTGACAAAGATGCATGTACAAGGGCATTCATTTTGCTTAACTTAGCTGGGTCAGAAGCCATTGAAAGACAGCGTTAATTTGTGTATGCAACAGAAATATATGCAGGAGAAGGGGCAAACCATCATATTGTGATATCAGCTGAATCAAGGGAAGATCCTGGGTGCTTAAAATATAAATTTAGAGAAATGTGTAACCCCCAGACAAATGTTACATTAGAAAGGCACTTATCTTATAAAAGAGACCAAAAGCCAGGTGAAACTTTTGCAGCTTATATTACTGACTTGAGAAACAAAGCTAAAACGTGCAAATTTGGTGACTTGAAAGATCAGTTAATAAAGGTCAGGCTTGTGTGTGGTGTTAATAGTGCTGCAGTGAGAAAGATTTTGCTTTATCATAGTGATTTAACATTAAGCAAAGCCATAGGGATTTGTCTAATTCATGAGCTCACAGAAAGTAACACAAATATGCTTACAAGTGATGAGCATGGTTTCAGCAACCTATATAGCAAACGTAGACAGCATGCAATACATGGCAAGCAGAAATATAATAATAATAATAATAACATACAAAGGACAAAGCACAAAACCTAGATGGTATACCTCCCAGAAGGCAAATATCATCCTAAATCATTCAACACATCTCTTCAACTGGTCAGTTAGAAGCAATGAAGTTCTGGGGGCTGAAGCCACAGTAATACCAGTCTACAAAGGAAAAACAAAAACAGAACCAGGGAACTAAAGAGCCATAACCCTCACTGCAGTTGCAAAAGTCCATGGAGAAGATGCCAAGGAACAGGATAGTTTTTTTTTAGTTTCTTAGTGGTAAATATCCCAAAAGGTAATAATGAGCAAAGATCTGTAGCTGCCAGATCACATCAGTCAAACCAAAAGTAACTCTGATTCGGTCATGCTAGAGGTTGACAAAGGGAACACAAAAGATGAGAAAGGTATTGACTGAGGCTTATACACAAGACTGGCCAGTTTGGTGAAGGGTTTGAGAGTGGAGCAAAGGTTACAAATGTTGGAACAGTGGTTAGGGAGACCTTTATAAACAGACACATGACAAGTATCACCAAGAAGGCTTAATTCTGAGACTCGTGTTCTCCATTTTCATGTTTCAGACAGCATGATGAGCACTTAAAACATAATAAACCCATATGTAAGTGATGTGGAACAGGAGAATGGAGAAAGCCAACAAATGACTATATGGAGACAATCGGTTTTGGTGAAGAACTACGAGTGAAGGAGGCACTCGTTTGTCCTTCAGCAGGGTGATATTTTTAAAAATTTAATGTGGGTACTTTAAAGGCTATCTCTTTCCCAAGCTAGATAATACTGTTTTGCCATTATCAAATGGAGTCAATATATCTGTGTGTCTAACAGTCCTTTAGTTAGAATTATGCACTGGATATCTGTCTGTTTTCACCTGTTTACATCTGTAATCTTTATTTCCACTGTAAAACATTCATGGTGACAGGATGCTGTCAACAATGTCCTTAAAATGTGTTGATCTACAATAAAATGTTACAGTCACAAACTTATGACAGTACAAAAATACAAAAAAAACCCACTGAATTTTTGTGATTCCTTATCACTAAATCTGCAACTTTAGGTTTATCTTGCTATTGTTTTAAGTATATCATACCTTCACATGGGCAGCAGTTTGTTGTATTTCATACCTCCCTCAATAGTATACTACAAAGATAGCAAACAAAAGAAATTCACTTCAGAAAACACAGTATGTTTATTTCAAAAACTTATTTTCTTTCAAAATGTGCTCTACCTGGGCCTTTTTTTTCTAGTTTAAAATTTATAAACTTTTGAATGTTTTTGAAATGGTACAATACAGTGCCTAATGAATGCTTCATGTTCCCCACAAATATGTGAAGCTAGTTCAGTTCTTAAAAGGTGCTACCCAAGGTTCACTGTACAGCAAAAAGCAAGTGAACCTGCCAGTTGTACTTTTCCCCTTGGATGACTTAACTTAGAGCCTGTTCTTAAATGTAGTGTTTGGCAACTGTCACAGCTTGTCTAATTACATACAAATGCCACAGAAGCAACTTCCACCTTCAAATACCTAGGATTATGGCTTGATCTATCTCTAAACTTTCATTTCCACATAGAGACAGAGCAAAAATAAACTCCCTCTTCAACTGGGCCAAAAGCTGTCCTCTTCTATGTCAACCAACTACAGCACCAATCAGCAAATGAGTTCCAGGACACGAAGAACAATGGTTAGACAGACCTTTATCAACCTTACAGTATTTCAGTGTGGATAACAGTCCAGAAGATAATCAGGATGGCCCAGGTTGGCTTAATTTTCTTTCTACTACCTTATTTTCTCTAAATACCTCAATGATACATAAAACTTACAAAAAAAAAAAAGACATGCTGGACAGCTACTGATACAGCAACACCACTCGCTGGGTTCTTTTTCCATACAACACTGCTAGGGATGCTTAGGATGAAATATTTAACAATCTGCTAAACTGATAAGAAATATTAAGTTTTCAGAGCTTGTTTATTCATAAACCATATCAAAATGGCAAGGCAAATATGTACATAAGTAATGTGGGGCATCTGATCAACTAGCATTATGTTTTGTAAGTGCAAGAAAAAATTGACAGCCACAAAATAATTATAGAAACACAGGGCAACTATATAAACTCTACACAGATGGTAACTAAGAGTTAGAATCAGTTCATGAATCTAACAACAGGTGGAACAGGATGAATCTGGAATCCATACGTACAGTGATGGCTGCCATGTCTCTTCGAGTCTGTCATCTCTGTTATGCTAACTTGTGTTGGAAAAAAATTCTGTTGTCTGGGGCTGCTTCCATAGTGCAGGGCATTTGGAAATGGGATAGCAAAATGTATCTTTGTAAACTGATCTGATATTTGATGTGCATTCAAAGTGTATAGAAGTATAGCCTTTTTCAGAGGAAGGCCTATCATAGCATATGTAGGACTATAGTGGACATCCTACAATGCATATGCAAACAGCTGCATCTTCTGCTACATACAATTATGAGAAAATCTTATTTTCCATGTGATGGAGTCTCATGCCTTACCAAAACAGGATTCCTTATGAGTTTCAGCTACAAATTGAAAAATAAGCAAAATCTCTTAATTTGCTAACAATATGAAACATATATAATTAATATGGTCTACCTCTTTCTCTTTAAGTGCAAACTGAATGAGGTGAAGTTCCAGCTGGTCAAGTTTAAATCACCAATGCTTAATGCCCACCACCGGTGGGTTTTTGAAGTGCGCATCAACACCAATTTAATTTTCACAGATTTTCCTTCTCTTTATTTTGGTGTGACAGTGGAGTTGGTATTTGTAATTGGGTATAGGGCTTGTCTCCATACATGATAAATTCCTGACAACTTGCTCCCGGCAAACTGATTTCTCAATAAGTTGTGACTTCAGAAATCACATCAGACTCACTTAATATTACAACTGTACTACTTGATAAATTAGTTACTGCGGTGGTGGTGCTATGGTAGCGTTGTCGCCTCACAGTAAGACGTTGTCCTGTTCGATTCTCAGCTAGAGCTTCTTTTGTGTGGAGACATGCGTGAATGGGCATACCTTCGTTGAAGGTTGTGCATCAGGGCCGGCAACAAGGCACGTAAAAATCTACTGCCAATCATTAGCGGACCGGAGTTCCGCTGTGGCAACCCCTAACCGGGAAAAGCCGAAAGACACAACAACAACTACATGATAAATTAGTTATCAAATTAACCACCACTCTGTTTAATTCTTAGATAAATAATAGGCATGCCTTACTGTAACTGGCTGTTTTTTTTTTTTATCAAAAATGCCATCCATACATTATTTTAAAAGTAGGATATTCAACTCCTAAGTCCCCAAATTTGTGACAATAAATTCTACCTGGAAATATTACAATGAAGAGAATGGCATTTTTGAGAATGACTATATCATCTTTCATTGTGTACACACTTTGACAAGTGTGTCAGCTCAGAGTAATATAATGTCATGCAGTTCAAATTTGACAGTGCCTATAAATGTATTCTAGATAAATGCAGATGATTAAAATAAAAAAAAATAATAAAACTATAAATAAATTATACTGCATTGAAAGGCAAAAACAGAAACATAAATAAGCTAGCCATTAAACAACATTCACAAAGGATACCAGCAACAATCTGCTCACCAGTCCACAGGGCATGAAAGGCAGATGGAAGGAGTACTTACAGCAGCTTCTAAATGAAGAAAACTGCACAGAAGCTGTCCTGCCCCAGGCACAGTCTGCAATGAAAGATGATGAAGAACCCATCCTAGAAGAAGTAAAAATTGCACTAAGGAAAATTAAATAATGGAAAGCAGTAGGCTCAGATAAGGTCACGAAAGATTTGATCAAGATTTTGGGTAAGTTGGGAGAGAAATGTCTGTTAAGGGTACTCATAGCAATATAGAAATAAAGGTATATCCCAGATGACTGGGGAATAATCATTCTAGTGTCAGTGTACACAAACAAACTGTGGGCACTACAGAGGTATCAAATTCCTGTGACACTTCTTGAAAGTGTTGGAGAGGTGACTAGTCAACAAATACTCAGAGTAGTATGAGTAAGATAGGAGATGAGTAGTTTGGATTCAGATCAGGATAAAGCACCACAGACCTGATCTCTGCAGTAAGAGAGATGGTGGAGAAGAAGCTGGAGGTGTGAAGAGAGTCCAACTGGGCATTCCTAGACTTGGAGAAAGCATATAATAAAGTCCTAAGAAAGCTGATTTCGGCAGTCATGGAATAGTTTGAAGTTCCAGAAATGCTGATAGATTTATTGATACCAATGACATAAGTACATAGTTAAGACTTACAAAAGGGTTCCCAGTGGCAGGGAGTTTACATCTGGGTTCAGCTTCCAGCCCACTGTTGTTCATACTGGTGATGGAGTACATTAGCAAACAGGCATGAGGGGACAGATTATCAATGCTGCTGCATGGAGATGATTTGGTATTACAAGTGGGCTCTGAACAAGAATTTCAGCAAATGATAGAGAATGGAATACAAAACTGAAGGCACATGGGATGAAACAGTACAAACAGGACAACTGTTTTGGCAACAGATCCGGAAAGCAGACAAAGTTGAAAACTGAGATAAAATGAAAAATAGTGGAGCAGGTTCCTCTCGTACTGAGCAGGATTACTATTGCAACAACACATCATCAGTAGGGTAAACCTAACTTGTCTCATGACGGTCTAAATCCATCTCAAGTTCCCTATTGGTGGGTGAACAATCCATCACTTGGTGAATTCTCCTTCACAATGATAGCAAGAGCCGACATTGAAGGATCAAAAAGCAACATCATTATGAACGCTCAGCCGCCACAAGCCAGTTATCCCTATGGTAATTTTTCTGACACCTCCTGCTTAAAACCCAAAAAGTCAGAAGGATCATGAGGCCCCACTTTCTCAGTCTGTATTCATACTGAAAATCAAGATCAAGCAAGCTTTTACCCTTCTGCTCCATGGGAGGTTTCTGTCCTCCCTGAGCTCAACTTAGGACACCTGCATTACTCTTTGACAGGTGTACCACCCCAGTCAAACTCCCCACCCGACACTGTCCCCTGAGCGGGTTGCACCTGAACGCCTAGGCACTTGGAGCCAGAAGTGAGAGCCCCTGTGAGGCTCACCACCCCGCCTCACCGAGTAAGTGAAAAAATGATGAGTAGTGGTATTTCACCGGTGGCCAAGGCCTCCCACTTATTCTATACCTCTCATGACTCTTCACAGTGCCAGACTAGAGTCTAGCTCAACAGGGTCTTCTTTCGCCACTGATTCCGCCAAGTCCATTCCCTTGGCTGTGCTTTTGCTAGATAGCAGATAGGGGCAGTGGAGAATCTCATTCATCCATTCATACATGTCACTAATTAAATAACAAAACATTTGGCTACCTTAAGAGAGTCATAGTTACTCCCGCTGTTTACCTGCACTTCATTGAATTTCTTCACTTTGACATTCAGAGCACTAGCCAGAAATCACATTGCGTCAACACCCATCTTGGGCCTTTGTGATGGTTTGTTTTAATTAAACAGTTGGAGTTCCTTGGTGCACACCAGTTCTAAGTCAGCTGCCAACTGATGGATGATGCGAGACGCCAGTCAGGACAGCCACCCACCACAGCCAGGGAGATCCACAGGAAGGGTCCAGCGTGCATCCAGAGTCACCGCCACCACTCTCCCCGTCTCCCCGGGAGGGGAGAGCAGTGAGGAGGCAACATCTCGTCCAGCTTGCTGCACACCTGAGCCCGACCGACCCAGCCCTTAGACCCAATCCTTATCCCGAAGTTACGGATCTGGCTTGCTGACTTCCCTTACCTACATTGTTCTAAAATGCCAGAGACTGTTCACCTTGGAGACCTGCTGCAGATATGGGTATGGCCCGGTGTGAGACTTACACCCTTTCCCCCGGATATTCAAGGGCCGGTGAGAGCTTACCTGACACCGCTGTAACCACAAAGCTTTTCAGGGTATGGGTCCCTACCTCAGGGTGAACTCACTCCAGGATGCCCTGCCCTTTACAAAGAAAAGAGAACTTTCCCAGGTGCCCCCGACGGCTTTTCTGGGATCATTTGCATCATCACACTGAATGCTGCGAGGCGCCTGTCTCCACCACTCCGCATTCGGGGATCTGAACCTGACTCCCTTTTGATCGGCCAAGGGTGACAGAGACCATTGCCCATCCCTTCAGAATGGCACTCACCTATCTCTCAGGACTGACTCAGTGACTGAAGAGAAGGGAAGTCTGAATGTGGATTTCAAGGCTAAAAACATAGGGGCTGCAACCAACTGGTCCATATTGTTGGGGGTAGTGTATGACAGAAAAATGCCACAAGAAAAAAAAAATGAAAACTAAGGTGTACAAAGCAGTAGTTTGACTGGTACTTCTGTATGGCACAGAAACCTGGTCAACACATCAGCAGTGCAGCATACTAATACTATACTACACTGTCAGTACTGGAACATGAATCCAGGCACCTGGTATCAAGACAGATATCACTATCGTGTGACCTCTCTGGCATCAAAGGAGAGGTAGTACCACATTCAAGTCCATAATATAAATCAGTTTGGATACAACTCCTTCCTCTTACATTAGTTAGTTTTTACAGTCACCAGTGTGTTTTCTACTAAAACATGGAAAGAAAAGTTGAGCTCAGTGTTCGAGTGTATATAGTGTTTTAAAAAGTTATAATAAACAGCATCCTAGGGATTCAATAAACTCCATGTAGGCTTAGTGGGAAGTGTACACAGAGTTTATATGTTTCATGGTAAGCAGCAGTGGTCACTGCATATGCATGCTGTGCACCGTGTTTAAATGTAAATAAGCACAACTTTGTGGCCAGCAACAGTGTTGCCAGTCAGGAAACCATGTAAAGCAACAAAGACAGCAGCAGGCATGTAAACCTGTTTACCTACAGGCAAACTAGGTCTATGTGCTTGCATGGAATGCCACAATGGTTACCAGGGTTATTAATAAAGCAATGTATATAGTTACAGCACATTACATGAAAGTGTATACAGTGCAGAGTATTGTGGAAACCAGTGTCAGGCATATGGAACAAAAGTTGTGCAAATGATCAGTAAGGGTACATAGACTGCAGTATAAATAAGTAATCAGAAGAAGTGCGTGTATTGAATAGGAACACACAGATTAACTGCAGGAATGAATGCAGGGAAAGAGGACAGGTGAAACATGGTAATATACAGCAGATGAGGGCATGTCAATGAAGACAGCTGTAGCATGAACACTAATCCCATATCAACATGATACAGTATGGGCTGCACAGTGAATGTATATGCAGAATGCACTTTCACCCAGGATGATGCCACAATATAAACAAAAAATGATCGCCTTCAACAACTGACCTAGCTTCTGGTGTCAGTCTAAGGAGATCCAGTATCTCTCAGCATGGGATGAGATGGGTGACAAGTCACACTGCTTTGCCAGAGATGATTTGTAGCTGTGTCCTTTAGGATGTTGGTTACTGGAAAAGGTGCTTGCCTCCACCATAGTGCCTTTTTTAGGCAATGTCAAAGCAACAAAAGTTCTGACATAAAAAAATCCAATGGAGGCAAACTCAAGGTTCTGCTGCCTAATGCTAGGAGTCTAAAGATGAAATCTCACCAGAGGAAATTGCCAGTCTGCTAGCTGATAGATTTGGTGCAAAATCCCCCCCCCCCCCCGCCCCACAGGCTATACCCCAAAGCATACCTGACAACAGTCCTCTGCCTAGTATCCCTAGAGATCAGGTCATATCTGCACTCTCCAAGGCTAACAACACAGCCTCAATGGTGCCAAACAACATCTCAGGTTGTTTACTAAACTATCTAAAACAGGACATAGTGGACCCTTTCAGCATCCTCTTTAACTATAGCCTGAGAACTGGCTTTGCTCCAGCAGAGTGGAAAACAGCAATAGTAATCCCTTTGCACAAAGGGGGACCATCAATCAACCATGGGAACTATAGGACTCTAGGGCTAACCAGTCTCATTTGCAAGGCCATGAAAAGAATCATCATGGGCCTTATCAACAAGGACATAGGTGACCTTCAGACTCTAGACCCAACTCAATATGGATTAGTTAAGGGTAGATCATGCTTATTAAACCTAGTAGAATTATTCCAGAAAGTCACCAAAGATCTGGATGAAGGTAAGACAGTGTATACCGCCTATCTTGACCTGGACAAGGCTTTTGACACAATCTCCCACTCATATATTATTAAGAAACTCTCCCAGCTAAGGATTAACCCTTACGTCACTTGATGGGTAGCCAACTGAATCACCAGCAGAACACATACTGTCAACTTAAGGACTCTACCTCTACGAGTAGACCCATCACCAGTGGTGTACCACAGGGATCTCTGCTGGGCCCTTTAGTATTCAGAATCTATTTCCTGGCAGTCCAGGCTAAAGTACACAGCCTTTGGCTTACCAAGTTTGCTGATGATTGCAAACTGGGTGCAATCATTGAGCCCCCAATGATAACATATTACAGGAGGAGCTAACATAGACAAATGACTGGTGTCAAAGCCACGGTCTACAGCTAAATGTAAAAGGTGCCACTATTACTGCCTTTGGCAAACTGTAATTCCCTGCCAATTACAATATTGACAGCACCCCCTAAGCTCAAACCCAGTGGTGTGAGTCCTGGAAACACAGGTAGATAGCAATCTGAACTTTGTCCACTAAGTTTCCACAGTGGTAAAAAAAGCCTTCTACACACCCCATAAGTAAGGGCATCACATCCAGGTCTAAGGATGTTACAACACCACTGTACTCGACCCTCATCAGACCACTAACAAAATACAGTGCTCCCATTTATATGTACCTCACCAGACACCTACAGCAGCTGAAGAGACCACAGGGGGTTCTTCCCAAGAAAATACAGGGCCTCCAAACCATGCCATGACATACATGGATCGACTGAAATCCCTGTCAATGTACTATGTATCGTATAGGCTGTTGATAGGTGATTAGTGTCTGGCCTATCTCTGCCCTGATGTAAATGCTGCATATCCACAATTCTAATGGCACAGGAGTCACTTGCTCTAGGGATATTAACCTAGCCTGTGATATTAACAGAACATGCTTAAGAGACAGATATATCTCACAGAGACTGCCACTCCTTTGGAATACACTTCCAAATCAGGTGAAGCAGAACTCCTTACTGACCCTATTCAAGCACAGCCTAGATAAATGGATGGGAGACTGGAAAATCACCCCAGGGGGTTGTACCCATGTCCCTCATGGACAGGAGTAGTCAGTGTTGACTATATATGTCCACCTAATAAGGACAATTGGGCCTATTTGTGATGAACATGGCTAGGCTTGTAAGAGCTGTAGGGCCGCTAGCCAAGTAACTTTCTATGAAACTATGAACCTATGTCAACTGTTCTCAGAGGGCCTATTACTTACAGCTGTTATAAAAGGAGCATGTAATGCAATGGCAGCAATGGCCATCAATACATTAGCTGACATCACAGATTGTAATACCCTCTTGTAGCCATACTGTGCATCTACGCCTCAATATAGTATATGTCAATGACAGCAACATTGATATGTCAAATGATCATAGGGTCATAGGACACTATCAGGCTGATGGCCAACATCACATGAAATCCTAGCCATTATTACAAAGTGAAAGTAAAAAATGCCTATGTGTATATTATGGAAGACAGTAAGGTTAATGTGCATATGTTGGATTGTATTACATTCTGCCACTGTCTGTATGGGACATGTGCACCACACCATGACAGAATTAGCAGTCACACATGCAGTTGTCTGTGGATGACTTGCACAGGCACATGGAAGGACTCTGCTTCATGATGTGTGTATGTATATTTGACGTGAGGAAATCCTTCACTCCTCTACAGAAAAGATGTCATATGGCCAGAGGACAAACGAGGATGTGTGTGAGGCTATGTGAAAGGTACCCCTAGTGTTAGTGAAATGAAGAGCTATTTCAAAGATCAAACAATGACCATAATGTACCAGCAACCAAACACACATCAGTACACTGGGCCTGATATGAGCATTACACCTCTGTAGGCAGAGAATATGAATGGCCGGCAATGTCAAAGTGGCAACACCACATAGCTCTGACTGTAACACTGTCATGTTGCACTTTATGAAGTATGTTAAGGAGGACATGTTGCAAGCACTGTAGGGCATGCATATGGAGTCACATTCCTGTGAAAATTTGCCTCAAAAGTGATAGTTGTATGCATAGACATGCAAGTAGCTTGCTGTCAAATCAGAACATCCATATGTGTAGACTTCAAACACAGTATTTAATATTAGTGCCCCAGCACAGGTTTGTCTTGAATACTGTCAGAGTTCATGTTACACAGGATGCCATAATCACTGTATGCTACAAGATGTTTGGAGGGGTGCTGGACATAGCTGTGGACTCACATATTGTTTTAAAACTACCTATTTACAGAGCAAAGTACATAACACAAGCACCAGAGCACAATTCTACATTTTACAGTATCGGAGAATACTTTATAGCTGATGACATCAGCAGAGTCTGGCGAGTATACCACATGCTGGTGTAAAATGCTCTTTCTAATGTCAAGCAAGTGCATAAACACACATGCCAGTTAACTGCAGTGAGAACAGAACCCCAACCTATCTAAGTACACCAACAAGAAACTTCAGTATTTAACGCAAGCTTCACAGCACAAGAATGAGTTGGACAGTGTCAGACAGCACTTTATAAAGGATGATATCAGCAGTGTCTGGTGAGGAGAAGATGATAGCAATGTCCCACATGCTGGTGTAAAATGTTCTCTCTAAAGTCAGACAAGTGCTCAAACACACACATACACTAATTGACTGCAGCAAGAACAGAACCCTATCTAATTAAGTATACAGACTAGAAATTATGTGAAGGCATGTTTTAACTGTCAAAATATTGGTACTTTATAGAATTGTAGTGATGACTGCAGGATACACAGTTAAGTTCTTCTTATTAGACACACACACACACACACACACACACACACACACACACACACACACACACACACACACACACACACACACACACACACACACACACCAGTTAACTGCCATGAGATTCAAACCCCTACCTAAGTATACAGACTAGAGAACTCAGTACTTAATGCAAGTGCCGCAGCACAAGTCTGACTTTTATAAGACCGCAGGACTATTTATAGTGGATGACATCATCATTAGATGTTGGGAGGCCTGAAAGAAATTAATAGCTAGCCATGTACAGCTGTCAAGATATTAAAGATCTACATGTTACCAAATTGATGAGTGCGCAAAGTGTAACATTTGCTGTTGTGTTTCTAATGTGCAGCTATATCTTAAATAGACAGCTTTGCAAAGTACTGTATATGCAAACAACTGTCCACATTACAAGTACTGGAAAATATGAATGTGTATTGTCAGTATAAAGTCCATGGTATATAAGAAAGCATTATTTTACTTATTTCTGTAGTGTAGTTGATATATTTGTTAACAAGTACTGAGTTTCAAGTGCATGGGTGCAAGTAACAGATGGCTACAGTGTAAATATGTGTTCTTTCCTTAAAAAAGTGGCTTCCCTTTGTGTTTTACATTTACTTTCATGGAATGAACACTAAATGGACAGTAAACATAAGTAATACATGCTATTGTACACTTTCCATACCTCAACGCCAAGCAGATGGTGTGAGCAATCAATGGCAAAGTGTTTCTGGATATGAGACACACAGTTCTGTTGGTTGGTTACCTCCATACAAACATGTTAAGGGGAAAGGCACAGCAGTCAGCAGTGTTTATAGTACTGAGTGTAAAGAAACACACCTGCTACCTAGCTGACTGTGTGGCAGAAGGTGTAAATGCATTGACAGATTTCTTTTGTAGCCAGATGATATAAGGTTTGAATCCAGGTGTATCTAAAACTTTTAAATATATGTACCAATGAAGAGCCATTCACCACTGCTTGGCATTGGTGCAAGATGCTAAACTCTGTGTAAGCACAGAGACCAAAATGTGAAGGGCTCCATTGCTTTTTTTCACTTATGTGTGTTGTGCGTGATTCTATTTTTTGTCCAGATTAAAGGTGTTAAAATGGGGCAGATAGGAAAGTGCTGAAATTGAGGGTAAGCAGAGAGAAGAACAAAGGGAAAGAAATATAGGAATATGCAGGAGGGCGGTAGGAAAGAAATCTAGCTATCCACTTCTTCAGCAGTGTAAAATGAAAATATGTTTAGAATTGTAGCTGACTTTGGACTGTCAACTCAGCAAAGAAGGGTGACAGCAACATAATCATGTTGTATAGCCAACTGGGGTGAATCAAGTGTGTCAAGAAGACATGTGTGAAGTGGAAAGCTATGTATGGGACTACAGTTTTTTTGTGGGACAGGTGCCCATTTTTTTTATTTTTTTACTTCAGTAAGAGAGGAATGTTGGGTAGGAGATGTAGGTATTTCTGGGTCAGGTAAATATGGTAGGTGGGGAAACAGATGCAAACAACTAGGACAAACAAGCTAACACACAGGGACAGTGAGGGACATGGCAGGTTGGGGGATACCATGATTGGGGTTAGGGAGGGGACAACAGACGCCTATGCCCATTAAACATGGGGACAGTGAGAATCTAGTCCTCACCTGCAGGACTGTCATCACTGTCCCTTTATGGTGCTGGTTGCTGGAGTGCTTGACGTCTTCTCTTTCGGACTGTAAAAGAGAGCATCCTCTCCATCCAGCATAGTTGTTCACCAAAAGTGTTGTGCATGACCCTACGCACCAAGACTAGCACATCCTGGTGGGTGACACAATTCCTACCTCCACCAGTACTCCTGGAGGGTACCACAGCACCAGTTGCAATGGTAGCACTACCTGATGTGGAGGGCCCAGGTAATGAAAAGGCAAAAGAGGCATTACTGCCAGGTTGGGTCCCAGGTGTGCTTGGCATTGATGCAGGAGCCAGTGGAGTGGATGAAGGCTGAGCCATGGTGGATGGCCTACCTTTCTGTGCTGTAAAGCATTTTGTGATTTATTTCAGAGTTGGATGACATGGAAACATAGAAAAATAAAAAAGAGAGATAAAGTTGGGATAAAAGAAAAAAGAGATATAATTAATATAATCATATGTAACATACAATGTATTATCACAATAATAAAGTATTTTATCTCTACGTTTACATTTTATGTTTACTTCTTAACAACTACAAACTATAAGTAAGGATTGCTCAAAGTAATCATTGCAATGTGCATATATTGCACCATATGCTTGGTCCAGTTATACACATTAAGTTAACCGCAGGCAGGGCATATATGACACTTTTGTTTAAATTAAATTATGTAATATTTTTAAAGGATTTAACTATATATTTATTACTTGTGGAATTTGAACCCACAATGTCTGACTACTGTATTAGACTGAAGCATGCATGCTTGATTTTACAGTTAGGATATGCATGTTTACTTTGCTACAACTGTACAGAAGAGAAATATTTTAGCTAAAATAATAGTTATGTTGTGCTGCATACATACCTCTTGCCTCCCTCAGTCTCTCTAGACACTCAGCATAGGCATCTCTATTCACCATAATCTCTTGGTTGGCTGTGGAGTAAAAAGAAGAGAACAAGAAAACAGCATTATGTATGCCAGACTTGCCTATATGCAGCTTTCTATGTACTAAAAATTCTCTTTACCAGTATACTTACACAACTGTGGGATGTCATCAGTCCTGAACTCATCCAGCCACTGGTTGAGTGTATCCCACTTGCACCTTTTCAGATCATTAAAATGATGTCTAAACTATTCTCTAATGCATGGAATGCCAGTGCTGGAGACAGCCTTGGCCAAACTATTCCATGCCTCAGACTTGTACTGAGAGCTGGTATAGTCCCCCTGCAGCACAGCCTTCAGCTGTGCCACTTTACAAGGAGTCCAGTGAAGGTTTTGGACTCCTCAACACCCCCACCTCTGTGCCTGAAATGAGGAACATTCTCTTCTACTACCAGACATGTCTGCCCAGGGAAAACAGCAACAGTTAAGAATGATTTCCTGACAAGCATGTTATTGCATTTAGTGATTGCGTGAAAACCTGAACAATGCTGCCAACCGCTTTTGGGCGATGTTTAGCAGGCAGTAACAGTGCCAGAGAGGAAAGCAGTTTTTTGAAATTGGAAGGCTGATCTGACACTTGCCATTAGATTTGGGGTTGTTTGCTGCTGTAACTGTTAGGTGATTTAATGTTGCAGACATGTACTGAGGGCTTACATTTTATGACCTGACACATTTTTGTGTGGCTTTACACATTGATAAAATTAAATTTTACAATATGGGATTCAAAACTATGCATAAATGACAAAATATTTTCTTCCACTGCGCTGAGTTTTCATGCTTGTCACAGAAGAAGTGCTTCTCAGACATACTCATGAATTATATATAAATACACATCACAGACTGAGGAGTTAACCATGTATGTGTGTGACCTGACAAGGTCCTGGTTTATACATTCATGTGTGTATGAGTCTGAAGTCCATCCAAGGCCAGAGAACACAATTAAAATACAATTACAGAAACATAACAGTCAGTATACCCTCAGTCACACAAATAATTCATATGAGTTCCACTATTATTATTTATAATTATGTTGAATTTATTTTGTGTTTATTAAAACTGAGTGTGTAATCCTTAATAAATTGGGAGTGTGTAATTATCTTTTTCATGTGAATTTTAATATAAAGTAAAATTGAACAACAGTAAAAATATTTGGAATTTGCTCTATTAGAACCCAGGATAATCTGTACAACAGCCCTACACTTACACTCACTGCTACAGGAAAAGTAAAACAAAATTGTGTATTTTCATGTTCATTATTATCTTCTGTGTGTTAACCACTGCGCACTGCCACTTACCGTGTTTGCGCAGTGCTCAACATATGTGACAGAATGTATCAGTTTTGAAATTGTCTACTATCTGCTTGTTGTCTCCAGGTGTTCTGGACCTGCAGGTGTTAGGGAAGGCTGCTAACAGCCGTGCAATGCCACATAGAAGGTTTGTGCAATGGAAACAATGTATCCTTTTTGAAATCGAGAATGTCTGTATCCTGTCCACAGGTGTTCTGTTTGCTTTGTGTGTGGGCCATTAGTCCAGGTTTGCACAGTGGTAAGTGACATGCAAACATGACAGGCAAAACTAAATTTGTTTTATACTTGTGAGCAGTGTTGCTTAGGTTTCATCCTTAAAAGACAAATGTGGGGCTTGAACCATGATCTACAGATAGTATATACTGTGTGAATCACAGTGTTTAGTAGATATGCTACACACACACATGTGATTCACATTACATGACATTTATTGTATTTATCTGTTTCCTGTGTTTATGCTAAACTGTGCATCATGAAAATAATGTTATTAAATATATATATATATATATATATATATATATATATATATATACACACACACACACACACACACACACACATATATATATATATATATATATATATATATATATATATACACACATATCTCAAATAAACAACATTACAAAATAAATGCTAGTTTACATGAACGATTCTTACACAAGTCTGGATTTGCACTCTCACATCAATTAACCTACAAAATTTAGTAAGGTTGTCTTACAGGTTCATAGGTAGGTACTAGGCTATCAGCCCTGGGGTCTATACAAACCCAGCCATAAAGGTTCCCTGGCTTTCGCTACCCAAGAAAATTATTTTCCTGTGCCCGTCAAGCAGTGCTGCAGAAGTGATCCCCGGGGTGAATTTTCTATTTCCCATCCAATCATCAACATTTTTCTTAAAGAGGGCCAATGAGGAGCTTTGCTAGACATGAATGGGTAGCCTGTTCCAGAATATGGGAAGTCTCTGGAACAGGAATCTATCCCTCCAGCATGTTCTGTTTATTGTAGTGACAAGGTTTAGGTCCCTGGCGCGTGTGGTTCAGAGAGGTTAGGATATCTTTAAGTGTAGCATGTCCAACAGCACTGGGTTTGACATAGCTTTCTATCTTAGGCAGAGATCGCCTCTGAGAAGGTGATATGTGACAGAGTAGACCTGGAGTTTTTTGAGACAGTCTGTGTATGGCATCTGTTTGAGGCCAGTAATTCTCTTAGTGCGGTATTTCTGTGGCCTTTCCAATTGTTGTAGGTGTCTTGTGAGATACATGCCAAATGGGGCATTGTACTCTATAATGTGTCTGATGAGGGATGAGTAGAGAGGAACAATGACCTCCTTTTTTCTAGAGGAGAACCCTTTTGTGATGAGGTGTGCCATGTTGAAGGATTTCCTGACTACTGTGGCGATGTGGTTATCAAAGGAGAGACTACTGTCCACCTGTGTCCCGAGGTCTCTTATCACACTTTCTGTGTTTAGTGAACTACTGCCTATGTGGTAGTTCATGGGTACCAACTTTTTCCCAAAGGGGATGACAATGCACTTCTTAGCATTGAGCTTGAGGCCATGACTTTGACACCAAGCATCTGTCTCCGTGAGGCCCTTTTGTAGAATGTCTACATCATTAGGTGATTCTATTATGGCTCCCAGTTTGCAGTCATCTGCGAACTTTGTCAGCCAAAGACCTTCTGTGTCAGCCTGCACTTCAGAGAAGTAGATGCCGAACAGGAGAGGACCCAGAACTGAACCCTGTGGTACTCCACTCATCACAGGTCTGAAATCGAACTTGGAGTCAGCTACATTTACTGTGTAGGTTCTGTCAGTGAGCCAGTTGGTCACCCATCTTGTGGCATAGGGATTTATGCCCAGTTTAGTGAGTTTATCTATGATTCCAGAGTGGGGGATGGTATTTTCATGTTCATTATTATCTTCTGTGTGTTAACCACTGCACACTGCGAGGTCAAGATAGGCTGTGTGCACTACCTTGCCCTACTCTATGGCTTTAGTGACAGCTTCAAAGAAGTCAATCAGGTTCAGTAGATATGATCTACATTTTACAAACCCAAACTGAGCGAAGTCCAGGGTTTGGAGGTTACCTATGTCTTTGTTTATAAGCTCCAAGATGATACGTTCCATGGCCTTGCAGACCAGGCTCATCCGGCTAATGGGGCAGTAGTTTCCAGGGTCTGTGGTGGCACTTGCTTTGTGGAGTGGGATAACCATCACTGTGTACCACTCAGTACACACATAGCCTGAGGTGAGGCTATGATTGAACATGGTACTTAGATGGGGTGCCAGTTCATTCTGTAGTTCGTGCAGTACGCAGCCTGGGATGTTGTCTGGTCCCATGGATGCTGTGTTCTTGGCTTTGGAGAGTGCAGTCTTTACTTGTTCATCCATGATTATAGGGGCTTTGCATTCTTTCGTTATTAAGATGAGCCCTTTGGACGGTGAAAGTGGGGTAAAGTTAGCACTGAACATATCTACCAGGATGTTGGCAATATCGATTGGTTCTGTATATTTAGTACCATTGTGCTGTAGCTCAGAGCAGATCTGAGTGTTGCCATTGAGATTCTTGACATAGCTATAAAATGCTTTGTGGTTGTATTTGGAATCATTGGTAATTTTATTTTTATAACTGGCTTTGAAGGATTTTATGAGGGATCTCAGCTTCTTGCTGAGGCTGACCAAGGAGTTCCTCCAATCTTGGGATTTTACTCTTTTTTGCAATAGTGTCTTCTGTCTGTTATCGAGTTTGTTTATGGCAGGGGACCTCCAGATTGGCTTTCTTTTTTTTTGGAGGATAGCATCTTGGTTCTGTTGGGGATGGCACAACTCATGCACTCTTGTATGTGCTTATACAGTGCATATTTGTAAGATGCAGCAGTCATACCTCTATTTTCCATCTGCAGGGGTGTTGTGAAGTTTGCCACTCCTGTCTTAAGAAGCATGAAGTTGGCTTTGGAGTAGTTTTTGATGGTGGTTTCCTTAATAGGGGTGAGGGTGGGATATGGATGTCTAGGGTGATTAGCTTGTGGTCAGATCTGACCAGCGAGGACTTGACCTCTGGCGTGGAACACCGGTTACCCATACTAGTAATGACCAGGACTAGGATATTGCTGCCCCTGGTGGGCGTATCGACAAGCTAATCAAGGCATTGGAATTTATGAATTCCAGAAAACGTTGAGCGAATGAGTTGGTACATGAGTAGTTTTCCCAGTTGATGGGGTAGTTGAAATCGCCCATAATTAAGGTATTGGGTTTTACCTTAATATTTTCCATTATCTTAAGAGTGGGAATCCTGGGACATGGTGAGGGATCTGTAACAAGCTACAACCTGGATTGCAGTCTTGCACTTAGTTAGTTGCACTTGGATAATTTCAGATGCATTATGTTGAGCAACTAGCCTGGAGGTGTGGATATCCTTAATGAATATGGACACGCCTCTGCCTTTAATGTTTCAGTCCAGGTTAGGTGGCCGAAAGGTGTGGTATGAATTATAGCCTGGTAATGCAGGAGTGTTCTCTGGAGCGTTGAACCAGGTCTCTGTCACTGCACAGATGTCGATGTTCTCCATTTCAAGGAGTGCCTCGAGTGAGTGCATTTTGAGGTTTAGACTTCTAGCATTGAGTAGTATTACCCTCAGAGTTTGCTTGCTTGTACCTGTCATGGTGGTGAATTTAGCATTTGAACCTTGCCTAAAGAAGAGGTTCAATGTCTTAAGGCTTTGTTTAGAAAAGGGTGATATGAATTGGAAAGGGGAGAAGGTGGTCAGTTAGAAGGGGGGCATTGCTATGGGAGTGAAGGGGGTACAGCTTAATAGGAAAAACCAAAACCACCCCTGATGGCTGCCTTAATGGTGGCTTTTCCTAGATGGGGAACAAATCAGCTAATTGGCTGGAAGGGAGAAGATGATCAGCTGGCAAAGAAGGCACAACTCGAAAGAAAAAGAAAAAAAAAACGATGACTGAATTTGTGCATACATAAATCTTACTTGGATAGGTTACATAGTATGAAGGACTGTTTCTGTGGGTGTGGGATAGATTCTGCTTCAACTTGTGCCTGACTTCATCCTTTCATTTATGAAAGTGTTTAAGTTCCTGTATAAACCAAAGTTTTTCCTGTGTTTGAGCAATCTTTTAAGGGAAAGAAGTTATCCTGGAGTTAAAGAACCGGGTGAGTGATGGTCAAGTATTAATTTGGGATTCTGTGTGGAAGGTATGGGAAACCAGACAAAGGAGATGAGGTGAAATTTTACATTGTTAGTATTCGTTGTGGATTCTGGTTTGAATTAGGCTAATAAGGGAGCATATCTTTGATACAAATTGTCCATTTGGAAGGTAAGAAGACAGAGATCTTTGGAAGTGAGTGGATGAATGGAAATGATAGAGATGAAAGAATGGTTGTTTGTCAGGATGGCTCAGCAATTACTTGAATGAAACTAAGAAAATCAAGAAATTCAGACATGTCAGTTGGGACCAGTGCCTAAAACGTTAAGACAGACGTTCTCAAAAATTACTATATTGTGCTTGAAAGAGGCTGAAATGATGTTAAGAATAAGGGATTAGATTTCTTTAAGGGAAGAAGGATATGGGAGATAAACAAGGTTTGTTCTTAGAAGTATCCAATTTGGATTAGAGTCAAAGTTCGCATTTGCTTGAGCAATAATCTTCATATGTATATGTGGTTTATATAGCAGTATTATCCCACCTCCTGCTCTGTTGCCTTGTCTAGCATCAGAGGTGTAATTATAGTCTGGGAGTAGGTGTTGAAGACTTAGATTAACTTTTTTAAGCCAGGATTCAGTGACACCAACAGTGTCAGGGTAATGAGAGGTGACAAATGCATTCATCTGATCCAGCTTATTTCTAATACTTTGAGAATTTCGTGAGGAACAGGTGATGGAAGTTATCTTAGAACAATTTGTCTCAAAGTTAGGATCAGGGTTAATATGTATATTACCTCTGATTAGAAGTATAAGGAGTATTGGACTGAAACTGAACAGATATTTGGGAATGCTTGTAATGATGCCTTAAGGTCTAATGGAGGTGGGAGTGATAAAATACTGTAAGCCTGCCTAGCAAGAGAGTCTGTGTTGACAAGGGAAATCTTGAAAAGGGGATAAATGAGGATAAAAGTGTAAGTACAAGGTTGGCTGGGAATAGGTTGAGAGAGTAGATTAGCAGGCTGCCAGTTAGGATACCAGCAACAGCCAGTCAATATGAGCATGCACACCACAGTAATAGATATGGCTGTGAGTTAGGAAACTACAAACAAAAGTAAATCAAAAAGGGGATTTTCAAGTAAACAGACTTCCTGTCTGTATGCCCTTGAGTATATACCTGCTTAAAAGAAATACTCTATATGTGGCACCATAATACCGTAAGTCCAATAAGATGTTATCAATGTAAGCCCTTTCATAATGCTGCTAAGGCATTTGTTTGCCTTTTACAGAAATGATTACAGCTGTAATGATGTCAGTAAATGTATTAAATACAAATTTGTCTAATATGAGGAGTAACCTATGCACAGTACCTAATACAATTTAAGACCACTGCAGTGACTATAAAGCTAATTACTGTGTAATATAGTCAGGACAGCTCTGTGTTTATTCACAATTCTTAGTCTCCAGGATGAGCAAGTTCTTAGTTATAGCTGGAGGGATTGATAAGAAAAGTAAATAGTTTTTGTACTTTGTTTAAATTATCTAGACTTATTTTTATGAATCTGGTATTTTTTCAAAAGCTAAGCAATTTCTTTTTTTGTTGAATATTATAATTTTTATGATTCCACTAAAGGGAATTTTGTTGAATGTACCTATATGTTTGGAACTTACTGGTAATTAATGCAGAAATTATTGTATTGCAAAACTCAGTAACAGCATCTTAAGTGGATTTATTTAGGTCTCTGGAGATAATCTCCCAGTCTGTTTTCATAAGTTTGTGTTTGTACTTTTCCCTAGTAAAGTCTAGAAAGGATGACATGTTTATCAAAAACTTTTGTTTTTGCTCTCTAAGGCTAAAGATAACAATATCATGATATAGTGACTTGACCATTGCTAGAAAAAAAGGATACAAATTAATTAATGATAAATACAATATCCAATGTGAATTGATTGTGTCATTTGTGGTTACACCGCATCAACAGCCCCTAAAAAGTAAAAAAATACATACAGGTGTATATGAATTTATAAAAGAGATGCTATACATTTTGTGAATCTTCACTTTATTTACTCTGTATTTGTTCATATATGTTATATTAGCTATCCTGACAAGAGCTGCGTGATGGTATAAAGTAGTAAACACTACAAGTTGAGTTCTCAGTAAAGTCTGAATCCATCTGGACTGAATACACACACACGCATAACGGAGTGTCCATATTATGGGCTTTATCGTCTGGCTTGGTACAATTTATTCAGTGTTATAGTATGATGACATTGTTGGTTTCATGTACTTTGGTGAACGGAGGTCAGTGTAATATATTATGCAT
This sequence comes from Protopterus annectens, assembly GCF_019279795.1. Taxonomy (NCBI): domain Eukaryota; kingdom Metazoa; phylum Chordata; order Ceratodontiformes; family Protopteridae; genus Protopterus; species Protopterus annectens. Next base: position 95,652,033 of record NC_056734.1, read on the forward strand.
GAGGTTTTCACTTTCTAGAGTTGCAGTTTCAACTTCTGGGTTGTAGTTTTCAGAACCTTTGCGTGTGTGTGCGTGTGTGTGCGTGTGTGTGTGTGCGTGTGTGTGCGTGTGTGTGTGTGTGTGTGTGTGTGTGTGTGTGTGTGTGAGAGGGAGACAGTATGTGCATGAGTGTATGCTGCACAGGAAGGGTGATACTATACTTAGCTTCCTTTCTGGATATATATACCCCTCCTGCAGATAGCTTCCTTTCTGGATACACATACCCCTCCTGCAGATACATGAAGTCAAGTCAAAAACTAGTGGGTATTTTATGTGAACATAAAGCAGCTCTTACTCTGCCCACACATAAGTCATCTACCAAGTGTTTGAAAGCTAACCAATGAAGTGCCTCCATTCATGATCTAAAGCAAATGTTTCCTATGTAAAAATATAACTCAGTGAAATGGGTACCGGTAATGAAACTTAACTTTACCTTTCACAAACGTCCACTGAAGTGGAGCATTCTGTCATACTTGTTTCTATTTTACAAATAAGAGTGTGCATAATAAGAAGGTGAGGGATCCAAAGGGCATGGTATTACAGGGCAGTTTCAGTACACTACAAACACTGGATGATGGCAGTTCCACTGTATCTCTGGGAGTTAATTCCACACTGTTCATGCCCCTTAGCACAGCACTCCTAGAAATTTAAGTAGCACAGAATTCTTCTGTACAACAAAGTGACAAGCAACAGCTAATAAAAGCTCAGCCTGTCTGCCTCCCACAACAATACAAGACACATTCTCAATGGCATAATTCAAAATACACTTTAATAAATTGAAAACACACTTTGCACAGTCATAGATATGGATATCTGTGGATTCTTCTCCATAAAATGAAATGCTAGTCAAACATGATGGGAAGATGAATTCACTGCTTGGATACTGTGTTCCTTAGACATTACTACCACACAAGAATAGGAACACCCTAATGATAATAGCGTGGCCACTGTGGAATCTGACAGTGAAGCAAAAAACTTTAAAAAGTGTTGACAGATATGTACTTAGATAAATACAGCTGAAATACAGTTAAAAAAGCTTCTTAACTCCACTGATATAAGCCAGAGTACACAGCATGACCAAATGACCAAAGCTTATATCACTCCATATAGAAAACTGAACAGAAGTAGACTTCCTTTAATTCCACATGGTACAACAGTTTTTAACACACCGAATACTTAACACTCCAAGGGCAGTCTGTTGCTTTCCCTGCTGATATTTTCTTTGCCCAAAGGAAGGTGCCAACAAATTTGTCAAATGTGGTTTTCCTAACAAGAAAACATACATGGAAAAGATAGCTCACTAACCATGCAAAAAGGCTATGAACTCCATAATGCATGTCCTACAGCATGGTGTAATTTCAATGTACATTCATGAGAAGGAAAGACACTACAAACAATGCTCATTGAAGATCACTCATGACCTGTAATACAAAATCATCACTATATCAGAACTATATATATATTTGTGTTTGTATATATGATATTTTGAAATCACCTGCAATGCACAAAAAACATAGAAGATGAACAGAGGTTTTTACTGGGGCAATTTTAAAGAAATTCTGCATCTGGTACCACAGCATTAAAATATAGTTTAAAAATGACGTGAAAGAAATGCTAAATATACAAATGACAGAATTCAACATCATCTCCTTGATGTTGCTGTGTAATTGGTGAGAGTACAAATTACAGAAACGACTGAATTACCTAGGGCATTTTCAATTCAAGTAGATGAGTCATAGGGCATTTAAAAATGGAACAGTTATCTTTTGTCATGCATTACATATACAATGGGACAATAAATGAAGAGTTCCTAGGCAATAAATAAACATGGTATCGCAATACAGTATCTCTGACAAACAAAATAATGCAAACAACTGCAGATAATGCAGAAGTAAATTATGCATGGAGGGCAATGCTATGATAGTGCCATTGCTATGAATGGGAATAAAGCTGGAGTTCAAACCAAGATTCATGAAAAAAGTTCCATGCTATCTACATACATTGCTACAGCCAGAGTTTGAACTTTGTTGCTGTGGACATTGTCAGAAATATTCAGCAGGTTGTTAAGTTCATTACTACAGGCTTTGTATAACTTCATTAGTGGGTCATCTGTTCATGCTTGCTTTATAAAAATGCAAGAAGAAATTATGTTTGGAACAATACCAGTAGAACCAAAATATGTGACACTAGATGGATCTGGTAGTTGGCTGTTTGTAATAGAATGCATAAAATCATGCCAGCTATCTTGGAGGCGCTACAATACTACGAAGAAGAAACAACCAGCAGTAGACAGCACATTTTTTGTTTTCAGTAGACAGCACAGTTGAGATTATGTTATCACTTTTGACATGTGCCTCTTCTTTACTGAATATGCTATTAGCTAAGGGATAAACACTGTTAATTTAACTTAAAATAAAACAAAAAAAAATTTTCCTGTCCATTGGTCATAAATCCATATTATAAATGCAATATACCATGTCTGACTGTGGGTTAATCAGGGATTTATTCATGCCTGTTATCTATATTTTGTTACATGGGCAATGAACAGATGACCAAATCATACCAGGACTGAATAAACTTGGTATACCCAAATCCAAATATGGTGTGCTGTTATTGTGACCTTGTCTGTTCTGCTTATAAAAAAATATATTAAAGTTAAGTATTTTTATAGCAACATAGATATAACAATTCTATAAGCAAATAATGGTCAAAATCACATAAAATACAAAGAAATCAAAAATAACTTTAAGCACATAAGTACATTTTATTTAGCATGCAGATAAATCTGATCAGCTTAATTGCTGGGATTCATCAATATGCAATATCTGCAAATGCACAAAGTTTGCAATGTGATTTATCACTTTAAAGGAGAACCGCACCCACAGACTCAAAAAAAATATTTTTTTTTCATCATGTTTTGATGTTTCCTTCATTTTAGTATGATTCTGGGACCATATACAGTTTTTTAAAATATATTTGTATACGTAATTTTAGTATCTGGCCACATAGGGAGTAGCATCTTGAAGTGAATTTGAATGCCTCTTTTTCCCATATATATCCCAGAATGCAGTGCTTGTCTTTAAAACATTACATCACATAGGCGGAATCTGCTGTCACAGTATTGATTTTACAGGCATACACTTCCTTCGTTCAGGGCGACTGTGGTGGTGCAGCGGTTAGCGTTGCTGCCTTACAGTAAGAGGTTCTCTGGTTTGATTCTCAGCTGGGGTGCATTCTGTGTGGAGTCTGCATGTCCCTCCTGTGGTCACATGGGTTTTATCCCAAAGACATGCTGTAGGTAGATTGGACACTCTAAATTGGCCCTAGGTGTAAGTGCGTGCATGTGTGTGCCTTCTGTGGAAGGTTGGGTGCTGGGCTGGCAACTTGACACCATACAAAACTCCACTGCCAATCACAAGCAGACAGGTGAGCTGCTGTGGCAACCCCTAACCAGGAAAAGCCAAAAGAAGAAGACACTTCCTTCTTTCAGGCAGTGTATTTCAACTGTTTTTTTCATGTTGTTGGAAGAATACTTAAAACACAAACAGCAATAATGCCACAGAACACACTTTCAAACAACTTTACATTGTGTATTCTTTCTTCAGTTGCTAATCTTCATTCTTTAGTGGTGCCCGAATGTAATTCTGTAGCTCATCTCCCCTCCCCCTTCACACTTCATCTGTCCAGCTCTGAGAGTTCTAAATGTAATTTGAGCTGCTAACAGCTTTGATTGACAGGTCAGAGCAGGAGAGATGAGTCATGCACTGTTTTCTTGTTCTAGTCTTTCTTTATTGACAGTGTGTCAGTTATTTCTGATGCACCACTGCCTTCCTCCTGTTCTGAAATTGTAATCCATGCTCCTTAGTTAATGGAAATGCACTGCTTGGTAAACTGTGTGACTCCTAATGTTAGGACTTCCTGTTAAATGCGAAGCCCCTTCAAAACTTTATATAATCTCCTTCTAGCATTTTTCAGTCAGACTTGCATCAATACAAAACTTGGAAGAAATGATACTTCAAGGAAATCTAGTGCCCCTATTTTCTCCCCCACTATCAACTCAGTGAGTATGCCAATTCATTTTCAACATAGCAAAGTTGCTACATCTGTAAAGAATAAGATTAGGTGCTCTTGGCCCATGACTGCATTTCCTAAACTTCTGCATACAGTAACAAAGTAGGACCTGACTGCCATTAACTGACTATGTATTGCCGTTACTGAAAGATTTATGGTAGGTGTCACTTCTTTATTCTAGCCGTATGATGATATTACAAAAAAAATAATTTGCCCCTTAGGTAACAGTTCAGTACAATTACAGAGTTTTGGTGCAAACTTCAGCCCCCTGGTCCCACCAGCCATACCCCAAAGCATACTAAACACCAGTCCTCTGCCTAGCTTTCTAGAGATCAGGTCTTATTTGCCCTCTCCAAGCCAAAAATGGGCCTCAATGGGACCAGATAACATCCCAGGATGCTTATTAAGCAATCTAAAACAGGACCTAGCCAACCTACTTAGCGGTCACATTAACCATAGTCTGAGAACTGTCTTTGTTTTAGCCGAGTGGAGAACGGCAACAGTAATCCCCTTGTATAAAGGGAGGCCATCAACAGACCCTGGGAACTATACACCCATATGTCTAACCAGTCTCATCCACAAGGGTATGGAAAGAATCATTATGGACTTCATCAACAAGGACATAGATGAACTTCAAACTCTAGACTCAACCCGGTCTGGCTACGTTAAGGGTAGATCATCATTACCTAGCCAAGGCTTTTGACACAATCCTCCACTCAGGTGTCATTGAAAAGCTCTCTCAGTTAGGGATTAGCTGTTACTTCACTACATAGGTAGCCAGTTGGCTCACTGATAGAATAAATATTGTCAAAGCTGGCTTTTCTACTTCTACTGGTAGACCCATCAGCAGTGGCATGCCACAAATTCTGTGCTGGGTCCTTTACTGTTTGGAATCTACTTCTTGGACATCCAGGCTAAATTAGATGGCCTTTGACTTACCAAGTTCGCTAATGATTGCAAATTGGGTACAATCACTGAGGCCCCAATGATGTTAACATACTACAGGAAGGGCTAACAGACAAATGACTAGTGCCAAAGCCATGGTCTGAAAGTAAATGCAAAAAAGTGGAATATTCCCTTTTGCAAAGTAGAATTCCTCACTAACTACAGTATTGACAGCACCTTCCCCAAGCTCTGACCTAGTGGTGTGAGACCTAGGAACACAGATAGATAACAATCTGAACTTCGACCACCAACTTTCCTCTGTAGTAAGGAAAACATTCTAGATTGCGCACCTTATAGGTAAGAGAATTGCATCCATGTTTAAGGATGTTATAGCCTCCCTGTACTCAACCTTCTTCAGACCAGTAACAGGATACAATGCTCCCTTTTGCATGTACCTCAACAGACACCTGCAACAGCTGGAGAGGAAACAGAGGTTCCTCACAAAGAAAATGCAGGGTTTCTAAACCATGACATACATGGACAGACTAAAAGCCCTGTCACTGTACTCTGCATCGTATAGGCTGCTTAGAGGAGACTTGTGCCTGTCCTACAGGACAGTGTCCGACCCTGACCTGATGGATATGCTTCACATTCACAAATCTAACAGCACAAGAGTCACTCACTCTATAGGTCTTAACTAGCCTGTGACATTAACAGAACATGTTGCAGAGACAAATGTCTCCCAGAGACTGACATTCCTCTGGAACACATTTCCAATTCACATGAAGCAGAGCTCCTCACTGACCCTATTTAAGTGCAACCTGGACAAATGGATGGGAGACCACAAATTCACCCCGGGGTGGCAGCCATGTCCTTCATGGACAGGGGAGTCAATGTTGACCATAGACTAGCTCTGCAAAATACGTTCACTTAATAAGGACAGATAGGGCAATTTGGGATTAACATGGTTAGACTTGTAAAGGCTCTAGGGCCAATAGCATAGTAACCTATGAACCTATAATAATGTTGCCATTGCCAGGATGGCCAATATGCTGGCAATAACACATACTCCATGGATGATAGCATGTTCTAGGTGATTTGGTGTATTCCTACTCCTGGGGACAACAAATGATCTCAAGCTCAAGCTGCTCAAATGGCATAGAGGAGTAAAGCTGTGAATATGGCCCAGGTGATCTGGGTTTGATTAACTGCTCAGACACTTGATGGATATGTAGGCAAGATAGGCATTCCCATCCTGGCAGGAGAAGGTGGATCCCAGATAACTTATGCCACATCTTCCTACCAGACCACTGCCAGAGGACAGGGACAGAACCAAAATGATAGTGACTAGTGCAGAGGCAATGTGGACATGGTCATCCAAGCCTGTAATGGTAGTCCTTCGCAGTCACATTAAGAAGCACAGGTAAGCCTAGACATGACATGAGCTGATCCTACTGTGACATAGGTAACCACATCACCACCCAAAAGGGAGGAGCTAGAGCCTTCATACAAACATAGTCTCATTGTCTGGATGCCAGTGACAGCACAATATTGCCAAAAGTTTTCCTGGATGACACAGACTCTGGATAGCACTTTCCCCAAGGGATCTGAGTGAAGGTCCTTACCTCTAGGGAACAAATGGGCTTGAGTCTGATACGAAATTACTGGATGGTTGCTCGGGGGGGGGGGGGGGCTAAGGGAAAAGAAAGAAAGAAAGAAAATAGGCTCAAGTCTAATTGGGTAAGGCTTGATTTTTGGTAGGTGGGGTGGGGAGATAAAGAAAAAAATGCTGCTATAGCACAGTATTCCAGTTTTTGCTGGACATAGCCATTTATGGTGTACCTACTCCATTTCCGATGATAATGTACCAGTATTACATTTTTGCTTACAGATTTTGGTTTGAGTAAACATATCCGCTTCCTTATATGACCATGTGTTCGTTATAGAGTGTTAGAGAGTGGGAAGCCCTTGTCATTCCTTAATATTTCTTGACATTGGACCAGAATCTAACAGATGGAATGGATAAAACTGGAAATGGACAGAAAGGATAAAACCCCAAAGTGAGTAATAATCAAAACAGACAGAAACAAAGTTGGCAGTCTATTGTTATGGTGAATTTCTCACACAACTGTACAAATCTGTTAAAAAAAATGATTCTTTCATTACAGCAGATATTCTTGACTTTTATCACTTTGTTTTTAGGTACACAGACAAAAGTTAATTTTCATTGTTTGTAAGACTGTGTAAATACAGTGAAGGCTTATGATGAAATTAGACCTGATGAAGCCCTCTTATAAGTAAAAGCTGTCATCACATGAAATAAAAGAATCTAGAATTATTCAAGCAAGATGAACCATATTAGTATGTGTTTCCTTCTAATTGCTTATAGAGACAGGGTTCTGTGCTAATAGTTTTAATCTTATACTTTTTAAAATATGGTTAACATACCATTTTGGCAGCTTTTCACCTTTACTGTCATTGGAAACTCCTCCCAGTCTCATCTCACCTGCCTATACTGAGTACTAGTACATAACATTTACTCATACATCGTACTCACTCTCCCGATCTCACAGAAACACACAGCCACTTTCTCATTCATACCTGCATTTACTCATACATTGCACTCACTCTCCCGATCTCACACACAGTTACTTCCTCATTCATACCTGCATTCATTCATACATCGCACTCACTCTCCCGATCTCACACACAGTCACATCCTCATTCATACCTGCATTCACTCATACATTGCACTCACTCTCCCGATCCCACACACACACACACACACACACACACACACATACACACACTTGCATTCAGTCATACATCACACTCACTCTCCCGATCTCACACACACACACACACACACACACACACACACACACACACACACACACACACACACACACACACACACACTTGCATTCAGTCATACATCACACTCACTCTCCCGATCTCACACACACACACACACACACACACACACACACACACACACACACACACACACACAGTCACTTCCTCATTTATACCTGCATTCACTCATACATCGCTCTCACTCTCCCAATCTCACACACACACACACACACACACACACACACACACACACACACACACACACACACACACACACACACACACACTCACTTCCTCATCCGTACATGCATTCACTCATACATCGCACTCACTCTCCTGATCTCTCACACACACACACACACACACACACACACACACACACACACACACATACACACACACACACACACACACACACAGTCACTTCCTTAGTCATACCTGCATTCACTCATACATCGCACTCACACTCCCAGTCTCACACATACACGCAGTCACTTCCTAATTCATGCCTGCATTCACTCATACATCGCACTCACTCTCCCAATCTCACACACAGTCACTTCCTCATTCATACCTGCATTCACTCATACATCGTTCTCACTCACCCAATCTCTCACATACACACACACACACACACACACACACACACACACACACACACACACACACACACACACACACACACACACACACACACACACACACTATACTGAAATGCTGGTACAGAAAGGCATCTTGTCTTCACTGCTTTTTTTTCTGTTGTTGCTCTTCACATATCAATTGGCATGACTGGCACAGGACTTGATGGCAACAGGTATGAAAAAAAAAACAGCAATATCAGCATAGCATAGATCGATGCAAAAAAAGCATTTGACAGTATTCCAGAGTCACAGAAGGATTAAAATTATACAAGATTCATGAAAGATTCATACAATTTGTGTACTTGACAATTTTACCATGCCTTCATGAAATGGGGGAGGGGGGTTGGCAGGACTTGCTACCATACATCCTGTGTTGTACTTCACTAATGTAATGTGGTATATCAATTTTGTAACATCTATCTTCAAAAAGGTGCAGTTGCTGACCAGAAGTCTTCTTTGAGCTTTGTACATGCTTGCAGTCGCAGGATGATTACGGGCAAGTCCCACCAAAACAAACAAACAAAAAATACATAACATAATGCACATATAACAATACACATACACACATATTGCCTACCTTTCCATAAGCAGTACTACTGCTTCTACCCCAACAAGCATGACAACTTTTGAAACTGGTGCCAAACACAAACTGCATAATACATTCCTTTACTTTACATTGTTTACTTTTCAAAGGGACTGAGACCTTTCCCAACCCTCCAACCTTCCTAAAAATACTTTCTTTATGAAGAAAATACACAGTACCATTGATTGCTTAGTATTTCAAGACCACAAAATTATTTTACTGCTGCTTACATGGTAATACCTGCTTGCAAAACTGCATAGGTTCATAGGTTTATACTAGGCTATCTGCCCTAAGGCATTTATAAGCCTAGCCCAAAGTTTTGTGGCTTACGCCACCCCTTATGTTAAAAAATACTGTGCCCATTAGTTTGTTGTGCCTCTGTCCAGCAGTGACACAGAGATGATTCCCGGGGTAAACCTACGATCTCCCATCCACCGGTCAAGATTTCTCTTGAAAAGAGCCAGTGAGGTGCTCTGCCTCACATGGACCGGGATTTTATTCCACAGCATAGGGAGTCTCTGGGTGACAAATCTATCCCTCCAGCATGTCCTATTTATATCTGTGCTAAGGTTTATGTCGCTTGCTCTAGTGGATCTGGTAGATTTGGATTTTTTGAGGTGAAGCATGTCCATTAATTCCGGGTTGGACATGGCCTTGTATGTCAGGCACAGGTCACCTCTGAGCAGGCGGTTCAGGCACAGGTCACCTCTGAGCAGGAGGTATGCGACTGAATAGAGCTGGAGTTTCTTCAGTCTGGCAGCATATGACAGATTTTGGAGTCCCTTTATCCTTTTGGTGATGAACTTTTGGGGTCTCTCCAATTGCTGCAGGTGTCGGGTGAGATACATCCCAAATGGGGCATTGTACTCCATCACTGGTCTGATAAGTGAAGAGTACAGGGGAACAATGACCTCACTTGATCTGGATGTGAATCCCTTCATGATCAGGTGGGCAATGTAGAAGGTCTTTCTAACCACTTTAGCAATGTGAGTGTCAAAAGAAAGGCCACTGTCAACCTGGGTCCCCAGGTCCCTGATAACCTCTTCTGTGCTTAATGGATTGCCACCTATATGGTAGCTTGGGGTTACCTTGTTTTTCCCGAAGGGTATGACTATACATTTTTTGGCATTTAACTTCAGGCCATGGCTCTGGCACCAGTTATCAGTTTCCGTGAGACCCCTCTGAAGGATATCTGTGTCCGATGAATTTTCCACTATGGCGCCCAGTTTGCAGTCATCTGCAAACTTTGTCAGCCATAGTCCTCCTATGTTTGCCTGTACTTCTGAGAAGTAGATGCCGAAGAACACGGGGCCAAGGACTGAGCCCTGTGGGACACCACTTGTGACCGGCTTGGAGTCTGACATGGCGCCAGCAACTCTAACCCTGTGGGTTCTGTCCTTTAGCCAGTTTGCAACCCATCTTGTGACATATGGGTTTACATTTAAGCTGGTAAGTTTCTCTATAATACCCGAGTGGGGTATTGTGTCGAAAGCTTTTGCAAGGTCAAGGTAGGCTGTATGGACTGCCTTTCCCTCATCAATGGCCTTGGTGACTGTTTCGAAGAAGTCGACCAAGTTCAAAAGGCATGATCTGCCCTTGACAAAGCCAAACTGGGTTGGGTCCACTGTCTGCAAGTCCCCTATGTCTTTGTTTATGAGTTCCATTATGATCCTCTCCATAGCTTTGCAGTCCAGGCTTGTTAAGCTTATGGGGCGGTAATTACCAGGGTCCGTAGAGGTACCGCCTTTGTGTAGTGGGACCACAGTTGCCGTACGCCACTCCTTGGGCACGTATCCTGTGGTAAGGCTAAGATTAAACAGCTGCCTTATATGCGGGTTTGGTTCCTCATTGAGTTTGTGTGGCACACAGCCGGGGACACCATCCAGTCCCATTGATGCTGTGTTTTTAGCTTTAGAGAGAGCAGCTTTCACCTGCGCATTTGAGATGTCTGGGAGGCTACACTCCGCTGGGATAGTTATCTCTCCTTTTGGGGGAGAGGGGTGAAGTTTGCACTGAACCTGTCTGCCAGTATGTTGGCAATGTCTGTGGGTTCAGTGATTTTTGTATCATTTTGGACTAATTCTGCGCATATCTGGGAGTTTCCACCCAGGTTTCTAACATAGCTGAAGAAGGCCTTATGATTGTCTTTTGAATCTATTGCAATTTTTTTCTCAAAGTTGGCCTTGGATGATTTTATGAGTGCTCGTATTTTTTTACTAATAATGATCAAGGGTGTCTTCTCTTTTATGGATTTTGCTCTATCATGTAACAGCTTTCTCCTCTTATTGTAAAGTTTGTTTATGGCTGGGGTCCAGCAGACTGGATGTTTGCCCTTGGTGGAAAGAGTCTTGGTTTTATTAGGGATTGCCTGATCCATGCAGTCCTGGAGGTGTTCGTAGAAGGCATTTGTAAGGGCTTCCGCAGCTTGGGTTGTGGTTTCCACTGGCTCGGGGGCCTTGAAGGATACCACACCAGTCTTGAGTAGTGTGAAGTTTGCTTTAGAGAAATTCTTCACTGTGGTCTTTTTTGTTTGGGGTGGGGGGATGTGGATTTCCAGTGAGATAAGTTTGTGATCTGATCTCACCAATGAGGGATATACTTCCGGTGTGTAGCATTTTGTCCCCATGTTTGTGATGATGAGATCTAGTATATTTTCTCCTCTTGTGGGAACAGTGACTAGTTGTTCCATGGCATTTGAATTTATGAACTCCAGGAACCTTTGGGCTAGAAAGTTGGGGCTTGAATAATGTTCCCAGTCTATATTCGGGTAGTTGAAGTCACCCAATATAATGGTGTTTGGAGATACATTTATACCCTCCAGTGTCTTCAGGAAGGCTGTGTGGGGTTCCTGAGTTTGAGAGGGTGGCCTGTAGCATGCTACAACTTGTAGAGCAGTTTTGCCTATGGTTAATTGCACCTGGATGGTTTCCAATGCTTCGTGCGTTGCCACCAACCTGGAGGTGTGGGTATCCTTGATGAATATGGATACACCCCCTCCTTTTGTGGTGTGGTCCGGGTTTTGGGGCCGGAACGCATGATATGAGGTAAAACCTGATAGTGTCGGGGTGCTCTCAGGAGCCTTGAACCAAGTTTCAGTCACAGCACAGACATCGATGTTCTCCATACTGAGAAGGGCCTCGAGTGTGTGCATTTTGAGATTTAGACTTCTGGCATTGAGCAGCATTACCCTTAGTTTCTTCCCATTTTTGTTTTCTAGGGTGGTAGGTTTAGAATTTGAGCCTTGCCTAAAAAAGGCACTATGGGGGTGGCAAGAGCGTTAGCCAATATCCGGAATCCCAGGGTGACAGGTGCAAGCCGTCCCTTGCGAAGCAGCGTGGCTTGTCAAGCATGTCATCCCAGGCAGACAGACACTGGATCCCCTTTGAATGACACCAGAAATTAAGCCAATTGTTAAAGCTGATCATCTTGTCTCTATGTTGTGGCATCATTCTTGGTGAAGGAAGGATACTGCTCAGGGTCAGGGTCATACCTGCCTGGGCTACATAATCAGAGAGCTCCTCTATGTCTCTTTTCATGTAGTCCAGGGAGGTACGTCTCAGGTCATTCACACCAGCATGGACAATGACTGTGTCATATTTGTACTTGCTATGGAGTGACCCGAGTGCTTGTGTTATGTGGCGGATTCTAGTGCCCGATAGGCAGCTTACTGTGACCCTCTCCTTGTTCATCCTGGTGAGTGGGACGTCAGTGTGTCTGACTATGGAGTCACCTATGACAAGTATGTTTGGTGTTGTATTTGGCCTTAAGGGCTGTGACTGCTTTGCACACTGATTTTGTGGTTTACGTGTTGCCTGTGGTGTGTCATGAGGTGGCAGTTGCTTGCATGTCTGCTTTGGAGGCCTCTGCTGTTTAGGTACATTTTTGCTCAGAGCCTCCGAGTATGACTTTGTGTGTTTATGTGTTTGATTCATTGTTGTGATAGCTTTATGTGAGACTGGTTTTGTGGTGTGTGTAGTTGCCTTCTCCTCCTGTCTGGTCTTGCCAGTCCTGAGTTGAGAGAGCTCAGCCTCCAGTTTGGCTAAATAGCTGCATCTCTCGCAAGTATTTGTGTTATGTGGGAGGAGGAGAGGGTTGTCAGTGTACATGAGGCAATTGTAACATTGCCTCAATATTCCCAAATTCACCAACTGGACAGGAGAGGACGCCAGCATCTGGTCCTTTGACATGCTAGAGAAATTTAGAAGTTAGGGGTGTAACTGAATAAGAGAGGACTTAGTAAGGAAGTGGGTGCTCCTGGGGGGGGGGTTGCTAGTGAGGGACTTTGTATAATACAGAAGTGCTAAACCTGAAAAGAAGATGCTTTTAAGACAAGTAAAAGCTTTTAGGAACAAGTGCTGCACTTTTTAGTTAAGGGATATACTGTTTAGATTACTAGTAGAGCAGTTCTAAGGGAAAAAATGAAGAACAGACTTTATGGAGCCAGAAAAAGTTTAACCTTCTTAAACCAGCGCTGCCCGATGCTGCTCTAGTGGCAACTCCACGCTAAATCGCGCTAAAGCACTCTAAAGCGTGCTTGATAGCAGGGGCTGGAAAGAGCCAGGAATTGACCCAAAACGGCCAATAAAACTACAGTTTCAAGTCAGTAACCACTCCCACGGGGGGCAGGGAAGCAGCTCAATGTTTTTCACTGCCACTGATCAACAGAGAGACTTTCCTTTAGCCCAAGCAAAAATGGCCTCACAGAAACTTACAAAACAGTTCTCTCAGAAAAGTGGGAAAAAAGTAACAAGAGTCCCTGTAGTGCAAATAAATAAAATAAAAGAAATGCTTACTTTTATTACAAGAGGTAAAGAACTGTCCCTCAACACACACTGCAGCTAATACTAACACCTGAACTCAATTGCTGGTTATAAACACAGGCAGATGAAGGACGAAGGAGGACTAACTTCACAGAATGAGCATTATCTATGCATTCTCTCGGTATCATGCAAATGTTGTGATGTCAGTTTTGAGGGAGAGAACATTAAGAAAAGTGCAGCTACTTTGCTGCAGTCCTGACGTCAGCATTCTGGAGACTACAGCAACCTTTTTATCAGTGCGAGACTTGCTTTGGAAACTAAACTAAAACAGTATGGTAAGGATCTCTACTTTCTGTATAAAACAAATGGAATGGCAGCTTTAAAATGCTGCATAACTGATTCATTTTAATAGCACCAGAAAACAGGAATGAAAAGTGCAGAAATGTTGAGCATTTCTGCACTGATTCACGTTTTTCTCCTTTAAGTAATATGATTTATTGCTTTAATATATGTAAGACATAGTCCTAGTAAGATAACTCAGCTTTTGGCTTATGAAAGAGATTGCAAGGTATGTTCTTATCAGTTCCAAAATACACAAGAGATCTGTCTGCATTTGTCATCTCAAATGTTAATTAATTACTTGGAAATGTAGCATGCAATATATCTACAAACAGCTGCCTTGTCATGAAAGAGTAATGTGCAGTCAATAAGTAATTGGCAAATATCATTGTTGAATTTGCAGTAGGAAGCCAAATGTAGTTATGCACAATGTTAGACAACTTTTGTTAACACCGTGTCTCTGATTCAGAGTGCCATCTTAAAAGCAACATATAATAACAAGCACTGAAATGTAAGCCTCTCAACGCTAAGCAATTCTCTAAGACATAGGGAAAAAAGTCAGTCTAAAAATCACTGTATGTTTTTCTTTGGTTCAGTTTATAATTTTTGTGTTTTACAAATCACTGAATGTTATTTACAACAGGACAGAATAACCCCTGTTTTCTTAAACTCTGAACACCTATATCTGACGTATTAAGCCCAATAAGGAACACTTTTCTCAAAATGTTTATCTAAAGGCTCTTCTATCTTGTCTTACTTTATAAAAAGTTTTCCAGATAAACATGTAGCATTATTAATGTGCAAAATAATAAAGGACTTATTAAACTAAAGTATGCTACTGTCTTAGTACTGGCTCCCCCCTTTCACTTCTGCTTCAGTTAAGCTGAAGTAATGCGAAATGTCTTCTAATTAGACCACGGAGTCCCTCTTTTACCATGATAATGATGATCTGAAGTTGAAAGTTGATTTATTAACAAAACTGAGTATCTCCAAACATCCTTGAAGTTACAGAACTTGCATCATGGCTGTTTAGCAAATATTCCTCTCATCTCACAGCTCAAGTACAGAAACATTCAAAGCACAGGCACTCAACCCTGGGGAGTTACTCAAAAATGATTGCAATTAAAAAAGAAGAAGAAAAAAAAAAACAACTGAAAAGCATTTTCTGTAGTGACAAGTTCCCCCTTTCTTTATTATTCTTACTTTGAGGTTACTATGCCTCAAAGCAAGAGCGAATAGAGAGAGGCAGTGAAAAACTTCTCATTCTTTCTCTGGAAGACTGTGTGTTCAGAAAATATAATGAAAGACTTGCATTCCAAAACTGCTTGTCTCACACCATGCCCTCCACTCAAGATAGAATGAGGCCTACTTAATATAAGGAAGTTTCTCACTCCCTAACAGTCACTCAGGTAGTCAGTGTTTATTACAAAATTCGCTTTCTAGCCAGCAACGAAGGTAAGTATGAGCTTTGATGTAATTAGGCCTTATATTGTTCCAGTGGATTGGGTGGCCGCAGTGGTGCAGCGGTTAGCGTTATCGCCTCTCAGCAAGAGGTTCTCAGGTTCAATTCTCGGCTGAGGTGCCTTCTGTGTGGAGTCTGCATGTCCTCCCTGTGGCCGCGTGGGTTTCCTCTGGGTGTTCCAGTTTCCTCCCACATCCCAAAGACATGCAGTAGGTGGATTGGACACTCTAAATTGGCCCTAGATGTGAGTGTGTGTGTGCCTTCTGCGGAAGGTTGGGTGCCGGGCTGGCAACTCAACACCATAAAAACTCCACTGCCAATCATGAATAGACAGATGATCCACTGTGGCGACCCCTAACTGGGAAAAGTCGAAAGAAGAAGAATTGTTCCAGTGGATTGTTTTTCAGCACACCCATTTCTGCATCACTTTGTGTACTGCCCTGAATTTCCTTGAAGATTTAATTCTTGTTTTATATATAAAGTGTGGTAATAGGAGTTTGAAATGTGTGGTTTGGCTTCCTCCTGTCCTTCCCCTTTGTCGCTCTTGCTCTGTTTCTGTTTATGATAATGGGCCAGTCAATTTTACAAAAATAAATAAAAATTATTATTTTAAAAATGGGGAAACAGGTAAATTATTGGTAATGAGACATCCCCTGAGCATTTTCCATTCAGAGAATACTTTATTAATTTACTTACACTTAGAAAAGGGCTTCCTCAAGATCATTGTCATTTTTATTAGCTTTTCAATCACAGGTTACTCCTCACCTTTTCTTTTCAGTAGCTCTCACCTAGAAAATAAAAGATGAAGTTGTAGAGTTTACGGAAACAGTGTTTCTTTTGAATTGGGTGACTACTCTCTTGGGGCATCAAGAATTTGCATTCCTGCTCTCATGTTCCTATTGCATTTTTAACCCATACTTAAACTGCGTTCCTCCCCTCTCACCTCCTCTCTCTTAAAGGAAAGTAAGCACATTTAAAATTACAGAGCTATCCAAGGTTTACAGAATAGATAGGGTTGCCACTTTCTGCAATGCCAAAAAAAATGAAATATACACACACACACTGATATATATATATATATATATATATATATATATATATATCACGGAATATTTGGCAACTCCAGCCCCTTTTTTCACTGCAGAACTGATAGGAATACGTATTAAAAAATGAGGAACACTCTTCATATCATGTACACCAGAGAGGCTCAATTGCTTGAATATCCGTGTTTCATCTGTCTTGCTTGGACTTTCCATTTCCATCAACTGTTTATTTACTTTATTAATTAAAAAAATATATGCAATACAAACATAAGATATATATATATATATATATATATATATATATATATATATATATATATATATATATATATATATCATACATACACTTTTATTCTAATCCTACAGGAACATAGGGGCTCATTATTCATAGCAACTCTCCCTTCAATGTTTTTTACTGTTTATTATTAGTGCAATTTAACGTTATTTCATTTAGTCATAACTGTATTTATTAATCTTTGTAGGTTATTATGTAGTTATTTCATTATCCATTTTACAAGAATATTAGAATACAGTGTATATATTTATTAGGTGTTATCACTAACTTGTATTATTTTCACTTTTAGGTGTTGTGATCACAGCTCTGTTACAAGATTTAAGGCAAAAATGGAACCACATCATTGAGGAGATTCACTTATTTTTTGACGAGCTTGCGGCTGAAGACAATGAGTAGTCTTTGAGTCACCTCAGTTGATCCAGCACAGTTCTTTCACTCAAACAGGTGATTTGGAGCTACCACAACTGGGTCCAGCACTAAAAAAGCCTAACAGGAATGTTGGGAGAGAGGTGGGAGCACAAGTACCCAAGGACAGCATTCCACTTAACTCACTGGGTACAGAATCAACAGAAAATGGGCAAAGGTAAGGGGATAATCAAGTCAGCCAGACCAATGAATATTTGCTTGTATTTATTGATGCACTGAATGAGGAAGGGAGGTCAAGGCTTATTCGAATAGTAGGAAGCAGTAACCTGACTCTTAAGGAACAGGTTTACGGCATGGATAGACGAGATTCCCCTACCTCTCACTAAGCTAGTATCGAGGTTGCAAACAATCCTTCCTTCCTTTCCATCACTGCCTGCAGCTTTTTCTGTTTCCAGGATAGATACATCTTTGCCTCAGTTGACATTTTCCAATCCTCTGGGGTAAATGGGTCAAATATCACACTCATATCTCTCAGCCAATAAAGCAAAAAAATACAGAAAGATGAATATCTAGACATATTTTATCTTACTGATACAGATGGTATTCAAAGAATTTTGGATGTGGGGGATCTAAAGATGTGATGGAAACTCTCTCAGCTTTGGGCAGGCATCAATCAAAAATTAAAAATAAAATTCTGGGATAACTGGGCCCTTGATTCATTTATTACATGTCTGTAGTAACTGAAAAGGAGCCAGGTCAGACTCCCTTTCTGTTATCTTACTTCCTTATTATAAAGAGAGGCTCATGTTTTAAAGGGAGCATGTCTTAGTATTGGTATTCAGTGTTTTAGAAAGCTCAAAGCAAGGAATAATCAATTCAGGTGAGAAGTCAGGCTGCCTGATACCTGGCTTAGTGTCATGGTTGACAAAACCAAAGTGGAACCTAGTCTGCTTGAGGACTTTGATTTCACCAAAGACAAGCCATGAAACAAATTCGCACATGTATCTAACTTTTGTGGTGGAAGACAGCCTGCAACAAAATGCTGGTTCAGAAATAACAGGGCATCGCCAACACTTAACAAAAAGGGTAAACACAACCTATGTCAGAGACAGTTGCAAAACATGGTAGAAATTCCTTTCAAGGGTTCAACAGATCCCATAATTTTCACAGATTCAAGTAAGCCAAACTGGAATTATTGAGGTTAAAGTACTGGAGGAGCTCCTCAAAGAGTACCCAAGTGAAATAATGGCTAATGTCTTCATATAAAGGGCTGAGGTTTGGTTTCCCTATTAAAGCTAATACCAACTGCACTTCCATACAGCATTACCATGTAGATTTGGCAAGGGCAAGGAACATATTTTACAGTCCTTGTTGCTCAAAGAATGTGAAAAAGGAATACTAATTGGTCCATATCAGACTCCTCCAAGAAATACTAATTGGTCCATATCAGACTCCTCCAAGGAATACTAATTGCTCCATATCAGACTCCTCCATTCAAATCATTTATTTCACTTCTGGGACTTGTACAAAATAAAAAAATAGCAGGATATAGTGCCTTATTCACCACCTATCACACCCCAAAGGATGTTCTGTCAATGATGGCATTGGCAAAAAGAAGGCAATAGCTCAATGCTCATCACTTAGTGATGGGTAACAGCTATTAAAAAAATGTAAAGACCCCTAGCTATCCAAAGTGGATATAGAATCGTCATTTACTCTCCTACCCATCTGTCCACAGGACTGGCATTTACTTGACATGCAATTCAAAAAGAATTATTTTTTCAACATTGCTATGGCAATGGGATGTTCTGTGGCCTATACCACATTTGAGAGTTTTAGTTTTGTTCTGTTATGGTGCTGGAAACAATGCTCCCTTTTTCAGTGATCATGATTTCTTAATCATTGGAGAAGGCAAGGTTGGTGCCAAAGATGGTCTTCAGTCTTTCATAAGCTTATGTGACTCTTTTGGCATCCCCTTAGTTCAAGACGAGATCAATGGCCCTACTAAGTGGTTACCATTCCAGGAGATTGAAATTGATACAGTCTTTGGCTGTTTCTGCTTACGACTAGAAGAAACTGAAAAAATATCGGCTACCATAAGAAACAGAATTACAGACAAGAGAGTGTCAATCAGGCAGATTATGGAATTAGTCAAACTGACACATTTTGCATGCAGAGTGATAGCTCAGGGTGGAAATTCATCTGACCCATAGTGGATTTGCTGGGAATGGGTCGCAAAAAACACCAGAGGGTAAAAATTAACAAAAGAATAAAGGAGGGTCTCAGACTATGGTCTAGCTTCCTTTTGGACTTTAATGGTTGCTCATTCTGGCAAGGCAACTGGGTTTCAAATGAAACTCTCTATTCACAAACTCCTCTGGCAGCCATGGTATGGGGCTTATTTTAATATTCATTGGTTTTCTGCTCCTTGTTCTCATACTTGGTTAGATCATAAAAACACAAACATTACTTTTTTAGAAATCATTACAATTTGGGTGTTGGTTCATATTTGGCAGGATCAGCTCAAAAACAAGCAAGTGATATTCAGGTCTAATAATCAAGTTGAAATAAATGTATTAACAAAGAAATCCGCCAAATCTTCCAAATCATTTTGGGTATTAAGTATGCTGCTACTTCTAAACTTGAAATTACCCTTTCCTTTTCAACAGAACCCATTGTTGCTTATTGGAGCTCTGTGGCCCGTGTTTGCCCTTAACTAAGCACAGCTAAGGAAGGGGGGGGTGTCTTACATTGTTAACACTGTCTTCCTTGCTTAAACAGGTGTGCACGCCGAGCACCAGGTTATAAACATAAAAAAAGAAAAAAAAAAAACACGGAAATGGCAGCATTGTTCACATCTGAGCACTGGGTATGCACGGCATGCCATGGGGCTTAAATGGGGAGGAAATGGGAAGGGGAAACAGCAAACAGCAGTAGGAAGGCAATCAAGGAGAACTAGCATACCTGGCAGAAAAAATGTACCAGAATCAGCCAATTACACAGGCAGCAGCCAGCACACTACTATAAACTATGCAAACACCTTTCAGTCTGTTTTTTCCCACAAACTCTACACCATTGGTGTACACAGACAGGGAAATTTTACCTGACAAAACTAACGAAATGTTAGGGGCTGATGTCACTTTCATAAATCAATATGTGCAAGAGGCTGAGGGTGGTGAAGATGTGAATGTTGACAACCATCCCACAGTGCAGAGGAGAAGAGTGTACAGACCCAGGGTAACTTACCAGGGGCTACATGAGCTGCAGATAGTGGAGCGCTATAGGGTGGACAGAGACATTCTACAGCAAATTGTTGAGCTGTGCCAGCCCCACCTCACACACAGAACCAACAGAGGGGAACCCATCCCAGTGGATACCAAGGTATGTGTAAGCTTAAGAATACTAGCCACAGGTACCTTCCAAAGGCCAACTGGGGATATCATGGAGATCTCAAAGGCATCAGCATCGAGGGTACTCCACCAGTTCCTGGGTGCCATGTCAGCACATGCCAGTGAGCATATATATTTCCTCAACACCTGTGAGGCATTGACCAGCAATATGCATCTCTCTTCCACTGCATAGCAGAATACCCTGAGGTAGTAGGTGCTATAGACTGCATGCACATACACATCAAAGCACCACCCTGCGAGCAGGGTAGGGTCTACATAAACAGCAAGGGCTTCCCCTCCATCAACTGCCAGGTCATGTGTGATGCCCAGGGCATTATCATGAATGTGTGTGCTGGCAGCCCTGGAAGCTATCACAACTCTCACATCTGGCATATGACACAGCTATACCAGTCATTTGCCAGTGGGGACATCCAATATGGCCACGCACTGGAGCCGTGGCTGATGACACCCCTCAGAATTGCAGAAACACCTGAACAAGAACTCCATAATGAGGCACATGCACAAACCAGAATCATTATAGAGCATGTGTTTGGGATGCTCAAGTCATGGTTCTGCTGCCTTGACACATCCAGTGGGGCCTTGCAGTACTTTCCAGCTACATGTACACAAATGTTCATAGTATGTGCCATGCTACACAATATGATCCTGCGGAAACAGCTGCAGCAGGAACAGCACAGGGCAGGGCCACACAGCCCCCCACCACTGCCAAGGCCATCACAGGCACAGAGTAACTCAGAGGAGGACCTACCAGAACCTGCCCCTGTAGGCAGAAGGAGGCATGCCCAGTATGCCTAGGCTTTGGCAAAGAGGCAACGCATAGCACATACACTGACAAGGTAGGGACCCAGGGAATGACACCTCTCTGACTCGCACATACAGTAAAAGGGATGCCAAACATGACACAACTCATGCCTTACCATGTATAGGCAGTGTACTGCGTGCATCCGACATAGGCAGCCCTCCAGCACCATCTGCAGTACTGGCCCAGGCACAAGGTAAGTCACTCCTCCTATCAATTGGTGAATGTAGTAGTATGTTCTGATACTGATATCTATGGTATGAATGCAAGCATCTAAGGGAATTGTGTGGCCAAATGGGATAGCATCAGACAGCTGACAGCTATATGGAACAGCAGGAAATCCATAACAAATACTGGTGTCAACATACTAGGCAGTAGTACACAAGGTGACAACTCCTACCACAGTACATGTGGTGGCCCAAATAACTGGGTGTCTGTATGCTACACACTTGGCTGTCAATGAGGGTCCACATATGCACCCCCAGCCTTACCCAGCAGCACAGATGTACATGACCATAGAGAAAGGTCGGGCTATGGCCTTCAAATACTGGTAATGCTGAACAGCCCCCCTACAGTCCTACACAGATACAGTACAACAGGTCTGACAGTTGTATCATAGTTCTGAAGGGCAAGAAGTCTGAAACTGAAATGTATGCAAATACAATCTAACATGGGTATTCTACTGAGATGCCTCCTTTGTGCAAGATAGGTCACAATACAATACTAAATGGAAGTAAACAGAGTAAGAGAAATACCACTACAGTCATTGCAAATGTGTAAAGTCATCAGGTCACCAAGTCAGCCCCCAACCACAAGATGATCTTTCCCATGTAGAAATGCAGTAACATATAAGTTTGTGGAGTAATATTAGTGGAGCACAGAGTTCCAGAGATGTCCCAATCAACATGATAAATTGGTGCATGTCAACAATATGCAGGGGTCAGTGCGATAGGTTTGTTTCCTACTGTCCTGTTAAGGTTTTTGTGTGGAAGTGGTCAGCATATAGGCCTGTATGTTGTCTCAGTGGCCTAGGCACAGTACTGTGCTTGACAGGGCCATGTCCCAATAAATCCAGTGCCAACCAATGTGCTTCTCAGTGACACCCATGTTAACAGTGTACACTGTCTAGATGTCAACAGCAGTCAACGGTGGAAAGCTAGACAGGCCATGGACAGGGGGACCTACATGGAAACACTACACAGGTGGAAGTACCCTATGCAGTGCCTACAATAACTCTCAGCTGCACACAACTGTGGAATTATATTTCTAGAGGTTAGCATAACATTAGTTGTCCTCCACTATGGAATACTGGTTGTCTGCCCAATCACTGCCACACCACCAAAGTACTGTTACACATGAATGCCAGACTGACGATGGCCATACACAAGGTGGGTTATGGATAAGGTCCCACTTATACCTGTGAGGCAGGTGTCCAAAGCTGACATATCACACATGCACTCAGGTCACCCCCAACACCCACAGGTATCTCACAGGTGAGATCCTTGCTGTTGGAATGTATAGAATGACCCCACTGACTATGGCAAAACACACACGACTCAGTGTGCTGAATAGGTGTCCCATGCAGGTGTGTCTCTAGCCATAAGCAGCACCCTGCCCATATCCAGACTGATGGATCACTATGAACAGGAAGGATTGCCAGGAACACCTCACCCACTTACCACTGTCACCCCAGGGGAATCCACCGGCTTGCAGCCTGGAGTGTATGAGTGACAGAATGCCCTGGTCTGATACAGATGGCCTGCATTACTCTCACATGGCCTACAGGCCTCAGGCAAACACCAATGTCTTACTCATACTGCCATCATAGGGGATGTCATGGGGTCCTAACTAACAACCTAGCACAGTAAATGGAAAATGAATGCAACTCCTTGCTGCAAAATGCCAGTAGCATGTCTCTCCAAGTTGTAGTGCAAGAATTGTGGACCAAGACATAAATACTGTAGTGATAAAGGTCCAACTATAGTGATACCCCTGAAATATCACTCCCATAATGTTGGAAAGAGGATAGAATAACAGGGGGGGGGGGGGCTAGAAGTATGGATGTCATAGAGTGTGTGAAGTCTGAAACTCTAATGTTTGCTCATACTTACTCCTGACTGCAAACCCATGAATGAATAACCACACACCTGCCTGTAAACCACAATGTGAAGGGAAACTGACCAGATTTATGATTCCTGGCTTTGTATAACCTGGGCAAATCTGTAAAGCTGAGAGGTATGCCCACAGCAGGATATGGCCATTCAGTTAAGTTGAGAAATGCACAAGAAGGGGATACCCAGACAGCATAGCACCAAGGTGCTGGACCATTTACACAGAGCCATCACTCAATTGTATGCAGCCACCCCTCCACAATGGCAGCAGTCTGCCAGAATGTCTAGCCTTTGCCTCACAATATTGGTTTCTGCTGCATTCCTCTTGTATTTCCCTGGTAAACAACTGTGAGCAACCAATGAGATATCTGTCAGTAGTTGATGACACAATACACTACAGAGTAAAACAGTAGTTATGTCCAAACATCTATGCTAAAACATAACATGTCACACACGTAACACAGACAGTAATAGCAAACATAGTTACACACAGTATCCCCCATGTTTGGCCCATTGTGTGTCCATATTGGCAACCTATCTACAGATATGCTGCAAAAACAGGTTGCTAGGTGTAGCTGTATCACACAAAACCATGGAGTGGATTACAACTCTCCCTGGAATGGATTCCCACAATCAATATAGAAGGTCATATTGGGCATGCTCCTACACTTAGAGATTGGATCCACACACTCAGTATAGAAGGTCTTACTGGGCATGCTGCCGCACTTAGAGAATGAATCCCCACACCCAATATAGAAGGACATACTGGGCATGCTCCTACACTTAAAGCCCATGTCTGACAACACAGTGGACTATGGATATCTGTTATCTGCAGATGTCAGAGCACATACAGCAAAATGTAAACTGGTCTTCACACCCACACACATTGGACAGGAAAACCCACAGCCAGTTGTAGGTGGCAGATATGTGGTAAATCTTCATCTGGTTTGTGTGATACACACACATATCTAAGCCCAGCATACTACAATTATTCAAACATACACACACATAGAGAGAGAAAGACAGTGAGAGAGACAGTCCCATTATGAAGTCTTTCCCACCTAGTACATATCCCGTAGTCCTACTCCACAGTATCTGCTAATGTATGTCACCTAAGATGTATCTTTGGACAAGCCTCAGATCTGTAAGCTCAATAGTGTGTGCGATAAATGCATAACTTACTACAGCAAATAAGTAAATAGGTAGGGGCTTGAATCTCAGTCCTGGCAAGTGTGTGTGTAGATAGAAATCACAGTTTTACTCCATCCCCACCCAGTACACATCCCATTGCCCAATATCACAACATGTGCCACATTCAGTCACTGTACAGATTCCTATTGTTAACCCTCAACCCTATATGCTGTGTGGTGCTTGTGATAACTGTATAACACTAAAGTACCAATAACTATTTATGTAGAAGTTCTAATGTCAGTCCAGGAAAATGTAAAAGTATGTCTGTTTGCATAAGAGTGTCTGTGTTTGTAGAGACATGATTTCGAGGCCATTCCCATGTACTACATTTCCTTTTCTCCTCCTTTAGCACTGCTGCTAATGTCACTCACCTTTAAAGATACCTTTGGAGAGCTCTCAAATATGTAAGTTTTGTGGCACATCTGATAACTGCGTAATACTGTATTGCAGTATGCTCGTTGGGTAGGAGTTCTAATCTCAGTCCAGGCAAATTTAAAAGTGTGCTTGTTTGTAGCGACATGATTTTGAGGACATTCCCACTTACTACATTTCCCTTTCCCGTCGTTTAGCACTGCTGCTGATGTCACTCACCTTTAAAGATACCTTTGGAGACCTGTCACATATGTAAGCAATGTGGCATGTCTGATAAATGCATAATACTGTAGTAACAATAACTAGATATGTAGGGGGTTTGAATCTCATTCCAGGCAAGTCTGTCTGTCTGTGGTTGGGTCATTGACATTGTGATCCATATACGTTGGGGGATGTTTTGCTACACTTTTGTGTGGTCCACACAGTACACTGCCAAATGTCCACTGTACAGGGCCCACTTTTGTAGTAGCTGTGGACACTCTGCAGACCTACAATTCGCTTGTCATATGAAATAACTATAGAACAGTATGGAGTGCAAAACAACATATGCGGCCTTTGTAGTCCTGGGATACAATTCCACACTCAGGAATTATAGGCAAACACACTCATCTAGTCATTAATTCTTGTGTCACTAAGTGGTCCACAACCTGGCTCAGGGATGGTACTGACAGTGTGAAAGCAGCAGACCCCATGTCAGACTGCCAGTCATGATTGGTGACAGCTTGCCAGTCATGAGTGAAGTACCACAGGTTCTTGTCCTGGGTCAACTCTTGTTTGTAATGTGTGTCTCTGACATCCAGCCAAACATGAATAAACTGTGTTTAGTAATGTTTGCAGGCATTGCTAATTGGGGGCTATGTTTACATCCCCAGAATATGTACACATCCTGCATAATGTTGTCACTTGACACCTCCAACTGTTGTCAGAAGACTGGCCTTAGTCTCATTGTCAAGAACTGTGTCCCAATCCCCTGTTGAATCAATGTATTGTCTACAAATGACCACATTGGTGGTAGTTCAATGGGCACAGATCTACTTATAGGAGGTCTGTGAACACAGCTTGACAAAAACCTCTCTTCTGACCACCACACTGGCACTGTGGACAGAAAGTCCTTCCATGTGGCACAGTGCATAAGTAAGGGTGTGTCATTGAGTAATGGAGAGGTCAATGTCCCCCTCTACACCCCGGTCAGTATGCCAATCAGCAGGTACAATGGTCCATTTGCCATGTAACTCACTGGACACCTACAACTGTGTAGGCTGCAAGTGTACTGCACATGTAGGACCCTAGCCATCCCACAGCTGTCCTATATGTACAGAGACCTGAATCTCCAAGTGTTCCTGGTCACATCTTGGCTGCTTACAGGCAGTCTCTGATTAACTCACATGTCTGCCCAGCTGTGTTATGAATACCACAGCTAGGAAACCCCACTCAGTATGCACCACATGCCATGGATACCTCAACCAGGCTACCACAGTCAATAGAATATGTTTGTGGACAGGTCCCTATCCCAGACACTGGCCATGTTACACAATATATGTTGCATACATGTCAATTGGAGCACCTCACTGACCCTCTTCAAGAGAAAACCAGATGCGTGGATGTTGAATTTAACTGTCACCCTTGGGATCACTCAAGTGGCAGTAGTTGATAGCCTGCTGACAAATGTCAGGTGGTATGATACCAGTGTACTCACATGCCCTACTCTTCTCATCTCTCCATGGATATTAGCCTGGTACACACCTAGGAACACCTGCTCCTATGGACCTCAGTACTGACAAATGTGTCTGTGTGCATTACTGAGTATAACAGTGTTTGTAAACTTGTAGTTGAAAATACTCTGAGGGCCTTCTCACCCACTACACCCCCCATTGCTATACTTAGAAAGGGCTGCTGCTGTAATTCACATTAAATTTACCTTGTGACACTCTTCACACTATGGGATACCTGGAGCTTGCAGTTCCAGCATAACACTGTTCTTCAAATGGGTAGATAGGTGTGGGTTACCCTCTGAATTCTAGCAAATGTGAGTATGTGTGTGTGTATGTGTGTGCAAGTGTGTGTAAGTGTGCATATTTGTAGGAGACAGCATTCTGAGGCCTCATTCTCCAAATACACTAAACATTGTCATACATTATAAGGGATGGTTATGTTGCTGACATTAGGACAGCCATGACAAAACCCTCACCCTACTATCCCTGTGGTGTGTGCAGTAAATGCATATCCCTGTAGTAGCAATAATTAGATAGGCAAGAGTTCGTATTGCAGTCCTGGTAAATGTGTGATTGTGGGTATGTCAGAACATTATCGTGGGTTTCAGTGAGTACTATATCCAATGTGGGGTGGGGGTGCTGGGTATACTGTCTTTACACCATGGTACCCCAAGTACATGTCTCAAGGTCCGCTGTAATGAGGACCGCTGTCACCATCAACCATACAGGTAACTGATGACACTCTTCAGCCCAATAATGCATGTGGTGTGTGCAAAAACTCTTAACAGTATGGACTCACTGACAAGGTAGTCAGCACTGTTAAACCCAGGTCTGTCAAAAGTATCTATGACTGTACGTGTTTGTCAATGCGTATATGTCAGTATGTTATACTATGTAGTGCCCATTAACACCCAGTACGTCCCCCATTACCATACTGTACAAGACCTGGTGATGTTGTTCACTTTACAGGAAGCTTGGGACACACCTCACCCTACACGTTCTGTGGTGTGTACAATTAAGGCCGAACACATTAGTAGCAATAAGTAGCTAGGTAGGGGTTCTAATTTCAGTGTTGACAAGTAAGTGTGTGTGTATATGAAGGGATCTACTTCAGTTTGCAGGAAAACAATATCCTAGGAGATCATTTGTCCGAGAACTAACTGGCAAAAAGTAACATTGCAAAGCAATCATCTTGTGGAAATTCATTCCATCAAAACTAGTAGTGGATGTGTAAATGCCCTTTTCCCCACTGTACAGCTGTACAGCGATAGTGGACTTAGTATATATAGCTGGGAGTGGTTGTTGTGGGCACAGCCACTCACATTGGGAGTATTGTGCGTACCCCCCCCCGCTTAGTGTGCTGTTATATTGTCCAGTTTATGTTGAGAGGTTAAGTAGTCGTTAATGACAATGTGTGGTTCTACGCCACACCACACACACCAAAGTGGGAGGCTGTGCCCCCCACACCAGCACAACTATTTATACCAACTCCAGGATTGCACTACATTGGAGAAAAGGACATATACCCTACCAGTACTATTTTCCTTGAAATGAAACTTGGCAGACTGATGTGATATTTTGGCAATTTGGTCTTAGTGGAATTATATAGGCCAAAATAAAGTATATCCACGTGAACATTATTCTCTGTATGTTGCACCAGCACAAAAGCATCTGTGTGTGTGTTATTTACAAACATTTGGTATGTGCCACCCAGTACACTCACCATTGTCCACTGTAAAAGAGCTGCTTACATCAGCCACCATGCACTCAACAGTATACACCCCTCAGACCTATCAGCCATGTGGCACATGCAATAACTGTTATACGGACCTGTTACTTGTGCTCAGCTCTACCTGGGATATGACACAGTCAATGTGTAGGAAAGGACAGCAGACCAACATTCTCCTGACACACAGACACCTAGAACACAAACAGAATACATTATGGAGACCACATTCAGTCAGTGTTAATAACAGCAATAATGCATCATGGCTGGACAGCTACACACCCTGACATGTAAGCATTAAACATTCCAGCTGATAACAGTTTTAAACAGCATTAAATTGCTAAACTGTAGTACATTCACCCTGTGCATCAGAACAATATTAGCATGTCCCTGCATCGATGGTATGGATGACAGGGATGCGGCACAGGTATCATCACATGCACAGGGTGTAGTGTGGGTTTGCCAGAAGCCTAGGCTGAGCCATTTGGTTAACATCATGTGTGTGGGTTAGGGGGTTGTTTATTAAATGGCCTGTGCAGACGTGGTGTGTGTAAGTATGGAGGTGCCCTAGCTGTGATGGTGATGTGTGTGTGTATGGACAAACACAGTTCTGCCATGTAGCTGCCCTATACAGGGGTATGTTGGACAGCTGCGGACCATACATGGCAGGGTGTACAGTTCACTGTGTCCAGCCATGGACATGGGAAATGTGCATCCCAGGGGTTGCACAGGCACAACCAGGCAGGAGCCAAGATATGGTTCTCTCGCCTGACAATGACAACTGTCTGTTGGATCTGCATCCCTGTAGCCTGCTGCATTGTGGTGTGGACAGCACCCCCCTGCAGTGCTGCTGGTAATACCACTACGGGAGCAGGAGTGAGATGATGCACATCCATGTAGACCTCTACCTGTTGGTGTTGTTGACCTACGTCCACATGGCCGACGCCCTACTCCCACCACATGCTCTACCACAGATAACATATGGTCAAGGATTCCCACAATCTCACCCGTCTATCCATGACATCTGCAAAATAACGGTGGGCATCTGAATGATCACGGATCTAGTCACATACAGCAAGAAGAGTAGCACTCTGGAGCCTCAGATTATCTCTGGTGTAGCACTCCATACGTGCCTGTGCCTCCATGACGGCCCAAAACATGCGTCTGGTGACACCTGCTGTGGCACTTCTGCCAGGGGCATTATGACCAGCAGCCCTCCTACAAGCACCCCTGTTCATCTGTCTGGGTGGGACCTCGCTGATTATCTGGCTATGGCTGCTGTGTACAGACACACTTGCCATAGTCACCACACTTTCCTGTCCCATGCCACCAGTCGCCAACTGTCCTTCATCTATGGCCACTGGTGATGTGGTATGTGTGGGCATTGTGACTGCATGCGGGGATGGGGTGGATAAAAGTGGGATGCTAACCAATGGCACAGATTCAGCCCCTGACAACCCTGTCTGTGCTTGACTATGGCTATCATCATTGTCAGAGTCTGTATGGGCACTAACATCAGTTTGCCTGCAGGAGGGACCCTGACCCACCCTGCCACCTGTGAGGAGCAGACAAGAAATTTAGATTAAAACCCTGTATGTTATGGTTTACTGTTTTACACACACACACACACACACACACACACACACACACACACACACACACACACACACACACACACACACACACACACACACACAGGTGAAGTGGCACAAAGATATTACACAGACCTCTCATTACCCAACAGTTGACATGCTTGAGATATGGCACTCAACAGCATGCATTGCAGCCATTCTTAATCCTTGTTACCAACAATATACATCTCTGTGATGCATGAGTTGCATTAGTAGGTGATGCCCCTTCACCTGGAATACACTGCACCCATGTACACATTATTGCTGTGCACCTGTACAGCACACTGGCATGTACTGTGCACCATACCTCGCAAGTGTACAAATCATTGCTGAATGTGTAAATGTCTGGCAGTTATGTTTGCTCTGTTGCTCACAGCCACTATGTGTTTGTCTGACACATAACTGGGATGATATGAGGACTGATGTCAATAATTAATGCCTGACCTTTGATTTGCCAATCTCATCATCAGCAGTGCATGCATGTGCAATAAAATCCAGTTACACCAACAACTGTAAAAGCTTAATGTGGATATGAGGAGTGTACACACCCCTGTTAACATGCCAGGCTCTTCTATGATATGCAATGGGGCCACAGTACTGCATTTGATAAAATTACACACACCTGATATGTGACATATGACCTGTGCAATCCAATGCAGTATCAAACAAACAGTGGCTTCACTATTGCTGAAGAGTCTGGGTTAAGTCTGGCACAATTCAAAACCTTGAATGTGTTCAGATACAGCCATTCTTAGCTAGCTTTGTATGTATGCTTCAGTTCACTGTTGTGTTTGAAGCTGACACCCTTCCCCATCCTCAGCCTTATTGCAGGTGCTTGACAACTGTGGGCCACATACGAGTGTTATTTTGCAGTATTCCAAATTCCACCCACCATGTCTATAGGCCTAGTTCCAGCTAATGAATAGCAGCCCTAAAGGTGCACACTGGCACCAGCAAGCTAAAATTTGGGGATGGTGGCCCTGGGGTAAAGTGAGGTGTTGCTTGTGCACCACATGCATCTTTATGAATACTGTCTGTAGGTTTGAGCCTTGGTCTCATGACACCATTACACATTGCAACACATGCCTTTGGGAGACCTAATGTTATGCTTTTGCTACCTGTACAGAGCCGTGGACAATGTTCCACATGGGACAAATCTTCCGTCTGATTACCCTAACCCATAGGCCACAATTATGCAGAATCCAGGCGACTGTCGACATAGGTACTACACAGGCAGTACTTGCTAGACATTCCTGCAACTCCCTCAGTGTTGCTGCATGTCTCTGGGCAGCCTCCCTGACCAGTTTGCAACATGTTTTGTCATCTGTTCTGGATGGGCATCTGTTTCTTTTCCACATCACTGTTGTCCCATATTTAATACACTTCTAGATCACTATCTGCACTGTTTGCCATGGTATATGCAATGGTGAGGTAAAGTTACTTTCCTCACTCCTGACTGCTACCTTTCAGATATGGGATCCATTTCATGCTTTGTAAGATGTGTGCAAGCCATGGCTGCCTCTGTTGCAGGCAACTGGGCAAATGTCATTAACATACTTCTTGGACAGCAGACCATTACTTGGTGTGACATTGAGGCCCTGCAGTTGATGGCAGGTGTGTACTCAAGAAGAGTGAATGCTGTCAGTACATCACAAGCTGCCTCCACAATATGTTATTTGGAGTGTGTGCACACATATGCTTCCAGTGTTTTGTAAGGTTTATATACCCCATATTTGTTGTCTTAACATAGGATTCTATATTACACATTTATTGCTCATGTTAGGATCACATTACAGGTTGTAAAAGGTGTGGAATGTGTTATAGTGGTCTGCCGTTGTATATATCAGAAACAGTTGCCATTGTAATGGTGGTGTATACACTGCTGCATCCACTATATAAGGGTAATGTTTCATACATGTCCCTACTGTAGGCCATTTGTCCCACCATTTCATTTATCTATGTCCACACATCTTGCACTGACAGGTTGTGAAGTATACTGCAGGAATCTTACATACCCTTCAGATATGTCACCATGGTGACCACTGTAATGCAGTGCAGTTAACACCAACAAAACTGAACATGTACAGCATGCATTATGGGTAGGTGTGTTAAATGTGTGCATGGCAAATAGCATGGCCTTAACATGGCCGGTGTAGTGGCAAACCTGAAAAAAACAACTCCATACTCACCAGCTACAGGCTGCTGTCCCAGTTGTATACCAGAGGGACCTAAATAGTTGTGGGAGAGAAGTAATGTCAGTAGCCACACCTGTGGCATTGGTACTGGGTGGAAGCAGCATTTTAGCACATCAACAGTACAAACCCCAATACTAAGGATTATGCAGGCCATCAATATAGATGTGCACATCTGTGCATTACTACACTCCAGCAACAGGCTATCTTATCTGACATATGTATGTAGATACTATACAGATAAAAACAGATAAGCAACAGTGTTCTAGTAATGTGCACTGGGGCCTTACCTGCACGCTCCTCATCCATTGTGTGGGTGACACCCATCTCCATAATGCTGTCTTTGGCTTCATGGCTTGTCCGGCAGGCGGGTGCCCCAAAGCTGGTGAAGAGCTCCTCAGCGTGAGTCAGTGGGGGTTGGATGGCTTGATACCCACCTGTGACTAGCCGGTCCCTCGCAAAGGGAGGAGCCCACTCCGGGCGTGGCGGATGAGGTCAGTGCAATGATGCCCACTTGCTCATAATTTCAGCTGTGCAAGCCGACATCGTTTACCCTGTGGATGAGCTCGTTCCACAGGGCGCTCCTGTCCTACAGATCCTGGGCTCTATGGCTGAATAAAATGGCATAATGCTGTATCACATACTGTATTGTGGTGTCATTATATGTGTTGCTGAATGCTGGCAGCCATGGATGCTGCATATTACCTGGAAGACATAAACAGGAAAAAAGGTCACAGAATCTCATACGGTTGTCCACTTGCACATCAACAGTGGATATTACTTGCAAATAATCCAGACTATACCATAACACTGCAAGCTATCATGGCTTTGGCATCTTGCATTACACTCCTGGCCCTGAACTGTTTAGTTTACCCAATGTTGGACACTTAACTGCATAATCCTCTATTCTCCATTCATTTCTATGTAATAGTTGAAAACACTGGAACCACCACGATGCTTAAATTCAAACAATTCTGTTTAATTAGGTAAAAAACAAGCGCTTTCACACACAATAGTCGTGCGCTTCATCAGGTTACAAATTTAAAAAACTTAGATCCTTCCTTATATACAATAAGCCAATATACTTAACAGATAATTAAGCAATTAAAACAAATCATTAAGCTAGCTTATTATCTAGACAGGAAACAATGTCCATGTAAGGTAAGGAAAAACAATCATACTGTCACATCCATTTTCATGCAGTGTGCATGATATGTATATAGAATCTTAAAAAGTTAGATTTAAAATCTTCATATGACAAAACCTATCTTCCTAGAAACAACTACTTATCATAATCATTCTAAGTTAATAACATTAAAATAAAATAAAATAAAAATTATATATACTGATGTATTTACCTTCTATTAGAAAAATGCATGGAATATGTAACAACCAATCTGGACCAGATAGAACAAAGAAAAGAAAAGGGGGGGGGTATTGTGTGAAGGAAAGGGAAGGAAGAAAGAAGAGAAGGAGGGAAGAAATAAAAGAACAGGAGAAAGAAAGTAGAAGGAAAGAACAAAGGGGGGAGGGGGGGAGGGAGGGAAGCATATACAGGAAGGAAAAAGGAAAGGAGGAGAGAAATGAAAAGAAGAAAATAAGGAAAAATAAAAAGAGAGAAAAAGAGGGAGAAAGAACAATGATATTATAACAATGCGGGCCTGATATTAACAGCTGAATTTAGCCCTGGTGCTCTATGGGCTCTAAGTTTGAGAATCCACTTCAGCTCATTTAGTTCAAGAGCCCCTAAGGAATCTCCTTCCCTTCTATTCAAATGTTGTATCTGTAAAACCCTGAACTTGAACCCATGATTCGGATACATTTGACAGTGTTTAGCCAAGGCATTATTAATATTAGCTTTTCTTATGTCATAGACATGGTTATAGACTCGATCTTTGAGCCTGCGTGTGGTCATTCCCACATAATATGCCTCACAGCTATCACAGTCAGCTAAATATACAACATTGGCTGTATCACATGTTGCATATATATTTGGTTCAAATAGTAAGCCTAACTCAATACGTTCAAATTTCCACTCAGTTGAAATAAATTTACAGGTAGAACATTTCTTACAGGGGAAGGTTCCCTGCTTAAACCTTGCTCTAATATCCAATGGCTCAATCTTGGTATTCTCCCTACACAATAATCTCTTTAGATTAAAACAGTTATTGTACCTAAAATTAGGTCTCTCCCCCACAATTTTCAACAGTTCACTGTCCATAGTAAGTAGCTTCCAGTTACTAGAGACGATGTCCCTAATATATCCTATATCATTTGTATATTTGATATCAAAATAAACCCGACATCTAGCTTTCGATCTAGTGATATGTCCTATACATCTACTCGAAGTCCCACTTTTTTGGAGCCCTTCATCATTCAAGCTAGTATCATACCTATATCCTAATACCAACTCAGGGGGATAGCCCCTGTCCAAAAAGCACTCGACCTGGAAATCCAAGAGACACTCTTTAACACTATCTATATCACAGAGTCTCTCTATTCTTGTCAATTGATTTCTAACAACATTGTGGAAGATATACCTAGGATGCATACTCCCATAATGGAGTATGCCATTCCTCCAACATGATTTCCTGTATAAGGAGGTAGTAATCTCACTCAGTGCATTCTTATAGATAGTAATATCAAGATAATTCACTTCCGTGAAGGAATGCTCATAGGTAAAGCTCAGAAAAGTCGTGGTTGAACTCATGTATTCTATAAACTCATTCAAGGATTCGATACCTCCATTCCAAAAAAGGAGGATATCGTCAACAAAACGTCTGTATAAAATGACGTTAGCTCTAAATCTTAAGTCATTGAATATGAACGTCTTCTCCCATACATAAACCGCCAAATTGGCATAGGCATTGGCACAGGGGGTGCCCATGGCCACCCCCCATGTTTGCCTAAACATCCTATCTTGAAACAAGAAGACATTGTTATTCAAGATTACATCTAAAAGACTACAAATAGTCAACTGATCCGTGTTATCTAATCCACTCAATTCAACCAAACAATCCCTAACTGCATCTACCCCAAATTCATTGGGAATACTGGTGAATAGATTTTTTATATCCAGAGTAACCATCAATGTATCAGATCTCAAATTATCAGATAAAGCAATACTCTTCAGATCTTCCAGTAGGTCAAAAGAATTCTTTAGGATGGTAGGGATGGAACCTATCAGGGGACCCAGTTTGGACTGCACATAGTGGGACGCATGTTCAGTAACCCACAGCCTCCCAGATACAATGGGTAGGGGCGGAGGAAACGTCCCTTTATGTATCTTGGGAAGGCCTTTAATAAGGGGGATTAATGGCGCTTCTATCATCAGATAGTCATATAGAGCTTTGTCAACACATCTCGTCATCAAAAGATCGTACAATGTATCATGCACATTTCTTATTATAGAGCTCACCTCAACTTTATCTATTTCCAAATAAGCTATGTCATCATTTAACATCTCCGTCATTAAATCATGATAAAAAACAGCATCCATAGCTACAATCCCCCCCCCCTTTGTCGGCAGGTCTAAAAACTAAATTTACATCATTGCTCAGCGACTCTAGTGCTTGCTTCTGTGCAGCATCCAAGTTCACAAATAGACGCTTATGCGTTTTCCCCTTATAATAAAGGTACAAATCATGTTCACATGCTCTTTGAAAACAGTCAACTTGGCTAGGCAAGTGTGGTACAAAAGTACTTTTTCTCTTATTCATAGCACTGTTATAATTTACAGCTTCTTCACCAGAGTCCTTGAACAAACATTTTAATGTTTAATTAATTTTAATTTCATTTCTATGTAGAGGGATGACAGTGGCCATCTTCCATGTGGATGGTGGCAAGTCTGTGTTTGACTGTAGTGTGTGATGGAGCTGTGAGCACATGCCTGATTTCATGTAGGAGGCAGACTGTGATGTTCTCATGCCCCATGGAGACTTGTTGTTGTTGCCATCAGTAGGCATTATGTACATGCTCACCATGGATGAGGGCAGGAGTGTGGCTGATATGCATATACCCTGTACAAATGGTGTGGACAGGGTGACACTGTTCCCACCTAACCTGTCTGATGCAGGTTGCCTGCATCCATGGCATGTGTGTATGAGGTGTGCTTTACCCCCAGTAAAGGCTGAAATGTGTTACTGCCTCTGAGACTGATTACATATGGGGAGACATTGTGGCAATTGGCTTTGGTGGTGTGGATATGTCTGATTTACATTCATAGTAAGCCTTACGGGAAGTCACCTGTGAACCTATATGCTTGCTCAGATAGAGGTGGACTTGCTTCCAAGTTGTGGTCTGCACCTATGTGTCTCTATACAGCCACTATAGCAACCTATTATGTGCTTTGTGTATTGCTGCTGCTCACCAAGGGGGATTACTCTATCCTTGGTGGAGGCTGATTTTACAGGTCAGGTACTCCTGATTCCATTTGGCTACAGTGGATATGAAGTGCACACACCCCTGTTACACTGCCTGGTATTTGTGCAATTGAAACATGACCCCACAAAAACTCATTTCAACACAATCCCCCCTGCAATGTGACTTATAGCCTTCTCAGGTCAATTGAAAACATAACAATCTGTTCTGTAAAAACATGGGAAATAATGCTCAGTACAGTAAGCCAGTTGAATGTGTGTGCACACCCTTAAACTGATATGTATTGTAAACACCTGCTGAAATTATTACAGCATCCATTTGTCTTGGTTCGTACTCTAACATCATGACACATCTTCACTTGGCAATGGTTGCTCACCTTCCTTGAAACAGCTTTGTTTCTTTTTCAATAGAATTGTACAAGTTATGGGTCACATTTGAGGTGAGAAACATTATGAAATGATTTTCTCTGGTCTCATTGGTATACAGCACACAAACCTGGCATTCCAACAGGGGTGTGTACAGTGGTAGGCATGGACAGTGGCTCATAACACAGTTGTACACTTCTCTGATTACTACCTGATAGTCATGTCTACTGTAGTACCCATATCAGTGTCATGGCAATGCAATAACCAGTAGCTGTACACATTTATTTCTGTTGTATGCAGTGACACAGATATTACACACGTGCAACATGCACAACCTATTTTCCGGACTGCTTGTAACCCAAGTTATTACTTTTGTGCCTTTCAGCTGAACATATGTATACATACATGTGCTCAGAGGATACTTGGTATACATTTGTGTTCTATGTCAGTATGGCACACTATATTTACAGTCTTTCAGCTCAATCATACTTCTCAATCTGTTATACCAGGACTTCTGGACAATGGCCCATATCAATTGGTGACAAAAGGGAAATCAATATTAATAACATAATAATATAGCTGACATAACACGAGTATATGCATATGTGACTACAGATATCAGTCACAACTGTGACTATTGTCCAGGAGAACACTGTACAGTTGAATGTTATTAATTCAATATATCACATGCAGTTAACACACACATCTGCAACAGTACTTTACTACGCACATGCCCTATATAGGTATCTTATATTTACAATACAAACATGTACAATACTCATATTAA
Organism: Protopterus annectens; assembly: GCF_019279795.1. Lineage (NCBI taxonomy): Eukaryota > Metazoa > Chordata > Ceratodontiformes > Protopteridae > Protopterus > Protopterus annectens. The sequence continues at coordinate 95,690,049 of NC_056734.1, forward strand.
TAGGTAACATATGGATATGGGCAATATCCCATTAACTGGCCTAGCAGTGGCACAGTCATGACTGTTTGACAGACACTCTTGTGGTGGCTATATGTGAGCTGTCCTTTCCCAGGGCGAGTCAGGTCCTCAGCTGTAATCCTACCTCTCCACCTCTTACAGCATCACATCTGGACAAAGCCTAAAACTATGGGGGGATAAATAGGGAAAGATCTTAAATATGCCTGTTACAAACCTATGAAGTTTGTAGCATAATACATTTTGCATTACCATGACTGTTATGAAGGATGTGGAGTATGAAACTCAAGTGTTTGTCATTACTTCATAGTACAATCTTGAAGGAAGGTACACTTGTTCATCTAAGTCAGTGGTTTACCTTGCCTCATGTCAGCTTTGCCCTGTGTTTTATGTGGGCAAAACTGACTGGAAATTTAAAGACAGGATTTACGAGCACCTGTATAGTATAAGAAAAAACAAGTTGGAAAATGCTCTAGCTAAGCACTGTGACCAACACCCTACACACTCCTTTGTTTTTAGAGTATTAGATCAAATCATGCCCAGTGTTAAAGGGGGCCCATTTCAACTACTGTTGGAAAGGCAGGAGTTGATTTGGCAGTTAAAGTTACAATCGTATAGGGCTCCTGGTTTGAATGACAAAGTTTCTTTGTCTTGTATTTTAAAATTAAGAAGTCTTTTACGGTGAATGTGCACACATTAGGAAAGCCTTAGGACTATGTACATTTTCTTAAAATGAGTAAATAATTATTTATGGTACCATATTATATATTTTTTAACATGTATTTATATGTGTGTTTAAACTGGTGGAATGTATTTTATTTTACTTTTGAGGAGCCTGTTTCTTTAAAGTGGTTTCCATACCAATTAATCAATTTGTACAACAAATGATTTAGATGAAGTATAAATGGAGCTGGATGTAGTAGTTTATTTTATCTTGTCTGAAGAAGTTTGGCTACTAGCTGGACAAAAAGCGATTCAAATAAAATTGTGTGCTTAACTTTTACATGTTGTGGATTTTGTTGGACTTCCCAGTTTTCACCTTCCAGAAAAATATAGATGTTAGGAGGAACAGACCAAACACTATGATGGGTAAATCTTGACAGTCTGTGAAGATCTGTACAGTTGATAGGTATGGCCCACTGCAGACAGAACAAGATGCCATGTCCATAGCAGCTGTTCAGCAGGACATCATTACAGCAAGTCTTGTTGGCACATATAATTCTTTCAAAATCATCTGTCCCATTATTACAGACCAAGTACTACATTCAATTACATGCTTACATGTTTCACATACCTGTTTTATTTTTATGCTCTCTTCCGTGTTCCAGTTTAGGTTTATGTCTTTCTTATTTTGTTTTTTTTCCCTCTCTCTCTCTGCGCTATAGGGATCAAGCTGGTTTGAAGAGGCTGCAGCATGGCTTTTGTAGGTGATGCTCATGAGCAGGTGATGGCCTCTGCACCAATTGGTGCTCCCCACTTGCTAACTACATGCAGAGCAGCTGTGTAGTTCTTCCAATAGCCAATGTCATAGCAACCCACTACTATAATTGACTACTTCATGTGGGCATTGTACCTTTACCTTGCCTGTATGGAAGACATCCTTCATGTGCGGGGGCAGCAGTGTTACAGACAGCAGGTAGGAATACCTCTTGCAATAAGACTTGTGGACACAGGCCAACTACATGTTTGTAAAAGGTTCCAGACCTGGGGACAGAGTGTGAGTATTGCTGTTATATGCTTTGTATACTGCTAATTTTACATGGTTTGTGTGTACATGCTAGTTTGGCATGGATTGCAGTCTGTCTGCATAGCTCTCAATCCACATAATGGCCAGAGGTTTGCCTGCTATGTTTTGTCTGTTCCCCAGACAGGTGTCGTCCTTGACAAATCAGTGGCATTCTCTCTGTTGATTGCTGTCAGTACATGTCAACATCTATTTGTGTTTCTGACGTCATATTCCTCAGAAAAGGTATATTGCAACCAATCCTGTAACACCAGCAACTTTCACAGTGTATAACAGCAATATTTCAAATATGGCCCTGTGCTTTGGCCTCTGTCTTCCATTTATATACTAGGCTTTGTCCAGATGTCATGCAGTAACAGGTTGATAGGTATGGTCTATCATTATTTAGTGCTGACATTCCTGCTATCATCCCAGTGATGTTGTGGATCCCACACATGTTGTGCAGTAGGGGCCATAAATATGAGGGCTACAGCTGGAAACATGTGTGACCCTATACAGTCAAGAGGTCAATGTATAGAGAACGATGTTATATGCCCTTGTAAGACATTTTATGGGGGAGGGGTATTACATGTTTTTAACCTAGGCTGTTAGTACATTTGAGGGATATTACTAATAAGAAACATAAAGGTATATGGCTGTACAATTTCATACATTTCACCATGGGGACAGTGGTGGGTTAGAGCTTACTGTTTTGCAGACAATTCTGTTTGTCAGTGTGAAAGTGCAGTTTGAAGTAAAGCATTGTTATGAAAAGGATCCATTTACATTGTAACATTTGATACTTTTCCCCCTAGGGGGTTAACTACGGAGTGTAACTGGAGGCTGTTGAACTGAATCTGTAATTAAGTGTTGATTGATTTTTGTATTCAAGGCAAGTGTGTTTTTTACTGTTATACTACTTGAAGGGTTTGGCCAAGACAGTAGAGTATCTTATTTTTCGTGTATTACTTTGGGTTACCACCTGTCCCTCTTTCCGAGGGACAAACCCTCTTTGTGCAGTTGTGTCCTGTTGATAAAAACTGACAAAATGGCAAATGTCCTGAGATGGTAGGACCAAGAATGTATCATATATTTTCTTTGATAGTTGCATAAATCAGTTATTTTTGTATTTCAAACACCTGCATGATATAAGAAATGGCATAAACAACTTAAATAGTATACAAATAAACATTTATATTTATGCAAAATCTGTGGTGTCATGTCCTTTGCATTGAGTGTGGGTATATGTTTTAATGCAATAATTCTCATTTACAGAAAAGAATCAGACTCTGGCCATTTGAAAAGGTGGCAACTCTAGGATTACTGGCTGTTTGATTTTCTGTGCACTCTCTATATATACTCTCTTTATATATATCTACATGTATATATAAATATATATATATATATATATATATATATATATATATGTATATGTATATATATATATATATATATATATATATATATATATATATATATAATATATATATGTATATATATATATATATATATATATATATATATATATATATATATATATAATATTATATATATATATATATATATATATATATATATATATATGTATAGTATATACATTTGAATATTATATGATTACAATGTCCAACATTTACTGTGGCAAAACTGGCCTGTGGGTAAACTTGTCTTGCTGATTAACATATGTTGCAGTTATCAAACTGACATCTGATGTTGATGCTGTAGTGTATAACTGCTGGCAATAAGGTTAATTTTGGCTGTGTTCAAATATTTTAAAGGTGATGCATTTTGCCTTGCATTAAGGCAACATGTTTACTTAGGTTTGGTTTTAAAGCGTTTTGCTTAGCAAGAGGTTAAATGCACTCTGAGCACTTGTGTATGCTAATTTGTACCACTTATTTACACACATCTTTATCAGTCTAATGTTAAATGCACAACTTTACTTCTATACCATTGTTGCTCATACACAAGTTATTTTGTGCTGTGCAGGTACTAATAATTGCTCACTGGGATCCTTTGCATATCATGTACATACTAATGAGAGACTGTATGTATGCTGCTAGGCTGGTTTCTCATTACTGGGGATGAGCTATACGTACAGGGCCTGTTGTTGAACTGACCATAGCTTTTTTTACTGTACGCTACAAACTGAGATCGACGCAATAAAGTTCTGTGCTCATATGAGATTGTGTACGGCATAGTGCATTTGTTCCTAGGACTAACTTGACATGTCCTAGGAATAAGTTGTGGAATACTGTAGACTATAATGTTAAGACTTAGGACCAGTAGATAAGTCTGGTGAGTGTTATGTTCACTCACTGAACTAGAGTGGAGGGCGTCATGGATCTTGCGTTGGCTGATTATTTGGGCTTTTGGCAAGGGGCTATTATGAGGATAAGAGTTGGGATGCAACAAGCTTTGTTAAATAGGTTTATGTAAGGCATTAGCGGAGTGTTAACTCTAACTACTGTTAGGTTGCACAAAGTGTAAGCAATAAGCGCTTCCTCTGTTACATGCCTACTTACAGCTAGTCAAACTTGCTACTCCCGTAGGCTACACTTTAGTCCACCTTACAAACAGGCTTAAACAGAAAACTAATGGAAAGAGGGTGAAAAAAGGTGGTAAAAAGGTAAGAAAGAAGAGAAAAAAACATAGGAAAGGATAGTGGAACAAGGAGAAAAAACAATAGGAAAAGATATTAGATGATGATTTAGGGAATATACATGTGTAGGTACACTACATACAGCAACACATGTGCATATACAGAAAGAGTGGAGAGAGATTGAGGACTCCCTGAGCTGTGAGAAGAAGGAGGAGGACAACAGTGTACAATGACACAAAATTTAATTAAGATTATGGGACACCACTATATGGGACCACATTTTTTGGACAGCTATTTTTGTTTTGTTTTTAAGGGAGTTGGGGAAGTTCTTGGAGTTTGGTGGTGAGAGGGAGGAAGATGGGGATGATAGTATACATTGGGGGGCATAGTGGTATGGACAGACACAACATGTGGTGTAGGCGACACATGTAGGTAAAGGGATTTGAGCTCATGGGGCTTTGGTAATCAAAAGCTCACCACTGCACCTTCACATCCCTGCTGCACCCCCAGTGTTCTGGGGGTGGTAAGGGGAGGAGTAGGGGTGGAGCAGAGGGGGTGGGGCTGTCCCTCAATAGCCCTCGCAAGTTCAGTTGCCCCAGAGATCTCCACTCACTTCAGCTCATTACGCACAAGACCCTGGAGGGTGATCCTGTCTGTGCCTCTCCCCCACCAGGCCCTGCCAGCCCCCCCCCCTCACCCCAGCTCCACCCAAAGCAAGTGCAGGTACAGCGATGATGAGAGAATCTGGTGGGTGGTCCCAGTGTGCTGGGGCCCGCCACCCACACAGATGAGGAGGGAGAGAGAAATGCTGGGATCAACTTTCCTGACATGCTATGGCAGCCAGGATTAGTTAACAGGCCACCAATGATAGTGAACAACAGGAAACATATCCCAACACTAGGTTTGTTGGAAAACATACCCATTCACTTAATTGTTTAGATTATTGGTGAAGATAAGAGATGTCAATTAACAAATGTCTACAGGTATTATTACAACAACCTTGGGCAGTGGTATGTTTGTACACAGTATAATTACTGCCTTCTTATAGCTACTTTATACTTTCTCTTACCTGGAAGACCTGTGGAGGGAATGTTTTTTAATACCACATGACTGTTTCTACCCATATTCACATAGTCAGGTTTACATATGTGCACTCATACTGTGTGTGTGTGTGTGTGTGTGTGTGTGTGTGTGTGTGTGTGTGTGTGTGTGTGTGTGTGTGTGTTACTGACACACTCTGCCTTGATTTTTATTGGTCACTTGTTGAGTAGCTGTGACAGCATGACACTTCTGAATATTTCTTGGGGGAGACCACTTGGTGTATGTACTTATCTTGTTGGCATCTGCAGCCTTGGGGTTGGACCATGGGTGTTGGACACAGTATAATTACAGCCTTCTTATAGCTACTTTATGCCTTCTCTTACCTGGAAGACCTGTGGAGGGAATGTTTGTTAACACTATCTGACTGTTTCTACACATTTTCACAAAATCCTACTTGAAATTATGCATACAGCTTACTACAACTCCCGGGATTTGAACCGTGGCTGTTTCTGCTAAGAAAAGATAACAAGTGTGTGTTTCATTAGAAGAAGCTATTGAGAAACTGCTGTCTTTTTCTTGAATGATTTCTTTCTCATTCTCTCTTTGTTGTACTATCTGACCTTGTAATTGCAACATTCTTATATATACACTCCTATACATACCTTTTGACATAGCACAGTGTGGAAAACGGTGATTAACACAACATTACTATTCAGATATCAGATCTTGGTGCGTGACATTTATAATATCAGTTAATCTCATGTCTTATAGAGGCACTAACTTTGTCAGATGAGACTTGATTGTTTAATGCTTTCAGAGCTATAGTTGCTATGCATAACCTGTACACATTTCAAATCATACCATACCAGAGTAAACACAACCAGTCCAGGGTTTTCAATTTTATTGACAGGCAGTTACAGCTTTATTTATATATAACGTATATGAGACTATTACTGTAATATTGTCTGCTTTATTCAGTGCAAACCATACCTATTTTTAATACTGCCAGGTGACATTCTACTCCTTTATATTTATTTGGTATGAATACTACAAGCTAGATTGTTAATCACCAGCCTTGTGATGCAGCCTTTGCAACCTACTGGCATGGGCTTCCTGGTTTGTAACCCGCTCAGCTGGAGCTGTAATGAAGATAGAGAAACATTTATACATACCTATCCATCACATACACAGGCTGGACTTTGGTAAACAGTTATTGCTATGAATACTTGCACATTGCTGGGACATCATCCCTCTGTCATGCTTCTTGGGCCCACTGGTCCAAGAGCTCCTTCTTCCTTCACTTCAAGTCAGCATAGTGGTACTGGACCTACTCACCAGTCCGAGGGATACCAGTGGCATTGGTGAGATCATGGGCGAGACTTTCCCAGATCTCCACCTTGTATTGGGAGCCCTGGTACTGGCCCTGCAGCAGTCTCACATCATGTTTTTTTACAAGGAGTCCTGCCATGACCTTGGACTCAGAGCATGCCCTCTCTAACACCTACCATACTGCCTACAGTGGGGAGCTACAACCAGTTATGAGCTGTATTCCCACCTGCAAGGTTTAAATGCATCCGATTTCCTGCCCTTTGCCGTGATTGGACAATTTTGAATCTGCTGAGCTAAACTAAGCTATGGGCAAACCTGCTTAGCTAACGTTAGCAGTGCTTACAGGGGTAGGTTCAGCATTGCTTACCAATGGGCAAATCTGCTTAGCTGAGCTACTCATTGCTTAGGATTCATATTTACACAATGCTTACACCCGGTCAGCATATCTGTGCAATGCTTAGCATTGCTTATGTTTTATTTTATGGACTACCACCTGTATGGGATTAATTCATCATTCCTGACATATTATAAATTTGTTTACCTTCCCTGACATCCCCCAATGTGCTTTCATTCCATTTATTCTTGTGTGACTATACTGTAGAGGCACTTGTGTTTATATGGGAGTTTCACAACTTTATTACACTCATACCTCACAACTGGACCTACTACACTAATCTGGTTAACAAATATGTGTTCTTTACTACCTAATTATTAAAAACATAAATTATGTACTGCTTTCACATATAAAACATTAATTGACTTTACTGGGGATCAAACCAGGAACAACTACTTGCAATGCAAACACTCTAACCACTTTGCCATTCCTACATTGCTAGGCTGTCGAGTATATACCTATTTAGCTCATTATGATGTGTACACTGGGCTAAACAGAGCTGCGCAATGCGCACACCTGCTCAGCTACGCTTAAACTTTATTGCGGACTGAAAAAAAAAATTTAACTGTTGTGTTTTATTTTTGTACTGTAGGGGTATGCACATTGATCTCTGCAACATTATCAGTGGGGGGTGTGCTTTTACAATGGTGATGACATGGCAGGCTTTGCATTTGAGGTATGCTCCACTGACGCTCACAGTGTCCGCCATACCTCTCAACTGTACAGATTGTCACAGACTGCGCAGATATTTGCCTTATATTTTTGGTCCATTTATCATAGCATTGTGGCTTTCTGGTGGATTAGTGGCAAATAATTAAAGATTGCAGTTAGAAAATAATGACAGACATGTGCGTTTTACACTTCGTAACCTTCAGCACATTCATGCTAAAGCATAACTTGTTATTCTATCAACTTAAGTCTGTGAGCCAGACTTTTATTTCCTTTCTCCAGATTTGTTACACTCTAAGAGGATGAGAGGTATTTCGCTGACACTCTCACAGCCATTACATTGCCGTACAGCAATTATGGAGTGCAGGGGGAGTGTGTATAGTGTGAGCACTGCTCTCAGACATACACCCCTGCTCTCGTACACAGATCCATGCCCGTATAAGAGCTGAGCAGTGTGCCTTCATTTATATTCAAGGCGTGCTGCTGCTCTACAAGGATGCAGACCCTTCCGTGCAAGAATAGCTTATTCTTGCACGGAAGCTTCGTGAATCTGGGTGAATGTTTTGACACATTTATTTTCTCAGTTGCAGGTTAAAAAGTTGAAACAGCTGGCCCCACAGGCAGATAAGTCACCCACTACTATACCCAAATTAATTTAGGTGACCAGACAACAGTGACCTCATTATGGTTTTAGCACTCTTAGTCTGACAGCAGAGGGAGGTTGTATACTTCAGTAATTAAACACTTCATGACATCTTTCCTTTGCTGCAAAATTAAGACAAGCACTGATCATTTTAACTTATTCTGCAATATTTATTCATTATAATCAATCAGCTTATGTCAGGGTTACTTTGGTAACTTTAAAATGTTTACTATGCCAAATGTTCATAGGTATATACTAGGCCAATAACCACCAGAGCTTTTATAAGCCTAACCGCGCAGCCCAACCCAGTTTTGTCCCTATGTATCATGACCATTTATTAAGAGGGTGTATGTTAGGAAGTTTCTAGTGGGTATGTGCAAGGGGAGGAGTATGTTTGGCCATTATTGTCTACCTCTTCTCTACCAGACACATGGGGGCCAGACCCAGGGTGAATTTTCAATTTCCCATCCACTGGTCAAGGTAAGGCAACTCAAAGCTGGATTCAAACCTACAGCTTTCACTTATGTTTACACCAAAGTCCAGAACCTTACCTGCCTAGCTACTTTTTATTTGGGTGTTGGCGAGGATTGTAAAAGGCTGAATTAAAAAAAGAAGATGCCTCTTAGATAGTATATGTCTCACTGGTAAGCTGCTATTGAAATATGTCCTTAAAGGATTGCATGCCATTTGTACCTTCTTTTTCAATTATGTCCTCCAGGCCACCCCCCCCCCCCTTTACTTGGTTGTACTCTGGCGGTTTCAGGATCAATAAATTGTTGAGGGCACTCAGAAGGTTTGATGTAGCTTTTCTCCTGAATCCATTCTAATATTGGTCTGTCAGTCAAAAACAAACCAACATGGTTCTGGCCAGCAAGTTTGCTGCCATAAGTTTAAAGATCTTATAATTTGGCCTGTATCTTGGGGGCTAACTTTACAAGTTTTAGCTGCATGTTTATATTTTAACAGTCTTCTCTTTGTTTCACCAGAAGGGCAAGAAGTCACCACTGGGGAGATGGACTCTCGTTTAAGCAGGTCTTTAATACATAAAGGTATCCCTACAAATGCAAAATCCTCCCATTCCTTTATGATTTTAGGACTGGTCAGGTTTCCAACATATCAGCACAGGGGCAATCTGTTGAAGTTTTAAACAGAATGGATAGATGATCTTCTCATTCTTACTTAAGGTACATATGTTAGTCTTATTAGGCAATTTTTATATATGTTTATTGTTATTTCTGAAAAAAGACAATTCTCATTTTGGGGCACTCTTCTTCATACTAAAAGCTTCTGAGAGAGCTGGAGTCTGGTTAAAAGGCAGGAATCTGGGTTTAAGCCACCTCAAGTATGAAATTATTTGCAGAGGATTTCCTGAGTTAAGGTGGACTCAAGTACTGCATTCTCTTTCCAAAATACTTCGGGAAGTAGTTTTTTTGTCAGATTGTGATAATACATGCAGGTGGTAATGGTCTGGGCTTTATTCCCAGGGAATAGTTTGTCTTTTATACAGAGATTTGGCATCAATTAAGCACAATCACCCAGATATTCACTTAGTTTGGTTTGCAACTGTTTCTCGTTTAACGGGGCATGGTGCATGTAATAACAAGTTATCAAAAAAGCCAGAAGACTAGTCAAACATGTAGTGTCTGAAGCCACATTGTTATTTGATGTTTTCATAGTTAAGCACTAACACCTCTATGGCAAAAACCCCATTTGGTTTGTAAGGATGGAGTGCATTTGTTTAATTTTGGTTTGGACATTTATCTATGTTTTTAAGGAGTTGTTCAGGTAATTAGTAGATACCATGCACATGGTTTTAAATAATATATAAAAAATGTTTGTTTATGTAATAAGGCTTTCTGGTAAAGCAAGTAGCATTTTTGTTTTAATAGTTTCCCTATATCTTTTAAGTTTTTAAACCAGTAATGTTTTTGTTGCATATACTCAAGAGTTTAATTCTCTAGCAAATGTTTAGTTATAAATATTTCTATTTATTTAAATATACAGTTTAGAACCTTTCTCAACTACAGTCAGGAAGGTAAAAGGGGAAACATTCTGTTAACAGCTTAGTGGGCAACTTGCGTTGACCTCAAACCCCTCCTTTTACTCCCTTTCTTGGGATGATGGAAAAACAAATAACATATTTGCAATGGCAGGTTTTGCTGGGATAAAGTGGATATAAACCCCTCAGATGCAGGTAAATGCCTATGGGGTGCTTCATGGTATGCCACACAAAATCAGGCCTGTATCTGAAGTTGTGAAGTTAGGATGGTAAAGTTTATTTGTTTGGTTATGTTTTGCAATATATACTCCATGACAGTTTAAAAGCTCAAGGTACATGGCATTGGTTACTAATAAATTACATGGCTGCACCTGAAAACGTTTGTGATTTTTACAAATAACAGGGGTATGGGACAACATACAGTCAGTCTGAGCACTCCACTTTCTCTCCTCTGTAAAGCAGTTAACACAATACAGGCATCTTCCATCCCGACCAAGTATGAATGAGCAATTATTATACATATATAATCCATCCTGATCATCTATGAACAACCGATTATTATACATATAATATTGTCTGAAGCAGGTGGCTGTGAACCCCAAACAGACCACTGTTTTACAGGCTGTAGTTATTTCAAACCAACTACACCTTTCTGGCCTTGCTAATTATGGTTTTATCCTCAATCTTTCACTAATCTATACTGCTAGTCCCATAAGGGCCTTAATCTGTTACATTCAGCTGCACTGAGGTAATGCTGGTTTATTCGTCCATTAATTAAATCTTTTTCTACACTCACCATTGATTATTTAGGGTGGAAATGAGTTGGAATGTGTCTCTTACATTTGTGGTCTGAATGTTGTTCTCAGTAACACACTCCCAGTTAGATTAGGTGTTGGTTGTGCTCAAGGCATCTTATTTTCATTTGAAGAATATCTCCCATATCAAGCACTATATCACATCTTTGGATTTGTGGATGGCAGTAAATGCACCAGTGTCGCTCTGTCTTGACTACTACAATGTTCTTTACTTAGGGCTTAAAGATGATTATCTGACTCACCTGTAACAGATACAAAATTTGTCTGCCGTAATGTTGACTGGTATACATAGATCTTGTCATATTATGCTTGTGCTAAAGGATCTGTGCTGGTTTCCAGCTGTGGCCAGGTGTTATTCTCACAATAACCTACATGGTATGGTTTCTGCTTATCTGAAACAATGACTGAGATACTGTGTCCCCAGGAAAAAGGTTATCAGATGTAAGGCTGCTGTCTGTTCCAAAGACTTGGTGGAGATATCAGGCACAATTTATTTTTATCTTGCCGCAGCCTTTGGGCACCAGCTACTATTCCCAATTCTTGTTTATGAGACTGAGTCTTCTTATACGAAGTCCCTTAGTGTGCAACTTTTTAAGTAAGCCTGATAGGATATTGCACTTGTTTTAGAATGCTTTAATTCTGAACAGCTCAATTAGCTAATTTTACTATATGCTTACATGCAGCATGCTTCTGAATATATTTCATTTGTTGCTAATTGCTATCTACTATTCTGTTTTTTTAAGTCTTGTACATACTTAAGACTTACACATTGTTACCAGAGGATGACTTTTACCCCTGTGTCTGCCAACTATCAAGCCTCCCCTTGATCACACAGTGCATATTCCTTCCTATACTCTGATCATTCATTTCTCCAGTCTGGGGATTTCTCCCAGAAAGAGGTAACAGCTGTCTGCAGGGTGCATCATCCAAGTAGCCATAAGGATGTCTTGTGCTGACAGCAGCATCCCAGTAATGAAAGCATCTGGATATGAATAATCCCACCTCTATGGGAATTTAGAACTGCATCAGTGAGGAGGCTCACAATGCCCTCCTCTTGTAAGCGCACGTTTCTGCATGCTCACTATGAAAGCTACAGCCACAAATAGATTGGAGAGTCTAACGCCTGCCCTACTACAGAGAGATACTGGCAATATCCAAAGCTGTTTTATTCAATATTGGGTCAGATCAGTGATGTCTAAACAGGTATGATGATCTCCTTGGAATCATTAGACATGCCCCTTAAAATAAGATGAGCTACTGGATATGCCTTTGTGATTTTGCCAAATACACAGTGCTTAACATTTAAATTGCTGCCTACTAGCTCCCCCTAAATCTTTAATGATGATGTAATTTCTATGACTTCACCATTTGTTTTATAATCATAACTTACGTCCTCTTTGCAAGCCTCATGATAGTTGTCATTAAAGATAAAGTCATTACTGCTTTATCAAGTTCTTATTTTTTATTTTTTGTTCGTCTTCTTGGAGAAATGCTTTGCAGTCATCAGCAAAGTGAATTTCCCAGAACTAAAGTCACACTTTAATATTTGAGATGAACAGGTTGAAAAGAAAATACATGACCACAGTACAAGGCTTTGTGGGATGCCACTAATAACCTCTATCAGGATAGAGAGGAACCCACTCCCCAACCTATACTGTTGCACTCTGTTGCTTAGCTAGTATTTCACCCACTGAATTATATATGGATTAGCATCTGATGCTTTTAATGTGCCAGCTATTTCTTTATGTATAAAAGTACTAAATGCTGTAGCAAGGCCAAGATAAGCACAATGTACTCTTTTTACTTCATGAAGTGTTAGTATACTAAGTTTTTAAACAATGCCAAAAAAAATAAAATAGGATCTCAACTTAACAACCCATGCTGTTCCAAATCAACAGGTAGTCAGTCCCTACTGTCATTTTGGATAACCTCCATTATAACTTTCTATGACTTTATGCAGACCATATGTCAGGCGAGGGGGTTTGAAATTGCATGGGACTGATATGACACCCCATCCCTATGTGAAATAGTATTGCTGCAGCCTGTTGCCATACATACATCAGGAAATATCCATATACTACCATTTTGTTTAATGTGATGGTTTAGTTTGGTTTTCCTTGAAACCTGTGTAGGAAACCACAAGGTATGCCATCTAGTTCCATGGAATATGAGTTTTTAATCTTCCTTGTAGCAGCAATGATCATATCTGTAGTTATGTATGCAAAGTCTCCCTTTTCCCTGTAGCACCATAGCATATGTCTTTGCTTAGTGTAAACTTTGCAGAAATCTTTTTTGCAAATGCATTTACTATGTCCTGAGGCTACATGATCTTTGTATTGTTTTCTCAAGATATGTGCATTTACAGTTTCTTCTTTCAGTTTTTTGTTCTAAGTAAACAATGCAAATATACTATTGTCACTTTCAACCTCTGGTATCCAGTTGAATTCACAGTTAAACCTAGAGCATTTGATAAATAAGTAGCTTCTGTACTTCATTTAATCAAGACTTGTTTTTATGGACAGGATAACATTTTGGTCATTTTTCTGACCCCTCTCCCTGCTGACCGTCAAGCCACCACTACTATCCATTCATTTGCTATCTTCTGGATGAGAGCAACCTATGCTACAGCTGTTGCAGACAGCCACGAGCAGTCCTCCGTTATGGATGAAACCCCATCCCTTGTGGCTGACATAAGCACCCGCATTGCTCTGATGGCATTCTATGGCCTCCTCATGGTATGTACTTGTTTCCACATATGACCATGAGCGCTAGCACCATATATGTTTTTTTCTGAGTCAAAGTAAAGTTTATCTATTTATTGGGTTTCCAGTCCTCTTTCTTTCTGGCTTTTGAGATAGCTCTATTTTTTTTTTTGCTTATTTTCCCAAAAGAAGGGAGAAGGATTTTTTTTTCTACAATGAAGATAAAATCGAAATTGAAGTTGCTATTTTACTTTTGCAATTTAGCAGCATCTTTAATAGAAATGTCTTAAGACTGGGTTCACAACAAACCTGTACATTTTTACTTCATCTCACAGAAGTAAATACATAACAAATACGGTCATTTTTATAGCATAAACCAAAACCATTATTCCTTTGTCCCTGGCAGTGATATTATTTAACATTTGAAATGTTATTACAGAAAAAAAATATAGAAGGAAACATTAATTGGAATGTAGCTTGGCACTCAGAAATTCAACATGCAGATGCGACTAGTAATTAGTAACCACAAAATAAGTAGGGTTTAAAACTGGATATCCAGAATTGCTATCCAAAAACAATTACCAAAAAAATGCCAAATTATATCAGATTTATAACCTTGTACTGAAAGGCTCCAGCAATAGTCCTGTGTAGCCATTAGAACATGCTTGGCTGCCAAGTTGCATAGTACTTGGTTTCTATTAAGTGTGAGTTGACTTTTGCTCAGGGAGAGAAATTAACCGCATGTTCAGAATATATAATTTTATGTTGGCATTACATCAGAAATAAACTGCAGATATTCCTTGACCAAAATTCCATTTGTTGAGTAGGATGATGTGCTGCAGTAAAATGTGTCAACTGACGTGAAATCCTTAATGGAAGAATGGCAGTCTTAACTTAATGTAGTAAACAGAATGCCATGATTATGCTAAAAACACAAAAAAGGCAAGTTTTCTAAGTACTTTTTGACAGCAGGAAAGTGGCTAACAAGTTTTTCTTCAGTACCCCTAAGTGCTGTTAAGATCAGTCTTTGCACTAGGGATTAGGAGTGCACAGTGCCAGCCAACAAAAAACAGCAACAGAAAGTAAAACAGCTTTAAAAGCTGACAGATGCTTTGCTCTGCCACACTTACAAATAAAAAAAATGTGACAAAGCAAAGTGTCTAACAGGCGTTAAAAGTCATTTGTTCTCCAAATGAAGACTTCATTTATGCCTGATGTCTGTCTGTCAGTGCTGTTTTGTCATCTTTCAAAGGCATCGTGCTCCTACACTTTTTTTTCTGTAACTAGCCGTACATGGTGCAGATAAAGCTCTATACACTACAAAGAATTATGATCAGGTCTCAAAAACCATAACCCTTATTATGTGTTCCCAACATAGATTCCAAGATTCAACTCTCAAACTTTGCTCTTGGGATGAATTTCTTTGCATCCATGCCTTGAATGCATAATAAGCTGGATATGATCAAAAACCCAACGATAATCCAATATCTTAAACCTACTGCATTCAAACTGCATTAAAGTTTTGTTAAGAACTCTTAAAGGAGGTCTTCCATATAGACTATTATACTCTTAAACTACACTACCATAACCCCAACTTCCAGCCTCCTACTTAACATAGACAATTATAACTATTCTAAGATAAATCCTAGGCTCCTCAATCTCTCCACTACTCTGTCTTAAATACAGAATATTTCACTGTGATCACCCTTTCCTCAAAACAAAACATCCAGTTATACCCACCTTTAGGAATTATTCAAAATTTTTGCTTCAGAACAAAAGATTCAATTGTGTAGAGAGATTCACCCAAACCTTGGTCCTAATAATCTAAACCTAAAGCTCAATACCCCCAGTTCCTGCAAGCACCATAACAGCCCAGATAACGCCCCTCCTTCGGTTACAAGTGATCCCTTCTCTGATGCATTTTTTACTTCTTATACAAAGACATTTTTCCATCCAATCCAATTCCTATTTCAAGACATACCAGACTTGCACTCCATCAGCACAAGTCCAACCACAAAACTAAGTTTGATAACATTAAATCTTCATAGTATCTGTAATAAAATTACAGATCTACATGCCTGGATATCATTGTACTCCCCAGATATCCTAGCCATCATTGAAACATGCCTCCAATATGAAACATACTAAAATACTACCTCCTGGCTATAACATTATGAGGACTGTTTGACCTCACAAGTAAGGAGGAGTCACCCTACTGTACCTCAGCTCCTATAACCTCTCCTCCTATTCTGACAAATTTCACTCAGACATAATACTCATAACACTTTTAAAGATAAACTCAAAAAAAAAAACAAAAAAAAAAACACTGTATTATTGTAACGTACATCACCTCCTGGTTACAACATACCCATACTCGAAGAATTTCTCTCATGGGTATCTAGTACTATTACTTATAAAAAAATAATTCTGGGTGATGTCACTATTGACTGGAAAAATGCAAACTCTGACAGTCCCACATTCTGCATAAATCTGCTTGGTCTTACTCAACTAATCACAACACCTACTAGATACAACAAAAGTAATAAAGGCACAATTCTTCAGTGGATTTTAGTTTCAGACTCCAATAAATATACTATCAGTGGAACAGATCTTAACTCCTTAAGTGACCATCTCCCTGTATACATACACAGACTTGCAACTCATGATCCTAATATGTACTAACTGAAACCAACTAAGGCTCTCATAAAATTTAACAAAGATTTATTTAATAGTATCCTAAGATCCTTCAACTGGTCTATACTAAAAACTCTCCCATTAGATGACGCAGTTACAACTATTAATACCTTTTTTAAACAGTCTGAATAACGCTGCCCTTCTACATATAAAAAGAGCAAAAGTAAAATACTCTCCCTGGCTATCTACCCTCACCAAAAACATTATGTACACTAGAGACAAAGCTTTCAGGGAGTAGTTAAAGCAAAAAAAAAAATCCCAGAACTTTCCGTAATACAGATAACTTTGTAATCAAGCTAAAAACAAATATTCAAAGAGAAGGAACAATACTATGACCAACTAAAATTAATCATAAAAGTGATCAAAAAAGTGTCTCATCCACTATTCACACACACTACTCAATACTGGCTTGAAAAAAGATCTGTATCCCTATCAAACTGCCCCCCCCCCCCGAAATGGCGACTACCTTTAAGCTAGAGAGGCACCACCAACTCACCAACAAGCAATCACCCTCCCCCACCTAAATATTGCCAATTATGCTACCAACTACCCCTCTACATTACATTCTCCTAAAAAAAGAAATCCAAACAAATTAGCTATAAATACTTACAACAAAAACCTAAAAAAACAATAATATATCTACTATAAAAAAAAAAAAAATGTAAAACTTAAACAGCTGGCAGCTGCAGCTGGCAACTCCTCAAATGAATACCTCAAAAAATGGCGTGAAGAAGTATCTATCTTAATCATATCTTAATCATAACAGTCATGCAGAAATCCCAGCCATTTGGAAAAGATCATATGCCATCTCACTGTACAAGGGAGGAAACTCTACAGAAGTCTTTAACTTTTATCCCATTGCAATTCTCTCCCGTCTCTCAAAAATCCTAGAAAAATGTATCTACACTCAACTTGTTCACCACCTCCTCTGAGAACAGCTCTTAACCAGCGCTCAGCATGGATTCCACCCTGGCCATAGTACAACCACTGTACTATTATCCTTTTTAGATAATATAAACAAGAAACATAAACTGTCAGTTAACCAGCACCCATGGGGATTGGTGGATGCCGGTTAACTGTACTTTCTGGTTGCTTGAGAGCTACTATTAAAAACATGCTAATACTGTACCCTATACTATTTGTTTGGTTTGACTTGTCCTTAGGTTGGGGAGAGAGGGAATTTATTCCCATCTTCCTTTTTAAAACTCTAAAACATAAGGTATGTTTCTGCAGGGGGAAAACAGAAAGTGCAACACATGAAAATTGTACTGCATTTCTTCGATTTTTTTTTTTTTTTTTGATGGTTGCTTGAGTTCCGGTTAACTGAGCGTTTACTGTAACTGTCAAACTTATCTCTTCTATATTTCTAGATCTGTCCTAAACCTTTGATAAAGCCTCACATAGCAAACTCCTTCAACAACTGCACCATCTCGGCCTATCCCCTCCTTCACTTAAGTGGTTTAAAAGGTACCTATCTGACAGACAAAACACTGTTAGATGGCAATATACTTTCTCTCCTTACCTCCCCGTTACCAGTGATGCACCTCAAGGCTCAATTCTTGGTCCACTTCTTTTTAACATTTTCATTAAAGACTACTCTATCTCTTTTAGATAAGCATCACTTATACCGTATGCTGATGATTCAGCATTAATATGCTAATCTGACACTCCGGCATATCTTCTTGAAATCACACAGAAAGCCTTCACCTCTGTTGAAAACCAGTTTCACAATGCCCAATTATTACTCGATGCCCAAAAAAAAACAAAACTACTCTTATTCCATCCCAAAGCACACCTGAAGGACAAATCCAGCTTCAAAATATTCTCACTTAACAATACAGTGATAGAAATTGTATCCCATACAAAACTGCTTGGTGACAATTGATGACAACCTGAGATTTGAACTCTACATTCAAAATAATATAAAAAACTCACCAGAAACTTGGCATGCCTTATAGACATTAAAAACGTTCTTACTAACTCTGCTAAAATGTCCCTAGCAACCACTTACCTCCCAACTTGCAGGTACGTGTTAAAACGAAACTTGAAATATGCTAAATATGCTGCCAGTGAACAAAATTATACACATATTGCAAGGCCCTTAAAAGCTTGAACTGGCTTTAATCGCCCCTCTACCTGGACTTCATACAACTAGCCACTGCCCACAATAACATTTAAAAATCCCATGCGTGTCTCATACTAAGCTCTATTCTTCCCTCCTATCACTCAAACAAACCCCATCTGTTCTAATGAATGATAAACAACTTCTCAACATCTATAAACCTCAAAAACAAGTGGAAATATTCTGCTGCCAAAATGTGGAACTCTATTTCACAGGCTATTAGAACTGTAACCTACTGTCTTTCCTTCAAGCATCTTCTGAACCTAAAAATGCATGGTTCTGCTCATATTATACCCCTAGCTGAACATGTGTCTTGTCTACTTTTCTGCACCCCTCTCTGTACAGATTCTCTACCCATCTCCATTTCCTCAACATCACCTGGCTATCCTACCCTCCTTACCTCTTTATACAAACTTTTCCTATCACATCCTCCCCATTTATACTAATCTATCCTAATCTCTCTCCCCCCCTTTAATAATAAGTAAAAGTCATGAGTTTAGTTCAATTGTAAACATACTGTAAATTGCCAAAGGGACAATCTCCAGAATTGTATATAGTGTTTTACTTTACTTTTTCACATTCTTCTCTTTGTAACACATTTTCAGTATGCTTGTATGCCTTACAATATTGTTTATTTTTGAAATGTACAATTTTCAACTATTTCTTATGTAGTGTCTTTGATTTATTTTATTTGCTCTGTTAAGTGGAGCCTTTCTTCCCAGGACTCTGATGAAAATATGTTCTTGTGACCCAGTAGGACTTTCCCAGTAAACAAATGTCAATAAATAAATAAAAGGTACCAAATCCAGAAATTCAAAAGTATTTCATTATGATAATTTGCCATCTGCCAAGAAGAAATGTGAGGCATTAGTGACTGTCTCTCTAAAATGTGCTCAGTAATTTTGATCAAAAGGCTTGCAATCTTTTTGCCATGAAAAATTCCCCTTACTCCAAGTTATGGCAATTTCAGCATTAGTATATTTAAGTACTGGAGGTACAGGTGTTGTGATATGCAGGGTATAGACACCCTCCTAAAAAAATAAACATGTTATAACACGTTTCAGAACGCAATGTGTGAATTTCTTTTTGCTAATTTCTGATTGCAAGTTTGAGTGTTACTCTTAAATGACTCAGACTTCTCTCATAGAGCCTAGTTTTGTATATTACATTATAATAAGAGTTTATACATACTGTTGGATGTATGACTTCTTATCAGAGCTGGAAATGCTGTACGTCTGCAATGTTTTTATAGTCTATTTTCATTATATCAGAAGTAAAAATAGTATATATTTCACTGTTAATGATCAAACCTTCCTGTACTGACACAGGTAGTGTGGAGAAGTTATATTTAACACTCAGGCAGAACAATAGCAGTAAGAGAAGAATGCCAAGTAACGGTACATTTTGCAATTGTGCCGCTAATAACAATTTATTGAATGTTTTACCAAGAAATGACAAAAGGAACTTGAGATACTGGATTTTAGACAAACACATGCCAAGATAATTCACACTTACAGCCAGGAATGTTATATTATACTCAGTTTCTATTAAGAGTTTGAAACTTTTGCTTAAGACTGAGAATAAAGCTCAGTTGCAGAACATATTTTACTGAGCTGAAAATACAAATTTATCTATCAGTTCTCTTCAGGTTAAAAAATAACAGAAAGGTTATCAAATATATTGTGGTTTTAGGTTTCAGAAAAGAATAAACATATCTAGATAAAAGTGATATTTTTATTTGTTTTAAATGTGGCATAGATAACGCCTTTTTCACTAAAAGTAACTTTACTTTTGTGGATAGGAGCACAAGCTAAGGTAGTTTCATAGAAGATTATGTCATTAGTATTCTCTAGAAATTTCATTTGAAAATGCCACCTCATGCAGGCATTTATATACAGGAAGCAAAATAGCCAAAAGCAGACAGTAGTTTGGGAAATTGCCTTATAATGGTCAGTAGTAAACAATATAGCAATAACCCACGCCTGGGTGTGGGTAATGCTGGATTTACCCACGGTTGGCATGGTTTGGTCCCGAGTGCGAAGCCCGAGGGACCAAACAAAGCCAACCGTGGGTAAATCCAGCATTACCACACCCAGAAGTGGTTATTGTTATTATATAATGACATTATTTAAGAAAATAAATAATTACTTTTCTTAAATAATGGCATTGTATAATGCCTCTTACTGCCCTTCCGGCTGTCTGGTATTCTGCGGCAGTTCTGATGTACTGCGCTGCGCAGTACATCAGAACTGAGCAAAAGCAACGGAGAACGCAAGATCTCCATTGCTTTTTACTGTCTCGCTATGTTAAATGGGTTTAACATAGCGAGACAGCTTTAAAATAAGCAACGGAGATCTCCGTTGCTTTTTTTAAACCTGTGTCGCTATGTTAAACTCTTTTAACATAGCGAGACAGTGTTTTATACTAACGGAAAACGTCCGGGCGACCGGACCTTTTTCCGTTAGTATATTGAGGGATTTACAACGGGCACGCTGGTTGGGCTGGCCAATCAGCATGCACGTTTTAGGGGAGGCATTGTATAATATAACGTAATGAGTACTTGAGTGTACAACTACTGAGTGTAAAGATATGAATGGGAGTGCAACTGAAGTTTAATGCAATGGGAGGCTTTTACAACATGATCTTGTAATGATTAGTAGTAAGAACAAATAAGCTGATGGGGGGAGGGGCTTTTTGAAGTTAAATTGAGAAAAGGGGAAGACATTGCAAGAGCAACTTTTGACTTATGAATACAATAGAAATGGGTGGTTGAGGGGTAAAATCAGATATACTGACTGGTGTCTGTTCTGGTAGCTATCTCAAAAATACGTTCTGCTATTTTTTCCCCTTAAATAGAAAAGACTAGTTGCAATCTACCACTACAACTGACAAATAATTAATTAAGTCCCCCTGGCATGTCAAAGAGAAACATGAGGCTTGCTTTCTACAATAGATTATAATTTTTGCAACTTTTAAGAGAAATTTTTAAATCAAAATAACACTGCAATAAAATGAGAGTATAAAAGAATGAATAGTGCAAGTAAACATACTAAAATATTCATAACAGTCTTTTCTGGGAACCCTTTTGGTCCCTTGAAATTCACGTCATGGGCTATGAAAGGGGAATGGCCTGAATCTGAAGCCAATAAGAGTCTCATAAATTTATTTTGAGCCTGTACAGTACATGTGAATTATTGTAAATAAAATAGCAAAAATAACCTCCTTGTTCCCAAAAATGTGCACAATAAAAACAAGAACAGTGGTCATGTTCACATCTCAAACAGGGGTATTTTAGTAACTATATATTAATATTAATATAATATAAGAATAAGGGTGACTAAGGATCTCGAGTCACACATTGTCTGTACTGATACTCGGCCTTTTCAAATACTGAAAGAATATCTCTATATTTCTGGTGGCCAGAGATGGCCTTATACCCACTGATGGAGGAAGAGTGCTAATAGCTCAGATGATAAAAGTAATTACAACTTTGCCTGTCATCAAGAACCAGGAACAAACATTGCTTACTAAGTAACAGTCAATGGCTTCTCTGGAAGTTTATTTCTCAACTTAGTGTCTGCAGTAGCAGAAAGGAAAGCACTATACACTCAGATCATGTGAGCTGAACCACTTATTGCAGTCTTACAACTGCCTATAGTCTGGCAGTGCAACAGATTAGGGCTGTAAGTTGTTAATAATGTGCTTCCTGTAGTTCATAGTTTGATTTTCTCAGTTTTCATTTACCTACGGTTTGACTCTATGTCACTTAGCCAGGCAAACTCTGCTCTGCGACAAGTTGGAAATCATGCTAGTACCCTCAATGGTTTCCTTGACTGCATGCCTAGTAACTGTCTATGGAACTATAATGGTGTGCAGTGACAGCAGCTGAAATAGTAGGGTGTGCCTGGAGGCAAGATAACAAACTGAACTAGTTACTTTCTTAAGAATTTCAGAAAAAAAAAATGACACAATGACTAAATTGCATAATTCAACAACTAAATTAATAATCATTGTGGCTGTAGTATGTGCCAAATGAAGATTGTATTTTTTTTTTTTAATTTTTTAAATGACTTGGATGCTGACTAAGATGATTCAGATATCTTTACTGGAAATCAAGACAGTTACATAACATACTTTTGTTGTAACACATGCAAGATGCATTCAACAAGCCATTGAAAACAATGAAAACTGAGACAGGCATTTTTTTATATTATACAGAACTATATTCTAAAGAGCTGCTAAAAAATGTATTAGTTGCAAATCCATTCATTTAGTAGGTTTCTGCCATTCCTCAACTCTCCACAGAGAGTTTCCACTGAGAACATGGCAAAATATACTGGGCAGAAGATGAAGGACTTTTAAGACAAGATGATCAAAAGTCCTGCAACAATGGCACTATGTACTGATAGACATGGAGGGTATCTCCCAATCTGAACTCCAAGGACCACAATTGTCATTCCTGAAACTATGCTAAAGTAGCTTAACCTCATCTTATACAACTGTGAATTCTGAAACTTCCTGATATGGGATGCACTGCCAACACCCCTGAAAGCTATATATTTGCCAACTTCTAAAGAATATTGTGAGAATTTGCAAACTCAGACTAATTATATATATTCCACAAGCAGAAATTACAGTCTCATCAGTCAAAAGACTGCATTTATGACCACCATAACAAGGATCTGATGAAGCACATAAACTGGTAGATTTTTCAGTAAATCCCACATTTATCAAAGACAGACCATTGGATTTACTATGCCCTGCACGGCGTGCATGATTAGTGCAGGAGCTCACGCAGGCAATAAGTCTGCAGTGCGATCCAGGAACAGCCTGCAGGGGCGTGCACAACAGCTCCTGCACTAATCATACATGGACTAAGCCCTGGTATGCAAATCACCCCATTTGCAGGAGAAGTCCATGCAAATGAGGTGATTTTGCAATCCAGGAAGCTTGCCATAGTCCGTGCAAGACTAGTGCTATCTGCAGAGATGTACTCGGTTATTAACCGAGTACATTTCTGCAAAATCCAAAACAGAGCTATGATAGCTCCAAATAAAGGCTGCATATCATTGAGGAAGCATGCCAATGGCAACGTATAAGGCCATTGGCATTGCAAACAATACAAAAAAAAAATCAACTTTAATTTTTTTTCGCAAATCAAAGCTGTTTAAGCATAGGCCAGTGGCACGCAAACGGGATCGGGGGGAAATAAGAAAATAAACCTGAAATAAGCATTCTACCTAAAATCAATATTCTGCCATGCAAGTCAATGGCAGGCAGAAGACAACCTGGCCAGTGAATAGTGGTTGCTAAGGGGAGGCTCAGTTTGACACATGTAACTATGCATTAGCAGGCAATCCTATGCAAATGAGGGGAAGGATAGTGAATCCCAGTTTTTCCTAGCATGTGAGGCAGGTCCCAACAGTGTAGGAGTATAAATAGCTGAATGCAAGACTAATAGGTAGGTGACATCATGGGTGGGTTTGTCAGGCATACTGTAAGCGGACTGGAGCCCTGCGGCTGGGGTATGCTCTTAGCTTAGCAAAGCTAAGCTAGGGGGTGTGTCAGAACCTGCCTAGCACTCTTTACATTGCCTAAGCGGGTGGACGTGCTGCGCACTGGGTTTTACAGGAAGAAAAAAGAAGTTAAACCAGGAAATAGCAGCAGTGTGCACATTTGAGCACTCTGTTTGCGCGGCGTGCCCCTGGGCTTAAATAGAAGGGCAATGGAAAAGGAAAACAGCAGTAGTAAGGTAATCAAGGAGAACTAGCTTAGCTGACAGGTGAGATGTATTAGAAGCAGCCAATTATACAGGCAGCAGCCCAGCCCAGAACACTACTACAAACTAAGCAAACACCTTCCCCACTGGTTTTTCCCCACACTCTACAACACCGGTGTATACAAGCAGGGAAGGTTTAAGAAACAAACCTACAAAATGAGAAGGGCTGCAGCAAGAAACATAGAGCAACATGTGCAAGAGGCTGAGGGTGGTGAGGATGTATGTGCATTCTGCTGAACAACCCACAGTGAGGAGACGGAGAAGAGTGTACAGACCCAGGGTATCCTACCAGGGGCTACATGAGTTGGACATAGTGGAGTGCTATAGGGTGGACAGAGACCTTCTACAGCAAATAGTTGAGCTGTGCTGGCCACACCTGACACCAAACTGACCGAGGGGAACCCATCCCAGTGGATACCAAGTTATGTGCAGGCCTAGTTATACTAGCCACAGGTACCTCCCAGAGCACAACTGGGGATATCATGGGGATCTCAGAGGCATCAGCATCCAGAGTATTCCACCAGTTCCTGGATGCCATGTCAGCACATGCCAGTGAGCATGTATACTTCCTCAACACCCGTGAGGTGTTGACCAGCAATATGCATCTCTTCCACCAAATAGCAGAATACCCTGAGGTAGTGGGTGCTATAGACTGCACGCGCATATGTATCAAAGCACCACCCGGTAAGCAGGGTAGGGCCTACATCAACCGCAGGGGCATCCCCTCCATCAACTGCCAGGGCGTATGTAATGCCCAGGGCATTATAATGAATGTGTTTGCTGGCTGCTATGGAAGCTATGACGATTCCCACATATGGCATCTGATGCAGCTGTGCCAGAGATTTGCCAATGGGGACATCCCCTATGGTCACCTAATGGGGGATGCTGGGTACACACTGGAGATGTGGCTGATGACACCCATCAGAAATGCACACACATCTGAACAAGAACGCCATAATGAGGCACACGCACAGGTCAGACATATAATAGAGCATGTGTCTGGGATGCTCAGGTCAGGGTTCCTGTGTCTGGACACATCCGGTGGAGCCTTGCAGTATTCACCAGCTACATGTATCCAAATTGTTATGATATGTGCTATGCTATACAATATGATCCTGCAGAAGCAGTTGCAGCAGGAACAGCATGGGTCAGGGCCGTACAGCCCCCCACCAATGCCAAGGCTTGCACAGGCACAGAGTAACCTGGAGGAGGAAGAACTTGAGCCTGCCCCAGTAGGCAGAAGGAGGAGTGCCCAGTATGCCCTGGCCTTGGCAAAGAGGCAACGCATAGCACATGTACTGACACAGTAGGGTCCCAGGGAATGACACCTCTCTCTGACTCGCACATACAGTAAAAGGGATGCCAAACATTACACTACCTGTGCCTAACCATGTGTAGGGGGTGTAATATATGCATCTGACATAGGCAGCCCTGCAGCACCACCCTCAATACAAGGACACCCACAAGGTAAGTGACTCACACATGCCAGTCGGGGGGGGTCACATACCCAACATGAGTCACAGACAGCAAGAAAGGTGTAGACAACCACAAACAAATGCTGTAGTATGGCCTCTGAATGAGGCCTATGGGTAACCCCCCCCCCAGACCTACACAGACAGACTACAGCAGGCCAGGTAGTGGGATGTCGGTTGTGAAGACTAGGAAGTCAGAAATTAATATGTAGGTAATTAAAAGCTAAGAACTGTAGTACACTGCATGCCCCTAGCCAGCAGGATAGGTAAGACTACAGACTGAAATGTAGTACCCGACACACCAGTACAGTCCTACTAAATGTGTACAAGTGTCAGGTGTGCCCCCCCATCCTACATAGACAGATAGTAACAGTGAGGTGTGCCCCCCCAATCCTGTGTAGAAATGTAGAAATAGTCAGGTGTGCCCCCCATCCTACATAGAAATATAGTAACAGTCAGGTGTGCCCCCCCAAACCTGTGTAGACATATAGAAATAGTCAGGTGTGCCCTTTCCCCAACCTACATATAAATACAGTAACAGTCAGGTTTGCCCCCCTCACGCCTCTGTATAAATGTAGGAACAGTCAGGTGTGCCCCCCCCGCTATGCAGAAATGTAGTAACAGTCAATGCCAAATGATCGATGGATACCCTGCAGAGATAGCATGCTACCTGTTGGTGTACAACACAAAGGTCAGCACTGCAGCACAGACTACCTGGACACGATCCACACAGTCAATACAGATGGCCATACTGGGCATGCTCACACACTTAAAGAAATTAAGGCAATGTCAGTCACACACACTTAAACACATGAACTCCATTAAACACATGAACTCCATGACTGCAAACACCAGTGGACCAGACATATCTGGCAGTTGCAGTTGTTAGTGTAGACACTCATCAGTATGCACCACTCATGCCTTGCACACACAGTGAACAGGAATACAGACATATATGTCAGAACAACACACTGTAATAAGCTAAAGGTAGACGTACATAGATGTGTGGAAGAGGGTGACTGTGACAAGGAGCCACCCAGGCCTGTCCCAACCCGCACACAGCCAAAGGGCCCCAAACACATGAGGTACATATGTCACTCACTGCAGATACCAGCCACCAGTATCTGAGAGCATTATAGACTATGCGGTGCACGTGCCAGCTGTGCAACATGACTGTACAAGGAAGTAGTCATCTAGCAGCTGTATACACATACCTGTGACATATGACCCCATGTGTGCCCGCATGTGGCGTGTCAGCCCCGAGATGAATGGGTCATGGCCCATTCACACACTGCCCTCCCCATAGGCCTACTATGACAAGCCTGCTGAGGTCATCCAATGTGAAATATACCTTTGTTAGGGTTGTAGCCCAGTAATCTCTGTGATGCGTCCCAAAACCGCATAACGCTGTAGTGTGATAAACTAGTTAGGTAGGTGTTCTAACCCCTGACCTGGTGAGTGTGTGTCTGTGTGTGTCTGTCTATCTGTCTCTGACTGTGTAGAGAGCAATTCTTTTTAGGGTACACACACCCCTTACAATTCATATACTCAACTTTGGCAAGGCTGCTGATTGTCACCCACCTAGAAATACACCTCTGGGAAGGTAGTGGCCCAGTAATCTCTGTAGCACATCCTGTAACTGTGTACTGCTGTAGTGTGATATAAAACAGTGGTATGGTTACATCCCCACCCATGGCAGTTCTGGATGTTGTGTGCGTGTTTCAATGTCTGTGTATGGCGCAATGTACTATAGGCTAGTCACACTCAGTACATTTCAAATGGCCTACTTTGGCAATCCTGTTGATATCATTCATTATGACATACACCTTTTGGGAAAGAGTTCTCTAGTACTCCTCATGGTGCGTCCTATAACAGCTCTATGCTGTAGTGTAATACAGACGTCTGTTAGGGGTTTTATAATCATACATGTTGGTTGTGGATGTTTTGTGTGTGTGTCACGGTCTGTGTAGGGAACAATGCATTTTAGGCTAGTCACACACAGTACATTTCAAATACCCGACTTTGGCAATCCTGCTGATGTCAGTCATTCTGAAATACATCTTTGGGGTAGGAGTACTCCAGTAATGTCCATGGCGCGTACTACAACTGAATAGTGCTGTAGTGTAATAAACTAGTTAGGTAGGGTTCCACTCCCAGACATGACAGGTGCGTATGTGTGTCTGTGTGTTTGTAACTTGTATCCCGTGTAGAAGGGGGTTGTGAGTGTGTGACACCTGTGGCCAATGTGGAGCAGGTTTTGCATATTTCTTATGTGGTGGCCCTACTACATATCACAATGTCCACCATACAGGGATAACAGATGTGAAATAGCTGAGAGACTGGGGTGCAAAGCCATACCCATACATGTGACATCAAGGCCAGGCAATCACAGTTAGCAACCCCAGTATTACCCAGAGCACACTCTCAACCCATGTCTCACACACACACACACACACACACACACACACACACACACACACACACACACACACACACACACACACACGCCTAGGCAACAGCCAATATGTGGGTAGTACACTACATACTGGTCACTGATACTAACTATGGAGTGATAGCAGTGGGCTACAGATGGCATGTCATCTTGTCCATCTGTCAAATATGCATGTACATGCAGACAGTGCACCTCTCCCATGTTCCCAAATGGACACCAGCACCACCTGTGGTGCCATCATGTGACCCACAACAGACATGCCATGCCTGACAACATTCCCTGTATGGACAGATGCTACTGACACCAGGGAATGTTGTTAGCATGCTATCAATGTAGGTGCAGAGTAAACCTGCTGGCCATTACCAGTTCCTGCCACAGGTGGGCAGGACTGGCACATCTGATGATAATCTGTATCCACAACATGGGCCAGACAGCCCAGGCACAGTTCCACATGCCACTGTTCATGCATGTGGGAGGTGTGCACATCCCAGACACCATCCATGTCATGGGCTAAGGAACACATACATGGCAAATGATGCACAGCATTGGCCACACACAGTAGTCACCCAGGTGACTGAATGGGGTTATAATACCTACCTTTGTGGGTAAATCCAGAAACTACAGCCCTGAGCCACAATGCAGAACATTGTCATGTTGCCTGATGCCAAGGTATACCCATCGCCTACCCTTGTATAACCTGCTGGCACAGTCGACCACCACACACCCATGCAGACATGCACCAATGCATTTCAGTACTGGCACCCTGTGTGTGTGTTTGTGTGTGTGTTGTATGGTATGTATGTTCACATCCACACTCACTACAACCCCCATGAGCTTATTGAAGCATGCTGTCTGATGTCAGACTCCCCTCATACCTTTTGCCCATACAACCTCCATATGACGTGTGGTGCATGTGATACCTGCACAGTGATGTGTTGTGGCAATCCCACTACTGATGAGTTGTACACCTGGCTTTGTCAAGTGTGTCAATGTGTGTGTGTCCCTGTGAGAGTGTGGCTGTGTTGACGCTGGCACCTGTTCATGCAGACAGGCACGTGTATGTCATCTACCATATAGCTACTGCATCCCTGTTGCAGATGTCACTCACCATCACATATATGCTCTGAGTGCTCCACAGCAGGTAACCCATGTGGTGCATCCAATAATTGCATAGAACTGTGACAGCACTACATAGTTGTCAGGGGTTTGATACCCTGTGCTGGTAGGTGTGTGACATTAACATGCTTCAGTTTTACTCTCCCACCCCTCCCTGACATGTCTTTGCCTCTGTCTACCTCTCCCACTCCCTCTCTGGTGGATGTGGAGAGCTTCATCTGCTTTGCTTAGGCAGCAACATGTGTATTTTAAGTGATGCTCATGATCAGCTGATGTCCTCTGCATGAAGTGCAGCCCTCCCCTAGTTGATTGCATGTGAAACAGCTGTGGTAACATTCCCATAGCCAATTGCATGGAAACACACTCCAATATCTAGGAACATCTTGGTGGTGTTGGCCCTTATCATTCACTGTGAGCAAGAAATAGATCTGCCATTTGGCAAACAGCATGTCAGATGGATTGTGGATTTACCTCTAACAACAAACACTGTGGAAAGAAGGCAACAAACAGGAGGGGGATGTGCCTGACCTGACTACAGACTGTAAGTGCTGCTATACTGTATTTGGAGTAATGTTGGTTTAACACTGTTTGTGTGGATATGGCTGTCGTACATGTCTCAATACCTGCCATGTCAGTTCTATGTTTATGAGGAATCCCCATCTGCAGGATCATCTGCAGACTAGGCAGTGTTATGACTTTGGTTTCATGTGTTACCCATGGAGCATCTATCTGTAGACTGCAGAAGGTAGTGTGAGGATTGCAGTCTGTAGAAGGTGAAAGCCGTGATGGTTTCTGATGTCATATACCTCATAGGACATATAGTGCAATAAACCCTGTTACTACAGTAAATGTATGAGGTTATCACAGCAACATGTCAATATTGGCCCTGTGTATGTGCTTCCAGCCACACCTCTGTCAACCTTTGTACATATGTCATGCATGAAGTGGTGCATATGTGCTGTACACTATAATTAGTGTCATCATATCTGATAAGCCAGTGATATATCTGACTGCTACACATGTTATGTACAGTAGGGGTAATATTTCATGACATAACCTGGACATTATGTGGATGTTTGTACAGTACTGAGGTCTATGTACTTATGGTGAGTGTTGACGGTGTGTGTATTGTTAATATGTACTTCAGCCTGTGTACAGACTGTAGTATATGTCATTGTTCTAGTTCCCCTCCTATCTGATGTTACATGCTGCTCCACTGTATGGTACTGTATTGCCGTACATGTTTGTAGGGTCATACACACACGTCCCATACCACAGACAGCCATCAGACCAAACTGTGCAGAAGCCCAGTATATGTAGGGTCAGTCTGTGAGTGGCACATATGCGGATGGTGTAGAACAGATAGTCCACATACTGTAATATTATGCTAGCTTACCATATGTGGCAGTGTTCACATTGGTTGTGGTTATGCACTTTCACACAGGTGTATCTCACCCTGTGCTGTGACATGCCTGTTGAGCCTGCTATATATGCAGGTACATGTGCATTCCCCAATAGGAGATGCAGGCCAGTGTTGAGCCAGTCTGCCTGTAGCCTGCACAGTGCAGTATTACATGCCTAGCAGCTTACTGTACTTACCCAGTGAGATGTCATGTACAGATACCTGCCAGATGTACTGCTGCCGGGCCTCCCTTAACAGTCATGTATGCCAGACAGAGCAGTGGGATGCTGTACAGATATATGTCAATATCTATTGGGAAGTATGTGGCCATGGCACCCCTGTACCAGCCGTCATTATGTGTCAGGCCAGACAGGGATGTGTGAATGCATAACCTATGGTGGCAAATGTATACCAGTCATCATGTGTTATACCCAGCTACATGGCTGTCTACATCCATATTGTCAAGCATGGTACACGTTTTTCACTAAGGGCTTATGTGTATACCTCTGGACTGTACAGAGTGTGTCAGACTTTCCACATATATTGGCCATTATCTCTGCTACAGTCCACAGGGGCAGTACGTGCTAGCAGCGGTACTTTACAATGATGTCCTTAAGATGTCTGTTAGTAGCCAATGGCACACATGTTATTAGCAGATGCGACCTCCCACACACACCATGTCTGTGAAGATAATCCCAATGACAGTAGCAATAGTCTACTAATATACCTGCTATACATACATGACATCCCCATGCACTACGACATTGGGACTATAGGGGCTGGGGTAGGGCTACACTCCATGTCCAGAACATATGGTGGGAATAGATGTACATATACTTATCCGGATAGCTATATATATATATATATATATATATATATATATATATATATATATATATATATATATATATATATATATATATATATATATATATATATATATATATATATATATATATATATATATATATATATATGATTACACATGTGTAGTACATCCAGTTACCACTGTCATGGCAATCAGCTACTATAAATCCCTACATCATGTGGGCGTGATCCCTTTACATTTCCTGTGTGATGGACATCCTTCCTGTGTGTGGGCATCAGTGTTACCGACAGCAGGTAGCAATACCTCTTACAGGAGAACCGGCACACTCAGGGCAGCCATATATTTGTAGGAGGATCAGGAACTACAGACAGACTGCGAGTAGAGTTGTGTTATGCTTTGTATAGTACTGCTGTTACAGGGTATGTGTGTACATACCATTTTACTTTGGAATGCAGTGTGTCTACATAGCTCACAACTGTGGGCATATTCTCTTGCTGGCCACAGGTATGCCTATCATGCTTTGTCTGTCCACCATACAGGTCCTGTGTCAGATGTTACACTGGCAGAGTGTGTGTTGAGTGTTATTGGTACATGGCTGCATCCATTTCTGTTTCTAACCTCAAGTCCCTGACTAAGGGTATGTTGCAGACTATCCTGTCACACCAGCAACCTGCTTAGTATATGGCAACAGTTGTCCACATATGTGCCTGTGTTCCAGCCTCTGTCCTCCACCTACATACCAAGCTTTGCACATATGTCATGCTGTTGGTGGTTGTTCTGTAGTGGGCTGTGAGTATATCACACTATCATTGCTGCCATCAGTCCACTGCTGTTGTATCCCCCATAAATACGGTGGGGCTGGGGCCATATATGTGTGGGCGTCACCTATATAATACATATGTGCCCTTATGCACTCCAGAGGCCAGTGTATGTAACAGTGGTATATGGCCTGTATTATGGAGTCTAGGGGGGGAGCACCATAAATGACCTAGGTTGTTACAAAATGTGGGGGTATCAGGGATGAGCTGCCTTAAAGGGACAATCCCAGTGTTTAAAATTCGGGTCGAAACTTAAGCTGACCAAAGTAACACCCATTTTACCACGTCACTCACATTTCCACCCACAGTGTCATTTTTCTTTAAAACTTCCTGTATATCTTAAATCCCAATCCTTATTTAGCTCCCAGTGTTAACTACATTTCAGATTTAGGTTCCTATCACATTTAACTTGGACTTCCACTTCCAGCGTTAGTGCTTCTTTGCTCCCGTCTATCTCTGCACAAGCAGTAACTATTCAGCATTTCAGGGTTTTTTTTGTAGTATCATGTTGTTTTAGCATTTATTTATTTATTTATTTTTTGCTTATGTTGTTTCTGTTGCAACCGCAATGAACGATTGTTTTAAACAAACAAAGTTGGAATGCAACCAGAAGTTAAGCACTTACAAGCATGTACAGTTTTACTTTAAGTGCCTAACAACTGATGTTATATTACAATTTTGATTTTAAGAAGGCTCATTCATTGCGGTTCCCGTCTGCAGTTTTAGAAGTTGGTACATAACATGTTTTTTACTTTCAAATTTCTGTCCTTCAGAAAATTCAACCTAAGACAAGTCTTGCTATTTTAGAAACCTTCTAAGCTCTCAATGTCAATATTTAAAATCTGTCCCTATTTTTGGTCTTTTGCACCCACCCCCAATTATTTTATGTTCGTCCGGGCCTCTTGCTCTAATCAGCTGAGAAGGGAGTTTCTCGTGCTTTTCAACTACATATATTAAAAGAATTCTTATATTAAGACCAGTCAGGAGGAGAAGGTTACCACACACACTATAGACCCAGTCTCACATAGTACCATTACAACCTCAAATCATACACATAAACACACAAAGACATACTCGGAGGCTCTGATCAAAAATCTACCAAAACAGCAGAGGCCACCAAAGCAGACACCCAAACAACCACCACCTCAGAACACAACACCTGCAACACATAGACCTCACAGTCAGAGTGTCAAACAGTCACAGCCCTTAAGGCCAAACACAATGCCAGACACACTAGTCATTGGTGACTCCATAGTCAGACACACTGACGTCCCGCTCACCAGACTGAGTAAGGAGAAGGTCACAGTAAGCTGTCTGTCGGAGGTCTCTCAACAGCAGGTACAAATATGACTCAGTCATTGTCCACGCTGGTGTAAGCGACCTGTCCCTGGACTGGACATGAAAAGGGACATTGAGGAGCTCTCTGATTATGTAGCCCAGGCAGGTATGACCCTGACCTTGAGCAGTATCCTACCTTCACCAAGAATGATGCCACAATACAGAGATAAGATGATCAGCTTTAACAATTGGCTTAAACACTGGTGTCATTCAAGGGGATCCAGTATCTGTCTGCCTGGGATGACATGCTGGACAAGCCACGGCTTGCACCTGTCACCCATGGGATTCGGATATTGGCAAAGGCTCTTACCACCCCATAGTGCCTTTTTAGGCAAGGCTCAAATTCTAAACCTACCACCCTAGAACACAAAAAAAAAATAATGCTGCTCAATGCCAGAAGTCTAAATCTCAAAATGCTTTCGAGGCCCTTCTCAGTATGGAGAACATCGATGTCTGTGCTGTGACAGAAACCTGGTTCAAGGCTCCTGAGAGCACCCAGCTATCAGGTTTTACCTCATATCATGCGTTCCTGCCCCAAAATCAGGAAAATACCAAGAAAGGAGGGGGGGTATCCATATTCATCAAGGACACCCACTCCTCAAGACTCGATGATGCATCGGAGACCATCCAGGTGCAATTAATAGGCAAGAGTGCTCTGCAAATTGTAGCATGTTACAGGCCACCCTCACAAACTCAGGAACCTCACATGGCCTTCCTGAAAACACTAGAGGGGATAAATGTATCACCAAACACCATCATACTAGGTGACTTCAATTACCCAAATATAGACTGGGAACACTACTCAAGCCCAAACACCCTAGCCCAAAAGTTCCTGGAATTCATAAAGTCAAATGCCATGGAACAACTAGTCACCATTCCCACAAGAGGAGATAACATACTTGATCTCATCATCACGAACATGGGAGCACAATGTTCAACACGAGTATACCCCTCACTGGTGAGATCAGATCACAAACTAATCTCGCTGGAGGTCCTCATCCCACCCCCTGAAATAAAAAGACCACAGTAAAGAACTTCTCAAAGCCGACTGCACACTCCTAAAGACTGGTGTGGTCTCCTTTAAGGCCCACGAAAAACAGTACTCAAGCCGCTGAATCACTTACAAATGCCTTCTACCAGCACCTGCAAGACTGCATGGATAAGGCAATCCCAAGCAAAACAAAGACTCTTTGTACCAAAGGCAAGCGTCCAGTCTGGTGGACCCCAGCCATAAACAAACTCTACAACAAAAGGAGGAAGCTACTACAAGATAGAGCAAAATCCTTAAAAGGTAAGACACCCTTGATCACTATAAGTAAAAACTAAGAGCTCTCATAAAATCATCCAAAGCAAATTTCGAGAGAAAAATAGCTAAAGACTCAAAAGACAATCATAAGGCCTTCTTTAGCTATGTTAGAAACCTAGGAGGAAACTCCCAGATATGCTCAGAACTAGTTCAAAATGATGTGAAGATTACTGATCCTACAGACATTGCCAACATACTGGCTGACAGGTTCAGTGCAAACTTCTCCCCTCCCCCAAAGGAGAGATATCTATACCAAACGATTGCAGCCCCCAAACATCTCCAGCGCCCAAGTGAGAACTGCTCTCTCCAAAGCAAAAACACAGCATCCATGGGACCTGATGGTGTCCCGGCTGTGTGCTCCGAACTCAATGAGGAATTAAACCCACAGCTAGGACAGCTGTTTAATCAAAGTCTTACCTCTGCCCAGGAGTGGCGCACTGCAACTGTGGTCCCACTTCACAAAGGCGGTGCCTCCACCGACCCTGGAAATTACCAGCCCATTAGCTTGACAAGCCTTATCTGCAAAGCCATGGAGAGGATCATAATGGACCTCATAAATAAAGACATAGGAATTTGCAGACTTTGGATCCAACCCAGTTTGGCTTTGTCAAAGGCAGATCATGCCTTTTAAACTTGGTTGACTTTTGAAACAGTCACCAAAGCCATTGATGAGGAAAGGCAGTCCATACAGCCTACCTCGATCTGGCTAAGGCCTTCGATACAATACCCTATCATTGAAAACTCATCAGCTTAAATGTTAACCCATACATCACAAGATGGGTTGCAAACTGGCTGAGTGACAGAACCCACAGGGTCAGAGTTGCTGGCGCCATGTCAGACTCAAAGCCTGTCACAAGTGGTGTCCCAGCTCAGTCCTGGCCCACTCTTGTTTGGCATCTACTTTTCAGTACAAGCAAACACAGGAGGGTTATGGCTGACAAAGTTTGCAGATGACTGCAAACTGCCATAGAAAACATCTGACACAGATATCCTTCAGAAGGGTCTCACAGAACGATAACGGCGGATAGCGGGTGCCAGAGCCACGGCCTAAAGTTAAATGCCAAAAATGCATAGTCATACCCAAAACAAGGTTACTAGCTACCAAATAGGTGGCAATCCACTGAGCACAGAAGAAGTTATCAGGGACCTGGGGACCCAGGTTGATAGTAGTCTGTCATTCGACACCCATGTAGCTAAAGTAGTTAGGAAGACCTTCTACATTGCCCACCTTATCATGAAGGGATTCTCATCTAGATCAAGGGAGGTTATAGTCTCTCTTTACTCATCACTCATCAGACCAATGATTGAGTACAATGCCCCATTCGGAATGTATCTGTCCCGACACTTGCAGCAGCTGGAGAGGCCACAAAAGTTCCTCACCAAAAGGATAAAGGGTCTCAAAAATCTATCCTATGCTGCCCGACTGAAAGAACTCCAGCTCTATTGAGTTGCTCAGAGGTGACCTTTGACTAACATACAAGGCCATGTCAAACCCAGATTTGATGAATATGCTTCACCTCAAAATCTAGATCCATCAGAGCCACAAGGGAGACTTACGTGCTGGAGGGATAGATTCATCACCAAAGACTCTGCTGTGGAACAAAATCCCGGTACATGTGAGGCAGAGCACCTCGCTGGCCTTGTTCAAGAGAAATCTTGACCAATGGATGGGAGATCGCAGATATACCCCAGGGATTACCTCAGTGTCACTGCTCGACAGAGGCACAGCAAAATAATGGGTATAGTTCCCCATACTAAAGGGGTGGCGTAAGCCACAAAGCGATCTTGTAAATGCCCTCGGGCAGATAGCCTAGTATGAACCTATAAACCTATAAACCTATTGTGATTCATTTCTTTAGCAACCTCGATGAACGATAGTTCTAAAAAACAAAGTTGTAATATAAGAAGCAGATGTTTTACTTGTAACTGGTCAATAACTGCTTTTTAAAACGATCACTTGTTGTGGCTCGTTTCTATAGCAACCCACAACGAACGATCATTCTGCAAAGCCAACTTTTACAGTCTAGAGCAGTTGGAAAGCAGTAAAACAGCTGTCTCTATTTTTGGTTTTATTACTAGATACTGATTAACGCTGAATTATTAGTAGACGCGTTAGGTTAAGGATATAAGAAGTCCTTAACTTGCATGGCTGACGCGTTATCAGTAACACGTGTCTGTAATAAACTGAGTACCGTTTTGTTAGTGCAAATACTTTATTATGATGATACATAGAACTTGTTTATTGCTTCATAACTGTTTTTGTCGTAGTTGTATTCTGTTCTGAGGAAAGCATCTATTAAGTGACTTCACGAGTGGCAGTGAGTAAGCGTAGTATTTTTTTTTTTTTTTAGGTAGCTACATCTGCTTCTTAAATTAAAAACTACATTTTATGTGTTATGTGATTGGTGGTTGTGGAAATGAGGACTATCCAACCTGGCTCTTCCTTTACCTGTACTGTGTATGTTTTTCTTGATTTTTTTACTGTCAGTTGTCTGTGTATTTTGTATGGTGGAGCTTTTCTGCCCGGGTCTCCACTGAAAAAGGGCACAAGCTCAGCCATGCTATCGTGGTGAACAAATGTCAAACAAAATAAAATAAAATTCTTTTTGAGGAAGTTGTCTGCATGCTGCGTTTTCAGCAGTGTGATACAGTCACATTTGATGATGATCTGAACCACACTACAACGGTGTTTTGTAAATCACTGAGCTCTTCTACCATTTTTCTTTTTTAGGTCTAGTATAGCTCGCTGAATATACTATAGAAGGATAGGCTTGCCTCATTGAGGTGCAGTGACCATGCAGTGCTGGTGATTGTAGCTTGGAAACAAATGTAAGTGGTCATAGAGTAGGTTGGGTAGCTATGCATCGGTCACAAGTAATGTTGCCAATCCCTTAGTAGTGTGAAGGTGGGGTGAGTTTCTGCTGTGCATTGACTGGGAAGATGTAATAGCCATGCCCACTAACAATGCCCCATCCCCTTTCTAGGCTAAAACTCCCTGCACTGGCCACAACATAATCACTCCTTTTGCTCAACTCTTGCTCTTTTGCAGGTGGTACTATGGAGTATGCCACAAGTGGCACCAGTGGCGGGGTATTGTAGAATTATGACACTTGCATAGGAAGGGACTAAATGGGGCAGAAAGAGTACAGAAATCTGTGGATTGGCATAGGGGACTCAAAAGTGGAGTAAACGTCAAGTAGAAGCCAAGCGTGAAGCAGCTAAATCAACTTTGGTGTGCAGAGGCAGGCAGACCTCTTGTGGTTGTGTGCCATAAGGTTGCTGCACATAATCTGCTCTGAAAGTATTAGCACTAGCTGTGCTAAAAAGATGTAAAAGCCTCATCTTATCAATTTGGGCTAGTTTTTACTTTCTTAATGTGTAGAATGATAGTGCCTGAACAACTCACTCCGATATATAATGAAAGAGTGAGAAGTTGTTTCTGTAACCAATTTAACTCTTCCTGTTTATTGGTCATTGCTACATTCTAAGAAGTACATGGAGTTAAGCATGGTTTTCTGGAAAGCACCAAAATGTACCACTTCATACAATCACTATGCCTGAGTAAACTATAGTTGGAGTGAGCTGTGGCGCATCAGCTTTGTTTTCATGCTGTTACAAAGCAATAATTTACATATCTTAGATTATGTTCTCAGTGTGATCTCCAATCTGATGACTCTTTACTGCTGTAAGTTAATGCCAAAATTAATGTGTATAAAGACAGGCTCTCCGTAGTATTTTTGTCCAGGCTGTGGAATTGCTTTTGAAAGACCTGCCAAATTCACAAGGTATTAGAATGTATTTTTCTGAAGTAAACCCAGTACAAAAAGGGTCTAACTAAGTTTGCAGACTGTAAGCTAAGAGCAGTCATTAAATTCCCAAATGACTTGGCCATCCTGCAGGAAGGTGTTTTTTTCATCCATGAAGTTTTACGCAAAATAACTGGTGCCAAAATCATGGACTGGAACTAGATGCCCAAAAAATGCATTACTGTATCTTTGTTAAGTTAGCTACCCCATTGATAATACGTCCCTGAGAGTTGTCTTAGTAGTTCAGGATTTGGGAGCTTATGTGGAGAGTTTGCCAACGTGTGCAGTGGCATCAGAAAGGCCTTCTATATTGCACTGCTTGTAAACAGTGATTGTGTCTAGATCTCTGGAAGTCATTGTGTGCCTTTACTCAGCCCTCATTAGGCTTATCATCGAGTATAATGCCACCTTTGACCTGTATCTGTCCAGAGACGTGCAGCAACTAATAACACTGACAGAGGTATCCTCTCTAAAAGGATACAAGACTTAAACAAGTTCAACATAGACTGACTCAAGGCCCTGCCACTCTACTCTGTATCCCATATACTACAAGGCATCCTCTAATCTACCACTGATGTATTTACTGCAGATCAGCAAGTTAAAGGGATCCAAACCTCTTCTGCAATGTCAACAGAATGGTTTGGTTTGCAGGGGTATGTATATCTCGCAGAGGATACTGCTGCTATAGAGAAGACTCCTCATACACATAAAACAAAGCTCATCCCTGTCCATATTCGACAGCAGCTTGGATCTGTGGATGGGAAACAGAAAATTTACCCCAGAACTGGCCCTATACTACTAATGGACAGAGGCAGCTCATATAGCCCATGCATAGGTCATCTCAATGATATCATCCCAGTTATTTTTACTGGGGTAATATTATTATTGACCACAAGATGGGTAATGCCAATCTATAACCAAATGTAATGGGTTATTTCAAGTACAAAAAGGGAAATTGGTTGTTTAAAATGGCTGAGAAGGGCAGCTAGCTGAGTACTTATTTATTAAACACTCCTTCCTCTTCCTTTCACTATTACTACTCCTCACCTTATCTTATTTCTACCATCCCTCCCAGCCCACAATTTCCATCCACTTCCAACCCTTTCACATAACCAACCATCACAACTCACCTTTCTCACTCTCATACTCTCTTATTTCCCCCCATTTATACCCCTCAGAAAACCTCCTTCTTTTTCGACACAAACTTATCTCCATCCATGCTAACTCTATCACCGTAACTACTAGCAAAGCCCTCCAATTTACAAAAGAACCCAATCTCATCTCCTTGCTAGCTACTCACCTAAATTATTCCATACTACATCTGATTACCGCTCTCATATCTGGAGACATCCATCCTAATCCAGGCCCCACCTCCACAACCGCCGTAAATAAATCCCTATTATTTACTTCCTTAAACTCCCAAAGTGTAGTAAACAAAGTCCCAAACCTTCATGCTTGGCTCACACACAATAAACCTGACATCCTGACCATTTCTGAAACCTGGCTAAAACCACACATTAAAGACTCTGAAATAGTTCCTCCAAACTACTCCATCATTAGAAAAGACAGACCTCACAAAAAAGGCAGAGGAGTAGCCTTCTGTATTCTTCCTCCCTAGTAGTTACTCCCTACAACAAACCTATTCCACACTTAAACAACGCCGAACTTCTCCTTACCCTACTCCAAATCAATAATTATAAATACATATGTATAGCTTCACTTTATATTCCCCCAGGAGATAATATCTCCACACTCGAACTTATCCTTTCCTGGCTATCCAGTAACATTAGTAATGAAACCATAATCCTAGGAGATGTAAACATTAATTGGGCCCTTATCCAGTCTCCTACTAACCCCATTAACATCAACCTCTACAATTTCTCACAACTGATCACTTTGGTAACTCACCCTGCCAAAAACCCCTCCAATGGGAGTATATTGGATTGGATTCTAGTCTCCCATCCTCACTATTTCACCAACAGTGGCACTCTTCCCAACCCACTTGGTGACCACATACCCACATTTACCCACCGCTTCCCACTATCCTTCAACGAACCCATAACTATATTACTATCCGTGACAAAAAACTTCAACCCGATAATCTTCTCAAACTCATTACAAGCAATTAATTGGAATTGTTTAAAAACACTACCTCTAGACAATGCAGTCTCATACTTCAACTCAACATTTTTAAAATTACTAGACTCCCAAGCGCCCTTACGGACGAAGAGAATAAAACTAAATCAGCCCCATGGCTCTCCAATAGTACTCTTGCTACCATGAGACAGAGAGACAAAGTCTGGGCACGCTACCAAAAACATAAGACAGCACCACTCCTTAATGAATACAAAATGCTCCGAAATAAAGTAAAAAAACTCATTACTCTTGATCGTCAAAACTACTTCCCCACACTCCAGAACCATAATACAAACAACCCT
Organism: Protopterus annectens; assembly: GCF_019279795.1. Classification (NCBI taxonomy): domain Eukaryota; kingdom Metazoa; phylum Chordata; order Ceratodontiformes; family Protopteridae; genus Protopterus; species Protopterus annectens. The sequence goes on from NC_056734.1 coordinate 95,731,550, forward strand.
CAAAAATTCTGGAAAGGGATCTCCACTCTCCTCCACCCTAGCAAACCAGATACTCCTACCCCAGACCCTAATGCTCCAGAACTTGATTTAGCCACCCAATTTAATTCTTTCTTTATTGACTCTATTTCCAAATTGACCTCCTCATTCTCCAACACCTCCCTGCTAACCAATACCCCCTCACACACCCCTACTCTCTCTACTTCTACACCCTACTCCCCACCCACTAACTCCTCTACCCCCCTTCTGCACAAACTCTAGCCTCATCACCACCACCCCAAAATTCCCCCCTTCCTGACTGCACCCTCTTCTCATTAAATCCCATACCTATATCTACTATAAAGAAACTCCTTCAGAAATTGAAACCATGTACCAATGCTCCTGACAATATCCCTTCTTACTTTCTCAGCATAGCTGCTGAAACTCTTGCCTACCCCATTAGCATCTTAATTAACTGCTCCCTACAGGAATGCACTGTTCCCAAATCTGGAAACAAGCCTTTATTATACCTCTACACAAAGGTGGTAACAATAATAACAGTACTAATTTCCGTCCCATAGCCATCCTGTCCCCATTTCAAAAATACTAGAAAAATGTGTCCAACTTCAACTCCTTCCTCACCTGCTGGACAACCATCTTATAACTCCTACACAGCACGGTTTTAGACCTAATCATAGCACTATGACTGCCCTCCTCTCCTTCCTTGAAATTGTAAATAAATCCCGTGACTCTGGACAAGTTGTTTCCACCTTACTTCTTGACCTTTCCAAAGCCTTCGATACTATCTCACACAGCCTGCTCTTAGCTAAACTCTCCAAACTTCACCTATCTTCCTTCTCCTTGAACTGGTTCTCTAGTTACCTATCTAACAGACATCAAGCTGTAAAATGGAAAAAAGCCACTTCCACTTTCCTTAGTACCCCTACAGGAGTTCCACAAGGCTCCATACTGGGTCCTCTTCTCTTCAACATTTTTATTAATGACTTCCACAAATCGATCCCATTCTCTAACATCATCCAATATGCAGATGACTCAACTATCATCTGTTCTGCCTCATCTATCGCTACACTACAAAAACTTACTCAAGATGCCTTCTCTTCCACAGAGCAATGGATGCTAAGTAATCATCTAGCTCTCAATGGTACCAAGACCAAACTAATGTTATTTACTCCTTCTAAAGTCACTTCTCCCGACATGGATACATTCTTAATTACTACTCAAAACAACTCACCTCTTGAAATAGTGTCAGAGACCAAACTACTTGGGGTTCTAATCGACAACCAACTTAAATTTAACTCCCACCTGCAAATAAACATTAAAAAAAACGCATCAAAAACTTGGCATGCTTTATAGACAGAATGCCTACCTCACATCTGCTACTAAAATCACTCTCTCTACTTCCTTCCTTATCCCCTGCCTTCTCTATGGCGCCCCACTACTAACTAATCTTCAGTCCTTGTTAAAAAAACAACTTACCACCTGCTATAACAAAATTGCAAAATTCGCCACCAGCCATAAGTCCTCCACTCACCACTGTTTCTCCCTCCATAAACTAAAATGGCTAGAACTTCCCAATCAACTAACTTACACTCAACTAACTCTAGCCCATAAGCTTATTCTAAACCCCTCCCTCTGTCCCTCCCTTTCCTCTGCCTTTAAAATGCACCTACCTAACAGAGTTCTAAGATCAAATAATCAAAATCTACTAGAAGTGCACAAACACCCCCAGGCAAAAACCTTCTCTCCTTCAGCCTCGCTCGCCTCTGGAACTCCCTACCTCCACCCATCCGCACCACCTCTAACCACTCTACCTTCAAAAAGTCTCTTGTCTTATATCTAGCATCACAGTGGGAATGCTCTTGCTCCCACCCTACATAACTAACTCTACCTAATTTCCTTCAGTATCACACCCTACTTTTATTTAGTTACTATGTTTGTTCTCTAATCTGTATTGCTGTTTACATTTGTTCTATTACTAGCATGTTTCTTTCAATGTATTAACTGTTATTACTGCTATCCTGTATTTGATAAGTTGTATTTTTATTACTGCCTACGTAGTATTAATATCTCTCTGTACCTACATTGTCACTGTCAAATGTTGAATGTACATTTTGTCTTGGAGCTTTTCTCCCCAGGACTCCATTGAAAACGGGTTCTTTTTGGCCCAATGGACTATCCTGGTAAACCAACTGCAATAAATAAATAAATAAATAAATAAATAAATAATATATGATCTGCCTTTTACAAAGTCAATCTGGTGTGGATCTATGGATATAAGGTCACCTATATTGTTTTAGTTCAGCTGCAGTATGTTCTAGTCTCGCAAATACTACTCAAGACTTAGGCCTGCAGTTCCTAGGGCTCAGTAGAAGGGCTACCATTATATAAGATACTCTTCACACATAGGAACCTAACCAGTGGGGTCATTCAGCCTGAAGAAGTGTTTGAAGGAATTTGCTAGGTGGGACTTGATACTTCCCAGGGGGCATCCAGGGATATTTTCATGACCCATGGAGCTGGTATTATTAATTTTGGAAAGTGATACGCACATTGATTCAAAGGGGTTTCAGGAAGAATCCATTTCTGGATAAGACTGCTTAGTAGGAGAACAGCAGTTACAACAGTGCTGAAACTGCATAGAGAGAGAGAGAGTCCCCATCTGGCAACCAAGTTAAAAATCAATAAATAAATATGAAAAAAAGACAGACTGCTTGAGGAGGAAGAGTCACTGAAAGAAGTTAGCTTTTGCATAGCTGACTAGCACCATCCTAAGTATGCAATAATGTACATGTGGCCAAATCTGAGATTTGCAGAATGAGTGAATTGATGTTGTGAATTATCCTCTCCATAGATGTGTGGTGTTCTCTTGCTATGCACTTAGCCCCTGCACTCTTACTGTTTTTAACTGCCATCCTGTCATAGAATGATGGAGCTCTGATTGCAACCAATATTATCTGTTTTCAAATGGCATCCCAGGCACAGCAAAAGCTGGCTGGGAAGGGAGATCACTGATGAAAAATTGCCTGCTTGCCTTTCTCTTGGAGGAAAGGTGAGGGGCATACTTTTCTGGAAGATGCATCCTACCAAGGATGATTCTTAGTAGAGACTAGAAGGGAAGTGCGCTCTTTCATGGGGAGTTTAAAGTTCTGCTTAAGTGATGAAACTGGAGAGAGACCATTCTCTTCTAACAGTGAGAGAGAGAAGGCAGCAAGCATTTTGAGGGAGACTCCCTCAGAATGATGTTTCAACCCAATTCAGCTATGTGAAAGCAAAGTGTGCTGTAATGCATATGAGACCAAGTTTTCTACTTTATAGACTGAAGTAGTTGCCATAGGGGAAGTCACCCCTCTCTAGAGAAATGCTGATCTTTGACTGCCAACTAAACAGCAATGGGGCACAGGGGCTGACTTCATGGCTTATATGATGGATTAGCATTGTGCCTCAGATAAACAGAGTTCATGTAGGAGTCCTATCAGTGAGGAACACACTAAGGAGTTTCCTGTTTGCAATTTTCTTTGAGGTTGGAAGGTGAAGCATGCATATTTTAGAGAGCTGTTGATAGAGACCAGCTGTGAAGTATCTTCCTGCAAGGAGAAAAGCAGGGCTGTTGTTGGTTATGTCACTCCAGGGAAGTGTGTTTTATCCCCCCATATTTTAGCCATTGCGCACATTCTCTTTGAACACTGACAGGAAATGCACAAGGGGGAAAGCTGGCTGAGACTTAAAGCAATCCCCTCCAACCAGTTACAAGGATGACTGTCATGACATAGTTGAGCACTGTACTGGACAAGATGGTTTGATGGAAAAAGGGAGCATAATGTGTAGTACTGGCTAGTAGAGGGGGGGGGTCTAGCTGCCTGGAAATGGTACCCCTCAATTTTTTTTAGGTGAAGTAAGAAGCCATTTTAAACTTTGTGGTATTCATGCACTGTGCAGGAGCCATTCCTGGATATTAACACACACTGGGAGACATTACCATCAGAAAGTAAGAAGCTGTCCCTCTGTATACATATTTAGTGTGATTCATTCCATGGTTCTGTGCAGAGTTGGGAATACCTGTCCTTTGGAAGGATATAAATTACATTATATAGAGGCATTTCAGAGTAGAACATTCAAACTTTATACTAAGCTTACTCAGTTATTTTTCCTTTATAGTAAAAAAAAATATGACTTTAGTGACAAGATAGTTGTTCTAGTCTCTTGAGGATTTATCACAGTGTTTTTCTTTTCTGCACCATATGGGGCTAAACCTTGCTATGGGTCATCAGAAAACACTGCATTACAATAGCTGCTGCCTTTTCAAACAACATACCTGCTCAAACCAGCTGTATGATATGGCAGAATAAAGCTCTGAGTATCCCCCAGACAGCTTGAGTTTGATTTAATGGCTGTGAGGGTGACTGTCAAGGTAGTGGAGATGGGAGTGACTGGCTGACATCGTCTTTCCCATTTTGATGGGGTGGACAGTACTTTGTCTTACAAGCACTGCTGAAAGATGGTGGATTCCTGCTGTCAGAGCAAGCACTGGTGATCATGATAGTCCAAAGTGGCTTGTCACGAATAGAGTAGTACTACAGTTAATAGCATTATTGTGAAAGCATGGATGCTTCTTGCAAGCATTGCAAAGGCTGTTTTCTTGGTACGTATGTCTGTTAGGGGAAGATGAGCTGGCTGTAAGTAGAAATACCTATTTTGGCTGCCTCAACAAAAGTTGACCTCGCAAACTGAAGTATGAGAAATTGATGGCTGATAGGTAATGACAAAAAAAATATTTACTCCAGATGTGGACCTCATGAGATTTAAAGAGAAGTGCACACTTTCCCCCACCAGCGTACTATTCTTTACTGAACTTTTGCCACCTAGCAAGCATGAATACAACATCAGTCACAAGATCTCTCTCAGACTCCTCCTGCAACCCACTGCAAATGCTCAGCACAAGGGACTCCCTGTTATGGTAAGGTTTCATCATGTTAACGGTACAATTTGTGTCCCTGCCTTCTGCCTGGCAGTTCCACCATGTAGTTAATATCACTCACCTTTCTTACCACCTTGTAGGGTCCCTTCCAAGCTGCTTGCAACTTGTGTCTGACAGGAATGAGAACCATTACCTGCTGACCTACAGCATAGTCTCTAGCTCGAGCATTCCTGTCATACCACACTTTTTTTCTGTTGTTGGGCTTCTGCCAGGTTCTCCTGGGCCAGGCCCATGAGTTCCTTGACCCTTGTCCAGAGGTTCAGGACATATGCCACAATAGACTCCTTGTGAGACTCACACTCACCTTCCCACTCATCTCAAATTAAATCTAGAGGACCCCTCACCCTATGCCCATACAGCAACTCAAAAGGGTGAAAAACCTGTGGGTTCCTGGGTAACCTCTCTGTAAGCAAACAGCAGATGGGGCAAATATTTGTGCCACTCCATCTTAAACTGATCTGCAAATGCCCATAGCATGGACTTGATTGTAGAGTTTAACCTCTCAACAAGACCATTAGTCTGGGGATGGTAAGGGGTGGTCACATGTGCTTCACCCCACAGGACTTCCACAGACAAGCCAGCAGGTCTGACATGAAATTGGCACCTCTGTCAGACAGCATTTCCTTTGAGAAACCTACCCTGCTGAAAATCTCTAGCAAAGCATTTTCCACATTCTCTGCCTCAATGGAAGACAAAGCCACTGCCTCAGGGTATCGTGTAGCATAATCTACAATCACTAGGATATATTTTTCCCTGTGGAACTTGTGGTACTCAAAGGACCCACAATATCCATAGCTAACTTTTGAAATAGATCCTCAATCACACTCAAAGGCATCAAAGGAGATCTCACCTTGTCTCCTGCCTTGCCTACCTTTTGGCACTGCTCGCAGGTCCTGCAGTACCCTGTTACATCTATGGAAATTCCAGGCCAATAGAAGTTCTGCATAATACATCTCTTTGTACGTTTTATGCCCATATGACCTGCAAAGGGAATATCATGGGCTATGGCTAGAAGCGCCAGGTGGTAAGTTCTAGGCACTACCAACTGCTGTACTCTCTCACCTTCTAGCCCTCCCTCAGGGGTCCACTCTCTGTACATTAACCCTTTGTTCCAGTATACAGATTCCTCCTTCCCTTGAGAATCAGGTGCCTCCCTAGCTACCTGCTTCAGGCCTTGGAATGTAGGGTCTGAGAGCTGAGCCTGTCTCAACTCTCTCCTTGTAACCCCATCTCATTTTTTTAGGACAGGGCTGAGAGGATTTTGTGAAAAGCCCAATGGTTCTGTTGAGCTATATGCGAGGGATAATAGCCATGCTTTGTTACATGAGTACTGGCTGAGTTTTCAGGGGATTACTCCAAAGGTGATCTTTGTAGAAGACTGGCACCTGAATACATGTATACAAGACTACTGTGAGATGTTACAGGTAAGTGAAACTTTATTCTAGTGAAATTGTCAAACAGTGATGAATCATGGAGTTCAACTCCTGTGTTATATGTAGATATTGAGTGTGAAATATGTATGAATTTTTGCAGTTATTACACTTCTGCTGCAAAGTTTTATGACTAAGGAATGTAGTGATGTATACTTTTAGTTTTATTTACAGGTTTATTTTACATGTTCTTTAATATCACTGTGATGTGAGGGAACAGTTATTTACACTTTGATATGTTTTACACCTCAGTTGTCTTAATTTTATTTCTGCTTTTTTTTTTTTCCTTTTTGATAACACTGAATATCTTATGGTGAGTTTGTTGGTTTTCTGACAGGTGGTAATTAGCCAAGTATTTGCTTGTGTTTTGTGTGTGTGTGTGTGTGTGTGTGTGTGTGTGTGTGTGTGTGTGTGTGTGTGTGTGTGTGTGTGTGTGTGTGTGTGTGTGTGTGTGTGTGTGTGTGTGCAGATATATAGATAGATAGATAGATAGATAGATAGATAGATAGATAGATAGATAGAGATACCGTTTTTATGTATATAGATATAAAGGCATTATATCAGTGTAGTACCTTGCAGGATGCGCAGTAGCAAATCCCTCCCCAAACACGCCCTCGACGGAGGCAACAGCTGCATGAATATTCATTCAAACAACAATGTTGCTCTATGGACATACAACAGCAAAATATGTAGAAATTTAGATTGAAATAAGGCAACAAAATCCATGCAACTTAAAGAAGAGTCTGTTTATTTACACAGAGAAAGGAAAAAAATTAAGACATTCATGTAAAACAGCATTCCATTCAGTAGTACACTTTCAAAATCATGTTACAAGAGCAAAATATGTAGACATTTAGATTGAACTAAGGAAATAAAATCCGTGTAACTTAAAGAAGAGTGTTTATTTACAAAAAGAAAGGAAAGAAGTTAAGACATTCATGTAAAACAGCATTCCATTCAGTAAACCAGCTAATTAGTATGTAATAAAGAGTAACTGATCATAATTTTTGGTGTTAACACTGGAAATTGGGAGTGCATTAAACAGGTGTTAATATTCTTATACTATGGTACTGCATGTGATTTTTAATGTTTTATTATGTTAACAAGCCGGTAACAGCTCATTTCTGACATGTGTAAGTCTGAGGATTTTTATTTAAGTTATATTTATTTCAGTTAAGTTTTATTTACATTTGTATTTAAGTGACAGTTACACTGGTAATGTATCCATGATGTGACATGCGAATTAGCACGATTGCCATTGTTCTGAGATATCCGCGCCCATTTCACTTGCCAATCACTGTAGGCATGCCCAAAGCAAACTATACCTGAGGTACTGCACTGATAGAATGCCAATATAAATATATGCACACACATATCCATGTGGAAAAACTTTCCTCCTAGTGTTTATGTATGTTTGTCTGTGCAATGAGTAGTAGCAGGCTAGTCCTTTTGAAGGTAACTAACAGGAATGTGAGCGTTTAGCTGCATCTTTCTTGTGAGGTTGTTAGCATTTATATTCTGCAGTTGACTAATTTTAAATTGCAACTTTGTATCAGTCCCCATTACCTTAGTTATTTAGAAGTGTCACAATGGAACATGTAGGGTCTCAAGGTTTCTCACATTTCTTCTTTACATGATACAGAGTAACAAGGAGTCAGAGACAATCACCCTATGCAGTGGAAGACTGAAACATATGCTGTTTTCATTTGTATGCAGACACTCTTATGTGAGCTGTTATTCATTCATTACTGTGACTATAACCATATTCTGAAAATGTCTGCTCATAACATAAAGCCTTAGAATTTTAACTTTTTCTTTATTGTCTCACATCCATTTCGAGATGCTCTTGGCTTCTTTTTTTATTGTGGAGAGCACACCTGGCTAATGACTGCTACTCTGGGGAAAGGAACAGACATTTTATTTTCTCCTCAACATGGATTGGAGGAGAACAGATTGATTTATTGTTGCTCCTTCCCTGAGTTTATGTACAATTATGTCAGAGTCTAATAGCAGATGCTTTAACCAGACTGAGGTAAGCTGCATGAGCTATCATCCTTCAACAAGGTTGGTGGTCACGGTCTCAAAGAATTTATGAGGTTAAACATATGAGATCTGTAAAACTATACTGGCTTATGTCATGGAGGAGGTTTCTTATACCCATATGAGTAGGTTCCATGATAAGTCTCTCAATCGCCCTGCACAGTATATTTGTGAAACAGATCAATCAGTAATCACTAGGGTACATTGAAGTTCCTCCCTTGTGGACTGGGATCAAAATAACCTGACTGCAGATAAGATTCCCGATACCATGGACATAGCCAGTTTTTAATGATGTATTACGAATGTTTGCAAGAGGGTATATCAAGCTATTTTTGGTTCTAACATTAGACTTGCTGGTATTTCATCTGATCATGTGACAGTGATACTTCTGACCATACTGGGGGTAGAAACAATCATTTCTGATTGTAATTTCAGGTGTGATCATGTTACAGGGAGAAAAGAAAAGCATATGTTCCCTTGTATGAGTTGACATTTGCTCCGGGTGTGTATGCTACTGGATAAGCTCTATATGTTGGCTTTACTAAGGTGATTTTGGCAAAGAAAACACACTCACTCTTCAGACCCAAGCTGAGCAACTGTGTTATACATGAATGTAAAAAAAAAACTACTTGTGTGAAAGTAATATTTTATTAAAATGCTGGTATCACTAAGTGATTTTCTTCCTAATGTTTCACTGGAACTAAATTGTGGTATACGGTAAGGTATAAAAATAGTTTCTGACATTTTATAAGACAATTAAAACAACTTAACATGGCAGCAGTCAGTTCTGTTATTTAACTATTCGTGTTATGGTGATACCATTTTGTTCTAGTCCATTACATTATAGTTCTGTCCCTTCATTTTGTGATGATAGAATGGCTTTACTTTTGTTACTGCCTTGACAGACAGTTTAAGCTTGTGTGGAGCTTTGTCACTTTTCATTGTTTTAGTGAACTTTTTTCTTGGTGGGGGTTGACTTTAACCTTGTTGCATTTGGTTGAGTACAGTTCAAACACTTTGTATGTTTTTTATGTCAGTTATGTATTTCCATTTTAATACTTCTTGCAGAAATTACTTACTGCATTTAGGCTGCGCAGAGACGAGTTTATCAATGTAGTTATTTAAAATGTTGTAGATGGCCATGAACAATTTACCATTAGGTTGTGAGGGGTGCCCAATATGCAGTTCCAGCTGATTGATTCAAGGTGATTGTTCAGGGACTCGTACTTGCCATTTAAATAAACCTCTAGACATGGTATCTTTTTTATTAGATTAGGTTAGTTGTACATCAGGAAAGTTAAGGCACTGTGGTCAGAGTAATAAGAGTTTGGGTAATGATGGGGGACAACTGTAAGTGATACTTGTTAGAGCAATGTCTAATATGTTTTCCCCTTGTTGGAACTTTTAAAATTTGCTCATCAGTGCTAAGGTTTATGAAGTCTAGTAGTTTTTACATCCTATTACTGATTAAACATACCCCTCTCAATCAATGGATAAGTTATATCACTAAGCAGAAAAATATTTTTCATTATGGATAGGGGTTCATGTTTATCAAGGAAGTAGTCACTAGCAGTATGATAGCATGTTAAATTACTGGAAATTGTTGTGATTATTGTACTGTGAGTGTGTAGTACTTCAAGCCCACAATTTGTTTCTATAACCCTAAATAAAATTGACATAAAGTACAAGCAACAAAAGAGCCACTGGAGTTAGACACAACAGGGGCAGAACGGGTCAAGTGGGAAAAGCAAAAATAGTCACATAGCTGCTGTACCTGGCAGCTTTCAGAATTAAACCATGTACTTGTCTTTTTATCTTAAATAAAATTGTATTTTTCACCTTTTCCTACAATTCAGATATAGTAAAAGAATGCACCACACATGCTTGCTCTTGTGCCCTAACTTAGAATTTTGAAGTCACCTCATTAACCCCTTATTGAAGTATCTGCCAACTCTGAGACTCATAGCTACATGCATTGACACTGTTTTTCCTAATCTACCTAATGAAAAGTTGGACTCTAACATGCTTTATATAGCGTAGTAATCCCCACTCCCAAAAACACAGGAGCTAATCAGTAATTGTGTAAAAGGACAGCTGATTAAAGGTATGGAAATACCTTAATTCAGGCAGAGTGTGTGATCTTCTAACACTCCACACTCTTGGTAAACAAAAGCCTTTCTTCATGTGTCATTTACCTAACCTTTCTGCTGAAGGTCTACCTGTCTTACCTGCCTTCACTACTCTGACCTCTGTGGAATCATTTAACCTCCCCCTTCTCTCATCTTTCTCTCTTTCTCATACTTCTGTTGTTATTCTTGTTTAGTTAGGGATTTGTTTGTATAACCTCAGTGCTAGAGTTGGCAATCTGGGACCACCTCATTTTTTTTATTCTGTCTCCACTTCAGTCATAAATGATGTTTGTTATCTACTTTAAAACTATTTTGTTGACCAAAAAATCCACCCTGTTTTGATTTAGTTTTAGTTAAGGTTGGTTAGGTCCTAATTTCATACCAACATTTAACTGTTTTCTTTAAGGTAATGCTTGTAGCTATGTGTTTTAGTTTGTACCATAGTTTCCCTAACTGCAATTTGTATTTTATACATTGTTTTAGTTTATTTTCTGTCTATATAACATGGTTTGCTGTCTTATCTTTCCAAAGTTGCACTGTGTTAATGTTAACTTCAACTACATTTTACTTACTTTAACAAGAAAGTGCCTGGAAGCGGGTCACAGTGGTTAAATCCATTTGAAAGAAATAATGAACACCTGTGGAAGGCATTCTATCAGTCAGATAATTGACATAAAGACCAGATCCTTGACTACTAGTGCAAAGTATCACATTTAATTCTGCACAGAGGAAATCACATTTCCTCCAAGCTGCAGAAATGTCACAGTTGATTATATTAAGTTCGTGGGGAGGCAAATCAGCATAAAATAATTTATGCAAATGTTGTTTCTTCTATTTGGCTCAAAATGAATTCACCCTTGAACCTCACAGTACACTCAAAAACCCTGAAATAAGAGCATATTAGCTATTTAACTTCTGTATCAGATAGCTACACTTCCAAGCAAGCAGATACATTTTTGGAAAATTAAAATTCTGATTGTGAGTGAAAATGTGGTGTCATCTCTTTTAAGGAAGAAAAAAGAATTGTCAAAAAAAGGAAGTCCTTCAGTCAAGACAGTTTTACTCTATTCTCTTTGATACTTTGCTTTAGTCTCCATCCCTGTGATAAAAGTCATCTATATGATCCTAAGCATCTATGTAACTTTATTTATTTATTTACATTTTGTTGACCAGATTAGTTCTTTGTAGGGCTGACCTGAGATTGTATGTATACAGACTAGGCTAAATTGGGCATGGGTGCTAGAAAACCATCCCTATGTGGATTTATTGTTCCATTCCTGGTACAGTAGAGACTGGGAGAATGTTGATCAATGCAAGCATTGGAGAAAGTACAGAGGTGAACACCAGTGCTGAGGTAAAGTTGTTAGAGGACACAGTAGAGCTATTTCACAGAATTTGTTTGCTTCATTGTAAGCAAATGATTTACAAAATGAAGGTGGTATTATTACAGCCCTCCAGTTGGGAGGGTTGGTGGATGATATTTTGGGTGAAATGTTATTATAATGTGAGACAGAGAATGAAAAGGATGTTTCATGGGGCAATATCATGAATAAAATTTAGTTAGAGGAATCCAAAGATATTTTGAAGAATGCCTAAAGAAGAAATTGTTAAGACAGTTAAGGAAACTGCAGGAAAAGTGGCGAGAAAGGAACAGAAGAAAGATAATGTCAGCAATCCCAGAAAATTTTAGTAAGAATTCAGAATCAAGAAAAAAAAAGGACAGGTATGACATATGATATTATTCATCTGATGGTGCCATTGGGTGTAAAGGCTCAAGTAAGAACTTTTATTCTTATTCACAAGGAGACATTTTGTCATATTATATTTGAGCCTGGTTCTTTTATGGAAAGCTTTTCCTTTTCATACTCTCACAAAAAACAACTGTAATCCATGGAAGTCTTATGTAGTCAAAGCATTTCACAGGGAAACGAAAAAAGAAAATACATGCTTAATTTTGGACTGAAGTTGAAAAATAGACTTTGAAGAGACATTAAAGTAAACTATGTAAAGAAGTTATGGACATTACTAAAGTTTATGATAATAGAGGATTATGGACTGGTGGATGGGACTGTCATATTATACTGAAAACTGAAAAAGAAAAAATATTCTAATTCCTAGTGTGATAAATGTAGAAGGCAACAAGGGGGTGGTAGATACTGGGGACAACCCAAAACATGCCCCCCCCTGTGGAAAGGATACTCACTTGATGAGTAATTGTGACAAAATGAAATGTTAAATTTGTGGGGAAATAGGTCATGATGCAGAAAATGTGAAATGAGATGTTATAAATGCAACAAAATTGGGCATTTATGGATTGATTGTAATGTAGAAAGAAAGGGTAAAGAAAATAAAAGGGAGCAACATATATGAAGAGAAGAAATAGTATAAATATAAGATAAAGGGGATGTAGGGAAGTAGAGTAAGATAAAATAAAGTTAAAGTGAAAAATACTGTACAAGATGATATATAAGGAGATTCTGAAATAAGTGATGATAAGTTTAAAATACTTCCACTGGTAAAAAAGTAAGAGAAAGAAAAAAGAAAGTTCCAGGGGATAAGTATAATACAGAAAAAGAAAGTAAATGGATAATGCCAATAAGATATATGTTGAACTTATCTAAAAAAATCACACAATTTCATGTAAATTACAACACTGATATAGTAAAAATTCTAGAGCTTTTTCATTAAATGTAAATAACATTAAAATATAACAAAAAGAATAGGAATTTTAAACCAGTGCAGTAAGTGTGATGTTGATATAATAATACTGGAAGATGTAAGAGACTACAAACAGAAAAGCTTTGGGGAGGAGACGCAATATGGAACTTAGGAAAAGAACAATGATTTGGCACAGTTGTGCTTTGTATGAAATCAGTGAAAATATTAAAAATAACACTAGTAATAAAAAATAACTATTGTAGAGCTAATATGCAATAACAGGTATATAGAATTATAGCTTTAAATGCCTGTGTTACAAGTAAAGAAAGGAAAAACTGATTTCATAAAATTTTGGATTACTGAGTAGTAAACAAAAAAAACTCCACTTCCTACAAGCTCCTCTCCTAGGAGAATGCTGATGTCTGTGCGGTCACTGAAACATGGTTTAAAGGGACAATCCCAGTGTTTAAAATTCAGGTCCAAGTTCAAGCTGACAGAACTCACGCCCACTTTAACACGTCACTTTCATTCCCACCCACAGTGTCATTTCACGTTTAAACATCCCGTACATCCACAATTCCAGTCTTGTTTTAGTTCCCAGGATGAATTAAACTTTGGATCTGAAGTAGGAAAATTCATTTGTCAGCAACTTGTGTGTCTTGGATCCGATATCGGATCCGAGCCGGCAACTTGTTTCAAGCTAATGGATCCAAGCTCCTAGCTCCTCCCCTCACCCATAATCCCCTGCTAACCCTCCATGACCCCAGATCTAGTTTGCCGCGCTCGTGGAAGGCTGGATTTTTCAGAGCTCCTGGTGAGATAAGTTTGACAGAGTTAAAAATTAAGCTTTAAAACTTAAAATTTAAAAGTTTTTTTCTCGCAAAACTTTTTCATTACTTTGTGTGGAAGTGTTAGGTTCCCTTAGTTCTAATTTTTGTTTAAATTGTATTTCTCTTCCCTCGCTGGTGCATAGTGCATGTTTGTGTTTGTGTGTTCATTTGGGGCTTGTGTGTGTAGCTTACTTTATCTTAATAATGGCTGAGGCCCCAAAAGCCATATTTTCAAAATGTACTGAGTGTGGCCACAAGCTCTCTCTGGCTGATGGCCACACTCGGTGCAAGCCTTTGGGGTTGAACACCTCACCTCAGGCTGTACCATTTGTGCAGTGTTCAACCCCAGGGAACTGAAAGAGCGGAGGTCGAAGCTGGTCTTGGCGGGACTTTTGCCCCCGGACTCAGCTCCGGCCTCCGCTGCTCCCATGGCTCCTACCCAGGTAGTTGCTACCATTCCTGCCCCCCCCTACTCCGTCTGGGACTCAAACTCATGCTAAAGGGTCGGAGGAGAGGGAGGCTAGGAGGGAGAAACAGAGGGAGAAGCACCACAAGTGGTGGGCCGAGACCTCCGTGTCGGCCCCGCCAGCTAATCGGGCTTTTCCCCGGCTACTTCTGCTGTTTCTAGGTCTCCTCCTCCTCTGCTCCGATCCCCCTGCTTCTCCCCGGGGCCCGAGGAGGAGGACACCCGATCTCTGTCGGTCATCGAGGCGGCATTCCAGGCCTGCCTCGGTGACCTCCTCGAGATCCACTTACAGCATATCTGATGCAGACTTGGACTGGATGATGTGAAGGTTCATCCAGGCCCAGCTGCCGATGGGAGTGCTCCTGCCTCCCCCCCCCCTCTGGGGGGGAGCTCGACCCCCTTTTTCCAACCAATTGCTCCTTCTCTGACCCGCTTTCTGGGTTCGTAGCATTCGGAGCCAAGCAGCGTTGGAGCCGGGGGCGTGTCGACGCCGACAATACTTGGTACTTCGGATCCGACCCTGCCCTCGAGTCTGTCAGATCCGACCTCTCGGAGCTGTGGCCCGAGCTTCGGATCCGAGGGATTCAGTGTGCCTTCAGCTCCGTCCAGGTCAGAGCGCACTGGTCCTTCGGATCCGAGGGGCTCGGCATCGGTTCCGATCCCTTCATCGGATCTGAGTGGGAATCAGCTTTCGGTTCCTATAGGAAGTGGTTCTCCCTTGGCCTTCGATGTTGTGGAGAGGGCTCTGTTGAGAGCATCCGGACCCCCGGCCCTTGTCTCGGCTCCTCCCTGCACTCCCTCTCTGCTGGGCCAGGCTTCCATCACCCGGCCACAGGGACAGCCTGCTTCAATGTCCCAGATGGTTCCACTGGAACAGGATGTAGCTGGCGAGGCCTCCTCGGACAGTACCCCCGAGGAAGTGCCCCACAAGCACAAGTGCAAAAGGAGGCACGTGGACTCCCCCGAGTCCTTAACTGAGGACACGGACTTGGAGGAAGGGGAAGACTCCCCAAGATCACCCCCCGAGGATGTCTCCTTTGGGGACATCATGGAGATGCTGAGGATCAGAGGTGGGTGGTCTGCCCCAAAGTCTACCTCTGACGAGTCCGTGTTTCTGGAGGCATTTGTGGCAGGCCCATCTACCTCTTGGGTGTCCCCTCCGGCTGACCCCCTGGTGGACCTTATCACCAACAGGGCATGGAAGGACCCGGACACCGTGGAGCCAATCCCAAAACGTCTGGACAGGATCCTTAGCCCACCTTCGGACCATTCACATTGGAGTAAGGGCCCCCCAGTAGATGCCATGTTGACGGCGGCAGCCACAAAGAGGGAACTTGCTCAAGAGAGCCCCTCAGTCCATCCACTGAGCAGAGTCTCGCATGAAGGACCGATTAGGGAAACGAGTTTTTGGTTCAGCGACCTTCTCTGTAAGATCTCTGAACTATATGGCACATGTTATCAGGATGCAGCGGGATCTTATCAAAGAATACGCTGCTTCCCCCCTGAGTCCATGTCAGCGGATGACAAGCAATTGTACTCCACCCGAATGGCCACTCTTGAGATCAATCTCAAATACCTCTATGCGGTTGCTGTCCCACGCCACAGAGGGAGCCGCTAGAGCAAGCGAAGCAGGCCTAGTCACGAGACATCAGGCCTGGCCCCACCATTGTGACTTTGCGGAGCCTTTCAAAGCGTCCTTTGCAAACGCTCCCTTTGATGGTTCTGCCATCTTTGGCAAAACTGTTTGCGATACTCTTGTTCAGAGCGAGAAGGACGGGAAGACGTTGTCTGCCGTCGGGGTCCACTTCTCTGCTCCCCATAGGTCCTTTTCTAGGAACCAAAAGGGTCAGAAGAAGATGTGGTTCCGAAAATCGCAACATTCCCAACCCGCTCCGGACAACCAGTCCTTCCGTGGCAGAGGAGGACAGGGAGGACGCCGCCCCAGGGGCAGAGGGGCTCTGAGGAACTTTGGGCCCAGAGAACCTTTCTCTGAATGGCACACGCATAAGTTCCCCTGAAGGGTTGTTCGGCTCCTCCTGGGGGCAGTCGGGGGGCGTTTTTCGGAGCATCTAGCGGCATGGGAGTCCATTACAACAGACCGCTGGGTGCTTCGCATTATATCCAGAGGGTACACGATTCCACTACTCCATATCCCCAAATCAAAGAACCTCCCCGATGTACTACCCGACCAGAGGGAGGCTGCAGCTGCAGAAATTCAGCAGCTGCTAACAAAAAGAGCCATCCGGCCCATCCCCCAAGACCAGCTCGGATTAGGGTTCTACTCCAGGTTCTTTTTGGTGCCAAAAAAGACGGGGGACTTGAGACCAATCCTAGACCTTTCCCACTTGAACCTGTCAGTAACCAAGGAGAAATTCCGAATGGTCACTCTTCAATCTATTCTCTCCCTTCTAAGGGAGAACAATTGGATGTGCTCTATAGACCTCAAGGATGCGTACTACCACATTCTGATGGACAGACGATCCAGTAGGTTCCTCCGCTTCCGGCTGGGAGCCAGTCACTACCAGTTCAGGGTCCTTCCCTTTGCCCTCACCACAGCCCCCAGGGTGTTTACCAAGGTATTAGCAGTGATTGCGGCCCACCTGAGACTCCAGGGAATTCAGGTCTTCCCGTACCTGGACAACTAGCTCCTGACCGCCCCAACAAGGCATTTACTTTACTCAGCGAGAGATTTCTTTATCTGCTAGCCCCACAGCTAGGCATCACCATCAATGCTGTAAAATCCCTTCTGGCCCCGACACAGGTCATAGAATTCATAGGAGCCAGAATAGACACTAGAGAGTTACGAGCATTTCTGACTTCCGACAGAATACGGAATTTGCAACTCCATGTGCGGGCTATCCTTCAATCAGAGACTTCACCAGCGGAATTGATCCTGAGGGCACTAGGCTCCATGGCGGCAGCGATTACCTTACTTTCTTGCGCCCGCTTGAACAGGCGGGTACTGCAATGGACACTTCTAGTGCAATGGTCTTTTCTGTCCCTTCCTCTTCATCACCCTATTGCGATCAGCAAGGCTTGCAGGAGGGCTCTGTTATGGTGGCTCCAATCCTCGGACCTCCATACAGGCCACCCCTTCTGCATCTCTCCCCCTCTCGCCACAGTGACCACGGACGCCTCCCGCCTCGGGTGGGGGGGGGCATTATTCAGGCAGGACGGTCCAAGGCACGTGGAACGATTCAGAGGCCTCCCTGCATATCAGTGTTCTGGAGATGAGAGCAGTGCTATTCGCGTTGCAAGCACTTTAGGATCTCCTCCCCATAGGAACGATTGCGATTCAATCGGACAACATATCGGTTGTCTGGTACATCAACAAACAGGGGGGAACCAGATCTTACCCTCTATGCCGCGAAGCCATAAGAGTGTGAAAATGGGCGATCTCCACCAACCGCTTTCTTATTGCAACGCACATTCCGGGACGGACCAACATCCTAGCGGACAAACTCAGTCGCACCCTTCTTACAGCGTACGAGTGGTCTCTCAATCCACTAGTAGTGAAGCAGATATTCGCAATGTGGGGGCAACCCTGCTGCGATCTTTTTGCGTCTCCCTCAAACACCAAATGCAACAATTTCTTCGCTATAATCCCCCCTTCAGGGGAAACTCCAAGAGACGCTCTGGTGCATGCTTGGCCACCCAGTCTTCTTTATGCCTATCCTCCACTGCGCCTGATGCTACAACTTTTACAGAAAGCCTCGCGGTTGGGGAGCAGGATGATCCTCATTGCCCCATTCTGGCCTTGGCAAATTTGGTTCCCTTACCTGTGGTCTCACCTAGTGAATCCTCCTTGGATTCTGGATACCAGTCCGGATCTAATTTCCCATCCGTCAAACTTACCAACCCCAAACCTGGACAATCTGAAACTGACAGCTTGGTTGCTCCAGTTCCACTCCTAGTTAGGACTCATGGTATCTCTTCACCAGTTAAAGCCATCCTAGTGGCAGCGCACAAGCCCTCCACCAGGAAGGTATACCGCAGTAAATGGAAACATTTCTCCATCTGGGCGGAGCATCATGATCTAGATCCCTTTACGGCTCCTCTTCCATCTATTTTGGACTTTCTAACTGAACTTTTTCAGGAAGGCGCTAGTTGTTCAACAGTCAAAGTGCAATTGGCAGCCATCTCACATTACCACGTGGGACACGATACAGGGCCTTTGATGTCGGCCAAGTTGTGTAAAACCTTTCTCAAGGGCACCTTCTTACTCAGACCCCCCATAAAAGAAGCCGTTCCTCCGTAGGATCTTTCACTAGTTCTCCAAGCCTTGACTGCTCCACCTTTTGAACCTGTGGCTTCAGTAGATTTCAAATTCTTGTCCTGGAAAACAGCATTTCTGGTAGCTATCACCTCAGCAAAAAGAGTTTCGGAGCTTCAAGCTCTTTCTGTAAAGCCTCCTTATTTGATCTTTCACCCAGACAGAGTGTACCTCAGGATCAATCCATCTTTTCTTCCCAAGATAGCATCAGAAACCAACATTAACCAATCCATAAATTTACCGGTTTTCTTCCCTAAATATCAGAACAAAGGAGAATACAAGCTGCATTCATTGGATGTTCATAGGCAGCTTCGCTTTTATATTCACAGGACAGCTGGTCATAGGCAATCCGACCAGCTGTTCGTTTCCGTTGCCAAATTCAATTTGGGTAAAGCAATTTCAAAAGTATCCCTGTCACGCTGGATTTCTTTTCAGTGTATCCTCTTGGCATATCAAGCCTCTGGGAGGCCCACACCGGAAGGAGTTCATGCACATTCCACTCGTGCTATTTCTACTTCTGCGGCCTTCAAGTCTAGAGTTCCCTTGGATGATATTTGTTCAGCAGCCACTTGGGCTTCATCTCATACCTTATCAGTCACTACAAACTGGACGTGACCTCTAGGGGAAGAGCATCCTTTGGCTCTGCGGTGCTTCGGAATATCCTTCCATGATGGCCACCCAAGGTTCAGGTAGCTGGGGACTCTGTCCCACAGGTTGCTGACAAATGAATTTTCCTACTTCAGATTAAGAAGTTATGTACTCACCATAACATTCCGTCTGAGTAGGTAGATTCATTTGTCTGCAACCATCCCACCCTCCTTTCCCCCTGGCCTTTGTTGGATCTTTCCTTAGTTGGTTACCCTGTTGTTGGGGTATTTAGTGTCGGGCAAACTCGATCTGAGGTCATGGAGGGTTAGCAGGGGATTATGGGTGAGGGGAGGAGCTAGGAGCTCAGATCCATTAGCTTGAAACAAGTTGCCTGCTCGGATCCGATATCAGATCCAAGATCCACAGGTTGCAGACAAATGAATATACCTACTCAGATGGAATGTTATGGTGAGTACATAACTTCTTATTTTGTGTTCCTCTCCAATTTCCATTGCATTTTCACTTTAAAGCAAGCATGCCAGTTTCTACAGCTTCATCTATATGAAGATATAGTATATCTATTTCTACTTGGCTAAAATGCATTCACCCACTTTTATATTTGCTTTTATAAGTTTTAGCTTCACTCAGCTCGTATTTTATTTCTGTCAATAAAGTCTGAAGTTTTTATCTCTAGTAAACCCCTTTAGCACACTTCAAATAAAAAAAAAATCCTTGTATAATGCAGACAGCAAGTGAAACACTTCGGGCCAGATTCACGAAGGCTTGCACGGAGTCTAAGAGTAGTGCAAGACAGAAGACAGCCAATATGTCTACCAAGCGATCCAGCAACAGCTGGCAGGGGCGTGCATGACAGCTCCTAAAACTACTCTTGCACGGACAGTGTTATGTTATGCAAATTACCTCATTTGCTGCTGAAAGCTATTCAAATGAGGTAAATTTGCGATCCAGGAAACACTAACCTGTCCATGTAAGAGTAGAGTTATTTGCAGAAATGTACTCCGTTGGTAACAGAGTACCATTCTGCAAATAGCAAAATGGAGCTTTGATAGCTCCAAATAAAGGATGCATCCAGTTGAGGAAGCATGCCAATGGCCAAATATAAGGCCATTGGCATTTTTATAATTTGAAAATTAATAAAAATTAATTTTTTTTTTCCTGATCTCCGATGTTTAAGCATAGCACCGCTCAAATGTGCGGTGCTTTAAAAAACAGAAAATAAAGAAAATATAGCCAAAAATAGGCATTCTTATTAAAAATATTATTCTACCATGCAGGTGAATGGCAGGCTGAAGACAACATGGCTACTGAGTAGTGGTTGCTAAGGGGGGAAGCTCAGTTTGAGAGATGTAACCAAGCATTAGTAGGCAATCCTATGCAAATGAGGATAAGGATAGTGAATCCCAATTTTCCCTGGCATGTGAGCCATGTCCCTAGAGTGTAAGTGTAGGAGTAGGGGAGTAGTAGAGTAGAAGATAGGTGGTATCATGAGGGGGTATGTATGAAAGACTGTAAGCTTATTGGAGCAGAGTGGCTTGTGTTTGCTATGAGTTACTCAGGACTGGAAGAGGCGTGTCTACAGTTGTCCTAGCTAAAACCCAGAAACTGAAGGTGTACGCTGTGGACTTCACTGAAATTTCTTGCAAACGTGC
The DNA here is from genome assembly GCF_019279795.1 of Protopterus annectens. Lineage (NCBI taxonomy): Eukaryota > Metazoa > Chordata > Ceratodontiformes > Protopteridae > Protopterus > Protopterus annectens. The sequence continues at coordinate 95,752,606 of NC_056734.1, forward strand.
TTACACTGTGTGCGTGCGCACCTGTAAACTTGTCTAAGTCTGTGTGCATGCGTGTGCACCCATCTAAGCCTGCGTCCATCATGATGGAACTCATAAACAGAGCTATTGGGAGCCTACACACACCCAACCCTACCAATTTCGGTTTGGTCATGGGCAGATCATGGTTCCCAAACCTGCTAGACTGTTTTGAAGGCAGTCACCCAGGACATACATCAATGAAATGAGCTACACACGTCCCACATAGACCTTAAAAAGCCCTTTGCCAACATCACAGACACATGTTGTATCCACAAAATCAACAACCTGTGCATAAATATGTCTGTCATCTGATGGATTGCCAACTGGGGCACAGATAGATCACACAAGGTAAGAAGTGTGGTCTCCTGTACGAGCTGGTAACAACTGCTGTCCCCCATGGCTCAGTCCTGGGACCCCTCCTGTCTGGTGTATACTTTTCAGAAGTACAGTCAAACACACAAGGGCTATGTATAGCAATGTTTGTGGATGACTGCCAAAAAGTTGTCATAATCGATGTTTGGGATAACAGAGACATTCTGGCTGCAAGTTCTAATTTTCACAATGGTTTTAGAAGAACGTTTCTTTAAAGCCTTTCACAGGCTTTTGTAAATGTCGTTCTTAAGAGGCAACCCACCCCTTTATTGGGAAAACCCGCATTCAAAGAGTCAGACTCCCCTTCGGACCTGAACTTAATTTATAGGTAGTAATACATTTCCCTCTTGAACCTTCATGCACGAGAAAACAATCTGAAGTTTTATCTTGAAGACAGTCTTTTGGTAGCCAATACTAAGCCGTAGAAGAATTTCAGAAATCCAGGCCTGATCATCCAAACCTCTTTATCTCGTTTTCTATAAGGATAGGGTGTCTTTATAAATGAACTTCTTCTTCCTGCGCAAGGTAGTATCTGAGGCTAAGATTAACGAGACTAGAAATTTACCAGTCTTCTTCCTAATCCACATTCTAACAAAGGAGAATACACCCCTACATTTTACATAGGGATGTCCATAGCCAATTACGTTTTTCTATCTTCACAAAACAAAAAATATAAGACAATCAAAGTTGTTAACTGTTTGTCGCTTTTCAAGTGCAAGAAAAGTTAGGCAAGGAGCAGTCAACCAAGATTACCCTCTCCAAGCTTTGGCTGAAACTGAATTTCATTAATTTATGATAAAAATAAATTAACTTTGCCTAAACCTGTCAAAGCACATTGTAAAAAGGTCTATAGCCACTTTAGCAGTGCATCTATTCAATCTAGGAGCTTCAATGGATGACATATGTGCAGCAGCTACTTGGGCTTCTCCCACGTTTTATTACTCATTACAAACTGGTTCTTGGTCTCTAGGGAAGATCATGGATTTGGCTTCGAGAATATTGCTCAATATCCTTCCATGAGTCCATCCAAGTTTTAGGTAGATGGGGAATCTGTCCCCATCTGTCAAGGGATAAAATGAGGCTTGACAACATCAAATAAAAGATGCTACATACTCCATCGTATTTATTCCATCTGTGTGTTGTCTATCTTCGGCTTATCCTTGACTTATCCCTCTCATTCCTCCGACCTCAAAGATTTTTTTTGGTGGAAGCGAGGATCACATGCACTCAAACGTTTATGTTATACCAGACACAGTGTGGATAAGGCTTCCATCTGGCTTACTTTCCAATATTTATGTATATATATTTATAGATATCTAAATGCATACACAGTTTATTTGTTCCTATCTCTCTCCATCCCATCTCTTGCAAAACTTGATCTGAGGTAATTGAGGAGAGGGAGTTCTCAGGTGAGGGTACTTGAGAGCTGAGAGCTGGCCTTGAGTTATAACTAGCAGCCGAATGGAACTGACCGTCAAGAATAAACAAAGATAGACAACACAGATGGAATGTTATAGGTGAGTACGTATGCTGTAACATCTTTATAACACAGTAAGGTTGATCACTCACGCATATAATAATTCACATGTACTTAATTGGGAGGATACTTTTTCCAGTTTCTATACATTTTGTCATCAGTAAAACATGTCAGTAATGACAATTCATTTCTTATTCTAGTTGGTCACATTATAAGCAAAAGGAAATGAGAAGAAGCTTGAGCATGTAGCCTTAATGTGCATATGTTGCTTGAAAATCATATTTTAATTCAGTTGGGATTGCTACAAAACCAGAAAATATGGGCTCAGGTCACTCTCATGAAACTCTCTTGCTACAGTATCAGTAAAGACATCTATGAACAACCTATGATATTTGGATTGTATATATAAACTTTCAGTATGTATGTACTGCACCATCCAGAAAGGGTGATTTGTCCTAGATTTAGCAACTCACTAATAACATTTTATTATTCACTCCCAGCACCTTCTGCTATTTTTACTAATTCAGTGTATTATCCTGCATTACCTTTAGTCCGTCGCTATTGCAGTTGTGGTGATATCAACAATATGTAAGCCTCGGCTATTTAGATGTTTTCTTAAAGGCACAGAGTGCTTACACCTGTAGTAATTGCTGATATTCTCCAGCAAACAGAAAATACTTGACACTTTTAAATAACTGACCCAGTTGTCTTTACCTTTTATAATCTCTAGATAATAAATTGCAGGGGAAGTTTGGACTTGATCCCATATAATAAGCTTTTATTACTGATAAACTAATTATTCTCAATATATTAAACAAATAACCTTTAATAACCACATCCAGGTACCCATCTCTCTCCTCACCATTATCTTGAGTTAGCAGTCAGAATTAATTCTTTGAAACACGCTTGACTATATGACAGACTCATTTCAACCTTCCAACAGTCATGGTTTTCTTTATCTTTATTATGTAAATTTTTTCGACATATTTTTGGGAAAGCCTACACTGCCACCAGTTACTGCAAACAATAATGTTTCCCATTTTTCTTTATAATCATATTTAAGTATACTGTATAAAAATGAAAGCTGCTATTAGATTAAATAACTCCAAATCATGGGTTAAATAACTCCAAATCATGGACTCCAGTGCCTCCTAGATTATAGACTACTGAGCACAGCTATCTCACCTTGTTACCTGAAAAACTAGGGACAAAACTAATTTTAAAAAGGCCCAAACTAGGGACACTTTTGAAATACTGATAATAGTCAATTAAAGCTTCTCAAAACAATGCTCAGTTTATTAGGGTTAAAGAAAAACATTATACAAAAATTGGAAGTGTCCATAAATATACATACTGGAGAGAGCAATGCTACTGAGAATGTATAAAATGGTCCAAGAGTCCTTATATAGGCTAAAATTAGAAACTAGTGCCACTTCTAAGAAAAAGTCTACTTTAGGGGAGCCCAGCACTGAGTGAATGATGTATAATAAATACAGAAGCATCAAGCATCATCATTTGTATAGCTTTAGTTATTTAATGAAAGTCCCGACAGCGTGACTCAAAGTTTAATAAAGTCTCTACAATTATGCTGGAGATTATAACATATCTCTTACAATGACAATTCTAAGGAAGTACCCAGAGGCAGTTTTAAGTATTTTAGAAAAAAATATTACAGTAAAAGATTAACTTTTGCCAACAGTTATAACAGAGTTGTACTTAACCTAGAAGGCTTTCATTTCATAATATTAATTCTGTACCCTGACAATTCGCCAAACCCGTTGAGTTAGTTAAAAAAATCTGAATATAAAGAAACCCTATTTTCTGTATTTCCCAAATAGTTTCATGTTTATGGGAGCTTATGATGCTTGACAGCCAGAGGCTAAATATGAAATATGTGGGGTTGTGGAGTAGATGGGCATCCTTGTCACTTCTTGATGCTGTACATTGTTCTGATAACTTAGTACAAATTTTTACTTTGGTAGAAAACCTTTCTTAAACAATCCTCATATTCTAAATGTATTCATTAGGGAACACAAATCTATCCAAAATATTAAATATACAATGCCAACCAACTCTTTTAAGTGCCTTTTAGTATCAAAACTGACTACCAAAGGCGGTGTGTACTTTCCACTTTTTTTTCTTTTCAAGATGGAGGTGCCCACTGTCTAGCAGCTGCTCCAGCTCATCAGGAAAATATGCAGCATGTGTTTAGTTTTATGTCTAAATTAAAGGAAGGAACAGAATCAGCCAAAATACAGATGTAAAACAAAATTATAGCAGAGACACTCTGCTAGAACCTATGACTATTAAGCTCTCCGTAGAAAGGCTTGCTGAGTTACTGTCTGCAGGCCATGTGAGGCCTAGCGACTACAAATTCATGCAGAACCAGGAATAATGATCAAAGATTGTACAAAGTGCTATGTGCAAGCAGAGTCAATTTTAACAGATACAGATGCTGGAGAAGACGAAAGAGATGTGAAAGATCACGAAAATGCGGATCATGGTCTGTAATCATTGCCAAATTAAAAGCTAACCCCTACAGGCCTGCACTTCCATCTATTACTGGCAAGCATTCATGAATTAGAAAACAAAATGGACTACCTATGACTAGAGCTGACTACTCAAAACAAGGTGAGAAACTGTTGTGTGCTTATCCTCACAGAGACTTGGCTAAATTCCAACATTAATGGTAGTGCAGTTTATGTGGAGGGTCTACCATTATTTAGAGCAGACAGATCCCAGAGTCTCAGTGGGAAATCTCAGGGAGGAGGAGTCTGTATTTATGTCAATAAAATTGGTGTTCCAGCTGCAAGATTGTCTCCAATTACTGCTCTGAAAATATAAAGTACATGTTGCTAAAATGTAGACCATTCTACTTGCCTAGGGAATTTAATGGGTTAGTATCACAGTTGTATACATTCCTCTCAGTACTAATATAAATGAAGCACTGGCAACATCATACCAGCTGATTAGTGAATTGCAAAACCAGAATCTGGTCCATGTTCACATAATAGTGGGAGATTTCAATCAGGCCAATCTGGAAGTCAGTTCTACCACATTACTGTCAGCACGTGGATTTTGCAACTAGGGGTGAGAACATATTGAATAAAGTATGCCAATGTCAAACTAGCATTTAAGTCAGTGCCTCACCCACTCCTGGGAAATTCAGAGCATCTCTCATAATGGTAGTTCCAGCGTATAGACCATTATTAACCAGAGGGAAGCCATCCAAGAAACAATTAAGGATATGGCCAGAGGGAGCAGTCTCAGCACTTCACGATTGTTTTTAAAGCACAGCTTGGAACATGTTCAAAGAGATGGCCACTGTAAACCAAAGCACATCAACCTAGGTGAGTACACAGAGACTGTGATGGGATATATATCAAAGTGTATGGACGATGTGACAGTCAATAAGAACATTACCATATGGGCTAACCAGAAACCCTGGCTTACAAGTGGAGTGTACGAGCTTCTGAGAGCACACAATGCTGCCTTTAAGTTGGGAGATAAGGATACCCTTAAGTTAGCCAGAGCAAATCTAAATAGGGGTGTGAGAGATGCCACACATGCCTATGGACAGAAAATGTAGAGTCACTTCACAGACCTAAAAGACTCCAGGCATCTGTGGCAAGGAATTCAATCTATAACAGATTACAGCCCCTCATCTTCACAGTGCATTGAATTTCTCAACAAGCTCAACATATATTTTAGTTTGTTCAAGTAAAAGAACAACACTACAGCAACAAAAGTCTGCACTAGCCAGGACAATAAAGTGCTCCGTCTCAAACCAGCTGATGTTTGGAGGACCTTACGCAAGGTAAACCCAAGGAAAGCAGCTGAACCTGACATTTTGGGGCAGGTATTGAGGGACTGTGCTGATCAATTGAAAAACATCCTCACTGATATCTTCAACATCCCTTTGAGTCAGGCCATCTTACTCAAATGTTTTAAAAATACAACCAACATACCATTGCACAAGAAGTCTCCACCCTCAAGCCACAATCACTACCACCTTATAGCTCTCACCTCCACTGTAATGAAGTGCTTTGAGAGGCTAGTCATGGACTATATAACACCAAGACTTCCTGCAATGTTTGATCCACTCCAATTTGCATACTGTTCTAATTGCTCCACGGTAGATGCTATTTCATTGACACTTCACTTATCTCTGGCCCACCTAAAAAAAACTCCTATGTGGGTATGCTATTCATAGACTTCAGCTCTGTCTTCAACACAATCATCCCCCAGCATCTTTAAAGAAACTGGTCCAACTGGGTATCAGCACCCCACTGTGCAATTGGATACTAGACTTCCTCATAGAAGACCCCAGATGGTATCGTTGGCAAGAACACCCCAGAGAGCATCATTAGCGACATTGGAGTACCACAGGGTTGTGTCTTGAGCCCCTTGTTGTTCACTTTGCTGACTCATGACTGCATCACCAGGTACAGTTCAAATCACATAATTAAGTTTGGAGATGACACAACAGTTGTGGGTTTCATCAGTAATGATGATGAAACAGCCTACGGACAGGAGGTTAACCAACTGACTGTATGGTGCAACAACAACAACCTGGCTTTGAATATGACTAAGACCAAGGAGATAATTGTTGACTTTAGAAGGAACCATGGAGTGCACCCTCCACTCACAATCCACAGAGAAACAGTGTAGAGGATAAAAAGCACCAAGTTTTTAGGGGTACATATCACTGAGAACTTGTCATGGCCCATAAATACAAATTCCATTGTCACAGGAGCAAAGCTTCCTTTTTCTGCAGAAAATGAGAAGAAAAAACTTGTTTTGATAACCTTTTACAGGGGCACTATAGAAAGCATCTTGTCAGTCTTTTGGTATGGTATGGAAACTGCTCTGCTTCAGATCAGAAGTCTCTCCAAAGGGTGGTGAAAGCAGCCAAGAAAATTATTAGGACTACTCTTCCATCTATTCAGGACCTAATACTTGTCTTGATGTCTCAGCAGAGCCACTAAAATAGTCAGGGACTTCACTCATCCCACTCATGGACTGTTTTCCTTCCTATCATATGGAAAGGGCTAGCACAGCATGTGGTGCAAAACCACCAGATTCAGTAAGAGCGTCTCTCCACAGGCCATCAGACTACTCATCTCTACTAATAACATGCATGATGATGACCATCAGGTGTAGCAGGCACCTCTGTTGATGAGAACTCATATTTTTGTGCAATAACTAAAATGCTAGTCTCAACACATATTTTGGTGCAATAAACCAGCAGATGAAACTATCCTTCTTGTGCAGTACTGATAACTGTTGGAATTTTCTGCAATAATGTACTGTTTTAGATTCATAAAATGTTTTGGGTGTTATGTCTGTAATGGTTTGCTGTGATGTAATAATGTCTGTTGTAATGCTTCTTGTGATATTTTACACATTGAGTCCGGAGAAACAAAATTTCATTTAGTTTGCACTGTTGTGTGAAATCTGAATGACAATAAAGTTCACTTTTGACTTTGACTTGACTTTGGCATTATCTGTTAATACTATATATAGCCTTCAGTATATTATCAAAAGTTTGACTTTCTTTACAAAAAAACACATTGATCAACATCAATTAAGTTGGGATGATGTCGAGAAAACCTTATAGCTAGAATTGCTATGAACCACTTATAATACGTATTAAAGTCTGATATCGGCCTAATTGAGCTAAGGAGTCTTTATCTAGTTTGAGTAAATGAAATTAAGACCTGTTTCCAAGTTGATGAGGAGGCTGATAAATGCACAAAATGATAATATATATATATATATATATATATATATATATATATATATATATATATATATATATATATATATATATATATATATATATATATGTATATATATATATATATGTGTGTGTGTGTATATGTATATATATATATATATATATATATATATATATATATATATATATATATATATGGTCCTAAATACATTTGTATTGAGAGGTTGTTTGAGTCTGATAACATTTTATTTTTGCCTCCTCCTTAAACGAATTCCTAACACCTCTTCAAAGCAGTGACATCAGGGGGCATTACTCTTTGTACTCTGCCTTTGAGTATTAGTAAGGTTAGGTAATTCTAATCCACTCAAATAACATCACAGCTCCCTACATGTAGCTCCACATAAAGTAAGAATTGAAAAGCTTTCAGAATTTTTATGGGGTAGGACTGCAGCTGTATCAGTGTCTGGAAGTCTAATTCTAATAATCTTTCACTGTATGAGTTGTACCTTAACCCCAGTGCAAAACTTTATGAGGCAGCTGAAGAATGATAAAAAATCTCAGCAGTAAAACATTTCTAATAAAAGCTAATTCGTTGTTTGTTTATTGTAATCATCCTTAAAATATGCATATTATAATTCTTATCTAGGACCATGAAGGGTGGGGTGGCATTAAATTGTTGAAAGCTGTGTTCTGAATTGAATAAATCTAATGCTAAATACTGCAGCTCTGTTTCATAAACCGAAATCCTGTAGTAACCCTATCAATCTCAAGTTTAAAAAGGCATTGAGCTAAAAATCGTACCTCACTCTATATCACTTTAAGCGGTGATTATTTTTCAGATTAAAAGACATACCTTTGTAATAAAAGTAGATTTAATCACCAATATTTTTGTTAGATTTCACAAAGATTTAATACTAACCAATTGGGACATAACCTGGAATAGCTGACAGAGCTCACCATATTGGCATGCTCATTAGAGAGAGACTAAGTATCCAGTGTTGCTAAACTCTTATATCTAGATATGAGTTGGCAAGTATAGGAAAAATAATTCTTAGCAGAGTCTCCAACATCCACACAAAACCCCATGTTTTGATAATATTGTTTTTCTAAATCTAGCCATTGTAGAGAGCTTCATAAAAAGTCTGGGACTGGACTGAACAGACCCAAAAGGTCATAAATGTATTCCAGTCACCAGCCTTCTCTATATTCAGTTCCATAGCAGAGAGTAGCACAGCCCACATCTAATTGTCCCTCGGCTTTGAAGATAAATATTCACTATGGTTTAATGTATCCCCTCCAACAAGCCTTTCCTTATCATAGTGTGGCCATCCTTCTTTTCCGTATTTTAAACAGACAAATCCTTTTACATATCAGTATTGTAGCACCCCTTCTTTAGCCCATTGGAGTAGCTGTCAAGCCATTTCGCTTCATGTGAACAAAACTACTGAACTTATGGTGTTCCTCATCTGTCAAGAGGGTTTCTTGCAACAAGACCATCACTGGGTAAATCCTGCTTATATAGGAAAACTCCCTTTAGTCATTTGATTAGGAAGGTTAAAACACTGACATTTCAAGACAGTACTTTTAAAAAGAAAAATCATTTTTGAACATTGAAGGAAAACTAGCCATTAAAAGCTGTATAACTTGCTCCAACCTGTATGTATGTATGTCTTTTGGCTTATCCCGGTTAGTGGTACCACAGCGGAACTCCAGTCCGCAAATGATTGGCAGTTGATTTTTACAGTGCTGAGTTGCCAGCCCAATGCCCAACCTTCAAAGAAGAGCACACCCATTCACGTCACAGCACCTACCTGCATGTCTTTAGATGTCATTCTGACTGCGAGGAGGATAATGCAGACTCCACACAGAAGCGCCTCCAGCCAAGAAACGAAAGGGAGAACGCCTCTTGCTGTGAGGCGACAATGTTAACCGCTGCACCACTTGAAAGTGATGTGCTCATCAATAAACAATAGCTAGAACTTAATCAATAAATAAAAGCAATGTAACTATTTGCATCGTACTTCAAAGGACAAGGCAAGCCGCCTCATTAGAATGGACTGAAACCAAACGAGGAAACTTTTACTCTACGCTGTCCATGAATGTAAGATACCAAATATTATTAGGTGCCTAAAGGAAAAGTAAATATAATGAAAATGACCATGACATTTTTTGTATAAGCATTAGTAACTTACACCAACTAATAATACAAAACAGTAACTACAACATTGTAGCATAAATTAATTTCCTTGGAAGGCTCATTCAAGAAATTATTCAAATGAATAAATAAAAAGCGGACCAACTCCTGGGGTCATAGTGATATAAACTCAAAACAAAAAAACACTAGTATAAGTAGAAAGTACATGTGGGGGTGACTTAGTAAATAGAATTAGCGAATATAAATGGATGATGTTTTAGAGCTGATGTACTACCAGGATTAAATACCATGAACAACATTGACTTCTGTTTACGTCAAACAAGATTAATTGTAAGGAGTTGAATTGATTGTATTGTCATTATTATATAATTTAACCAGGCTATAATATGTTATTGATATATTTGTTCGTTATTCATCATACATTAATTTATATTCACATGATTTACATTTATATATATATATATATATATATATATATATATATATATATATATATATATATATATATTTCATTTTTAAAAGGAAAATAGGGCTTTTAATAATTTTAATTTATATGTATAGTTTTAAATAATTGATCATGTGATGTAAATCTCTTTTGATACATTGGTGTTTCAGATAAATACAAATTGAAAGCGATATTATATACCCAAGTATTGAAAAAAGAGTTTTAGAACTTGAACTTCGCTGTTCTGGCTGTTTGCTAATAAGTTAATTTTACAAGACATTTGGGCTCTAGCATTATACTGCACAATTTAAATAAACTGAAAGCAGATGTATAATTGGTTGAGTTATATTGAATTATATAAAATGGGATTAAATAAACCAAACAATGCATATTATATGCATATATTACATTTATAGTATTTGCTGTGAAGCCTATAAAAGGTGGTATAGTTATATCCTATATAAATATAGAATGAAGATAAACTAATGTGTCTGAATGTCTAGTGTCCCCGAAGCAATTGTATTGTTGTATTTATATTGTTAGTAGATTTTTATTTTTCTTCCTGAATTTTATCATGTCGTTGATCTCTAAATTTTCAAAGAATGGCATTACAACAGACATATTTTAAAAGCTTTAGGTGAGACATGTTCCCAGTGATGTGGGATAAAGCCCCAGCTATGGTCTAGGTGACCCAGGTTTTGATTAGTGGCCCAGGTGACTGATGGAGAAAGCGGCAGGAAGGATAGCCATGCCCATCCATCATGGGAGGGCAGTTGTTGCTCCCCACACCCCTGAGGAGGCATGGTCAAGGAGTTACTCAGATGTAATTGATAAGCTTGGGTACCCCCCGAAGGAAGCACAGATGGCTGAGCCCCTGGATACCCTCAGTCCATAACTTGCCTCCCAGTAAAATGGGGCAGGGTCTGGGGGTAGAAAGTAGGTAGATCTGGTGGGTAATGGGTAGTGAGGATTGGGGCCAGTAAAGATGAAGTCCAAGGGCTAAGGGGGACCCAAAAAGAAACCCTTTAGGCTGAATCGTTCTTTTGATCATTATATCTCTCTGGGGCAAGTGAGGAAATATTACATTTGAGTGTGATTCCTAAAATATTTCTAGTGAGGGTGATCCAGTGGGGTCACAGATTGGCGGTCCTGGTTACATTCTTAGAATGTTCTTGTGAGTACTGAATAGTATTATATTAGTTTTTGCTGCATTTATTATAAGTTTATTTGCTGTGAATCCTCCTGCAGTGCTTGAAGATGGACTTTTAATTGTTTTGCTGGTTTTGGTAATAACAATGTCACCTGTATAAAGAAGTTAATTTACATTAGGGAGATCTCAGAACAGATCTTTAATGACAAATAAGAATAAGAGTGGGCCTAACACTGGATGTTAAGGGACTACCATTGATATAGAACTTGTTTTTGTTTGGGTATTGTAAGCCATTATACTAAACAATTTGCCTCTAGGTTTTTAAACCATACATTTATTTCATTAGAGAAACCACAGAATATTTTTCTAGTAGTCTGGTGTGATCCACTGTCTCAAAGGCTTGCTTCATGTCTATGAAAGTAGCACTGGTAAGACTGGACCTTTAGTAAGGTTATTGACATCAAATGTAAGACTGAACCTTTAGTAAGGTTATTGACATCAAATGTAAGGGTGTTTTGGATGTTAAGACTCATGTTTTTAAAGACTCATGGCATCTGTTGGATGTATTGAATAGCCTTAGTTTTGATAAAAATATTCCCTTTATTACAGCTGTCTAGATTTGATAAAAGTCTCATAAAAGCACCTGTCATCCCTGTCCATGAGGGACACAGGTAGAACCCCTGGGACAAATTTGTGGTTTCCCATCCACTCATCAAGGTTTCTCTTGAAGAGGGTCAGCGAGGTGCTCTGTTTGACACGTATGGGAAGTCTATTCCAGAGAACGGGCAGCCTCTGGGAGGCAAACTTGCCTCTCCAGCAGGTTTTGTTGATGTTGCATATTAGATTCAGGCCTTTCGAGTGGGTAATGCATGAGGAGTTAGACTTATGGATATGGTGCATCTCTAATAGGGAAGGGTCAGAGATTGCCTTGTAGGCAAAACACACGTCACCTCTAAGCAATCTGCATGATACCGAATGGAGTGACAGTGATTTGAGCCTATCCACATAGGACAGGTGTTGGAGGCCATGGATTCTCTTTGTGAGGTATTTCAGTGGCCTTTCCAGTTAGTGCAGATGTTTGGATTAGTACATACCAAATGGGACCTTATACTCAATTAGTGGTCTAATGAGGGAGGAGTATAGAGTGGTAATAACCTCCTTTTTTCTGGATGCAATCCCTTTACTTATGAGATGAATCAAGTAAAGGGCTTTTCTGACCACTGCCGTTACACGATGGTGAATTTGTGAGGTTATCAACCTGAGTACCCAGGTCTCTCACCACAGGTTGTGTGCTTATGGGGTTGCTGTTGATGTGGTAATCAGTAGGGGCCACGTTTTTGCCGGATGGTAAGATACATTTTTTTGCATTTAGCTTGAAACCATTGTAAGATTATACTCAACAGGGTTTTAAGGTTGAAAGTAATTTTGTTACAAATATGTAAAATACGGTATAAAATAAAGCTTGCTTAAATGCAGAAACAGAGTTTAATAATATGTGATCAGCATCCATACTAAATGACCATGGCTTGGAAAATAAGGAATCTGCTGAATGGACATTTTTCCCTCACAGACTTAAAAACAGGATGTATGCAAGTGCAAAAATGCAAAATCTGCTTTTAAAGAACACTGTGAAAAAACATGTTATTCTGCATATAAAAAAAATGGACAACAGGACATGTTTATGACACTTATCAGCATTGGCACAAGAACAGATGTTCTTATACAAAGATCCAAACAGAATACAGGATGTTCACACTGTCAGAAAAGCTGGCCTAAGTCAGCATTTGCGTCAGCCTCTGCAACAATTAGTATTGTTTCTACAGAATGAGCAATTCTCCAAAATAGAATACCAAGAGGAAATGTATATGTATGTGCATGACTAAAATTGTATATAAAGATCTGTATGAATCCGGTTATGTTAGGGGTATTGGTAGAGACACATTTGTCTCGAGGTAAATGTTACATCTCTCACATCATGTGAGAAGTAAAGTGGAACAGTACTTTAAGCTGCAACGTTAGTCCGTTCGGGCCATGGATAGTTCTTTCCCCTTTGGGGGAATCCTTTTTGGCCTCCCATATGCCACTAGTAATTGTTCTGTCTTTCGGAAAACTGGTTCTGTCCAAGTAGAATCTAAGCAGTCTGTGTACATCCAAAGAATTCAGAATTCTCTCCCCCTTGTTCTGTGGATTTGGATAAAAAGTTGGCAGATTAATAGTTTGGTTAAGAGCCACACTGGACACCACCTTAGGCATGAATGTTGGGTTTGTCCTCAGAGAGACCCTGTCTGGATAAAAAATTATAAAAGGTTCCACAGCCATGAGTGCCTGAAGCTCTGAAACTCGTCTTGCAGAAGTTACTGCTAGGAGCAGAGCAGTTTTCCAAGATACAAATTTTATATCGGCTATAGCGGGTGGCTCAAAAGGTGGCAGGGTGAGTTTTTCCAAGACATAGTTGAGGTCCCATGCAGGCATTGGTGATCTTCTTGGAGGCCTTAAGTTTTTGGCTCCTCTGAGGTACTGTTTTAGTAAGGGATGAGAAAAGATTGGTGGCTCTGTATTGTAATGAGCCGAAATGGCAGAGGCATGAATTTTAATAGATGAAAAAGATAGACCTTTGTCCAGCATCTCAGTTAAGTATTGCAAAATCTGAGTAATATTTGGCACAGCTGTATCAGTTCCTTGTGCCTGGTTCCAAGCACAAAATATCTTCCATTTTCCAACTTATGATTTTCTAGTACTAGGCCTTCTGGCCTCCAAAATGACATCCATCACAGCTTTACTGAGAGGTGCGTTTGGTATGACTACATTATCCGCCATGCTGCCAGGTTTAAAGTCCTGAGTTGGCTGTGCAGGATCTGATTGTTTTGCTGGGACAGTAGATGAGGTATCTGAGTTAAGGTCCAAGCTGGGCATTGAGAAGCAGCTTAGTATTGGATACCAGTACTGGCGGGGCCAGTCTGGGGCAATTAGTATCATCCGTGGCTTCTCCTGTCTGATCTTTAGGAGTACCTTGGGGAGGAGAGGCAGAGGGGGAAATACATATACTGATAGGTTTTCCCAGCTGAAAGATAGGGCGTCCACTTTCCATGCTTGTCGGTGATAAATCCTTGTGCAGAATCTTTAGTTGGTAGTTGTGATGGGAGGCAAATAGATCTATGTTCGGGCATCCCCATATCCTTGTTATCATGCTGAAGACTTGTGGATCCACGTGCCACTCGTGGGGATCCATGAGGTTTCTGCTTAGGTCGTCTGTCAGAGTATTTTTCCTTCCTGGCAGGAATTATGCCTGCAAGTCATGGCTAGTCTGCAAAGAGGGTAAGAATGAGTGCCCCCCTGCTTGTTTATATACCACATGACTGTGGTGTTGTCTGTCTTTATCAGTAGTTGTCCTGGATGGAGTAGGTCCTTGAAGGCTGTCAGGGCATTTTAAACTGCTAGCATCTCTTTTTGATTGATATGCAGATGCATTTGGTTCGAGGTCCATGTGCCCTGAATGCAACTTCCTGCCATGTGGGCTCTCCAGGCATAATATGATGTGTCCATTGTTAGTGTTTGCCTGGCTGGGGGTAATGTGAATGGCTGTCCTTTGTTTTGGTGACAAGCCTTTGCCCACCAACCAAATTCCTGTTGCAGGCAGGGAATGAGAATAATCAGTTTCCAGGCTGTGGCAATGTCGAGTCCAAACACTTTTTAGGTACCATTGAAGTTTCCTCATATGCAGTCTTGCATATGGAATTAGTAGGATGCAGGATGCCATGAAGCCCAAAGCCTGCAGAATTTTTCTTGCAGCTAACTGGGCCTTTGTTGCCAGCATTTTGAAATAGGTTGTCAGTTGCCCTTGTTTGTCTGGCGTGAGATAAGCCATCTGGGCAGTTGTATTTAAGCTTGCACCCAGGAATATTATCTCTTGAGAGGGTAGTAGATTTGATTTCTTTTCGTTGACTGTGTACCCTAGGCATGTTAGAAGTTTTTCACAAACACCAGATGCTGTAGAAGAATGTCCTTGTTCTCTGCTTGAATTAGACAGTCATCCAAGTAAGGATATATTTGTATTCCTCTGTCTGCAGAATGCAATTACTGGTGCCAGACACTCTGTAAAGACCCTGAGCGCAGTAGATAAGCCAAAGGGCAGTGCAGAGAATTGGTAATGCATTGATCCAGCCTTGAATCTGAGGTATCTTCTGCATATTTGTCTGATTGGGACATGCAGGTATGCCTCTTTTTGGTCTAAAGTCACAAGCCAAGCGTTCTTGCCCAGCATGGGCAGATGCTGCTGCAAAGTAAACATCTTGAATTTTGGTATAACCAAGAATGTGTTTAAAATAGATAGGTCCAGTATTGGCCTCCAGGCTACCAAGAATAGTCTTGAGTAAAATCCTTGTCCCTGCTCTTGCTCTGGTACTAGTTGAATGGCCCCCATGTCCATGAGGGATGAGACTTGTTTTTGTGCCTCTGCCCATTGATTTTTTGGCAGATCTGGCCAGCCGTTTGCCTTTGGCAGGGCATAGAAATGGAACTTGTAGCCTTGTGGCATGATATTTAAGACCCACTTGTCCTTGATTATAATGTGCCAATTTTGAGAAAAGTGCTAATTTACCCCCCTAAGGGGGCTGCCAGGAGATAAGTGCTTGGTGCAGGAAGGGGGAAGTCATTGGGACCGTTTCCTGAATGGTTGTGATTTGTCTTCTCCAACTTTGGAGGTAGTAGCCCTCCATTGTTTTGAGCGGAATGAACCTTGCGCCTGGGATCTGCCTCTAGGGCGTCTGGGTCTGCCCCTTTGAGGCCTGACACAAGAAAGGACCAATTCTTTGTTGGCCAGTGTCTACTAAACCTAGGTGGCTGTACTTGTAAAACATCTTTGACCGTTTGCATAGATTTAGCTTTATCCTCCATTTTCTTTAACACCTCTTCTGCCTTAACACCAAAGTATCATGTTGTAAAGGTGCATCTAATAATTTAACTTGAACATGAGCAGGCAGATTTTGTTCCTTTAACCAAGCATGCCTCCTAATTACAGAACCTGCAACTGCGGCCCTGCAGGAGGGCTCTAAAGAATCAAAACCACATTGCAAAGTATGCTTTCCAACTTGTTCAGCTGCATGTAATAAATCCTGCATTTTCTTGTTTTCTGCATATTCAGAGTTTAACAACATTTTCTGTTTAAGCAATGCCATGACATGTTGCTGATATTTGAGCATATGAAACTGACAGTTTAAGGCCCTTATAGCCAAGGTAGCAGATATGTAAACCCCCCCCCCCATCTATCCAGTGCCCTAGAATCTCTGTCAGAGGGGGTAGGGTTTTTTGCAGCGGAAGCCTTAACTCCTTTGGGACCCTGAGAAACCGTTTCTGGGTCTGCAGCAGGGTTTTTAAAAAGGAATTTATGAGAGTCAGGAAAGTACAGTTTTGTACCTACCATAAATGTAGATGTTCGAGTGCTAATACAGCTGCAGTAATCACAGATGGGTTTTCTGCCGTCAGGCGGGTCCTCGGTCGGCCGAATTCCAAAGTCTAGGTCCGGTGTCGGTTGTTGTCACTTTCTCTCCTGACGTCAGTGAGGCAGGGGTATACAAGACACAGCCGACGCCATGTTCTTCAGTCTTTCTTGCCCCAGATGTCAGGTGCCCCCAGAAGGAAGGCAATACATAAATTATATTTATATACATGCAATGCAATATAATCCAAAATCAGTAGTTGCAAGCAAATATACCATAGAAGGATAACCCAATCAGGTTGTATGAAAAGGGGTTAGGCCCTAGGCCTTTGCCAAGTGGGGAAGGAGGGAGGGAAAACTGTACTGCAGCTGTATTGGCACTCGAACATCTACATTTATGGTAGGTACAAAACTGTACTATGTTCATCGTGCATACAGCTGCAGTAATCACAGATGGGTAGAATCCCAAAGCTACGCACAGGAACTGGGATGAGCCAGAATGCCCTGCAACACAGCAGTGGCAAAGCCTGCTCTAGTTTTGGAATATAAAGGCAGGTGGTAGTGTTTTGTGAAGATATGCACAGAACTCCAAGTGGCTGCCTCCAAAATATCTTTGGTAGGAACTCCTCTGAGGAAGGCTGTAGAGGTAGCCGTGGCCCTGGTGGAGTGGGATCTGATGCCTGTAGGGACAGATTTTCAATGATAGGAATAACAAAACCATATGCAGTGGCCTATCCATTTTGAAATTGTCTGCTTGGTAACTGGCTTCCCTTGAGCCCCTACAGCATAGGACACAAAAAGTTGTTCTGATTTCCTGAAGGGCTTTGTTCTGTCCAAATAATAATGTAGCTGCCTATGGATGTCTAAGGAGTGTAGCAGCCTTTCCCCTTTCTTTTGAGGATTGGGGTAAAAGGTAGGCAAGTGTATGGCTTGATTTAAAGCTACCCTGGATACTACTTTAGGCATAAATGACGGGTTGGTTCGAAGGGAAACCCTGTCCTGATGGAAGATGAGAAAGGGCTGCACAGCCATGAGGGCTTGTAGTTCCGAAACCCTACGAGCTGAGGTAATGGCCAGAAGGAAAACTGTTTTCCAGGACAAATATTGCAAATCTGTTGAGGCAGCTGGTTCAAAGGGAGGCAATGTTAATTTTTCTAGAATGTAATTAAGATCCCAGGCTGGTATTGGTTGTTTCCTTGGTGGTCTTATATTCTTAGCCCCTCTGAGGAACTGTCTTAAGAGTGGGTGAGAAAATAAGGGTGGATCCGTGTTGAATTCTGCAGAAATGGCTGAGGCATGGATTTTTATGGAGGAAAATGAAAGTCCACTGTTCAGCAGCTCAGCTAGATACTGTAATACCGGAGGCAAAATCAGTTTTCTAGGGTCCTGGCCTTTTTTCTCATTCCAAGAGCAGAACCGTTTCCATTTTGCGGAGTAAGCCTTTCTAGTAGATGGCCTTCTGGCCTCCAAAATGACACCCTGCACCTCTTTGGGGAGTAGGGTCTGTTGTGGTGTTAAGGAATTTTCCATGCAGCGAGACTGAGTGTTTTCAGCTGACTGTGAAGAGTTTTGTAGCTGTGCTGAGTCAGCAGAAGAGGCATTAGAGGTAGGGACCAGGGAGGAGTATGTGTTAGGCTCCTCAGGAGTGGGTACCAGTGTTGCCTTGGCCAGTCTGGAGCAATCAGTATCATCTTCGGTCTGTCTGCTCTTGCTTTCAAGAGCACCTTAGGCAGAAGAGGCAGAGGTGGGAAAGCGTAAACTGTCCATGCTGTCCAACTGAATGAAAGGGCGTCCACTCTCCAGGCATTTGGATGAAAGGTCCTTGAACAAAACTTTTCCAATTGATGATTCTTGTGGGAGGCAAAGATCTAGGTCTGGCCTCCCCCACGCTTGGATTATCTTTGTAAACACTTGAGGATGCAGCTTCCATTCGTGTGGATCTGTCATATTTCCTCTTAGATTGTCTGCCAGCGTGTTTTCCAAACCTGGCAAGTACTGTGCTTGAAGTTCAATTTGCCATTCCAGAGCCAAGTTCCAAAGTGTCATGGCTAGTCTGCACAGGGGGTATGAATGTGTTCCTCCTTGTTTGTTTATGTACCACATTACTGTGGTGTTGTCTGTTCTTATCAGTAATTGTCCTGGATGCAGGAGGTCCTTGAAAGCTGTAATTGCATTTATCACTGCTAGCATTTCTTTTTGATTGATGTGAAGGTGCTTTTCCTTTTGGGACCATTTGCCCTGAATGCACCTGTCTGTCACGTGTGCCCCCCAGGCGTAATCTGAGGCGTCTATTGTGATGACTTGATTTGCTTGAGGCTTGCAGAATGGGAGACCTGTGTTTGTTGGACATGCTTGGGCCCACCATAGAAATTCCTTTTGCAGACATGGAATTATTGGTATTATTGTTTCCAAACTGTGGCTGTGTGGAGACCATAGGTTTTTTTAGGTACCATTGAAGTTTCCTCATATGCAACTTTGCACAAGGGATTAAAAGAATGCAAGATGCCATGAAGCCCAGAGCCTGCAGGATTTTCCTTGCAGTAAGCCTGGTACATTTTGCTAGTATTCTGAAGTACTGAGGTAGTTGCCCCTGTTTTTCTGGCGTAAGATAGGCCATCTGGGTGTTTGTGTCCAAGTTGGCACCCAGGAAAGTTATTTTCTGAGATGGTGTTAGCCTGGATTTCTCTTTGTTGATTGTGTATCCCAGAGAATGCAGTAACCGTGTTACATAAGCCAGATGTTCCAGAAGTATGTGCTTGCTGTCCGCTTGGATCAGGCAGTTGTCCAAATAAGGGTAAATTTGTATCCCTTGAAGTCTGCAGTAGGCAATCACTGATGCCAGGCATTTCGTGAATACTCTGGGCGCAGTAGATAAGCCAAAGGGCAATGCAGAGAATTGATAGTGGATTGAACCTGCAAGAAATCTGAGGTATCTTCTGCAGCTTTGTCCGATTGGGACATGCAGGTATGCCTCCTTGAGGTCCAATGTTACCAGCCAAAACTCCTTGCCCAGCATGGGAAGAAGCTGCTGTAATGTGAGCATCTTGAATTTTGGTACGAGTAAGAATGTGTTTAGGATGGATAAGTCCAAAATGGGTCTCCAGTCGGTTCCTTTTCTTGGTACCAGAAATAGTCTGGAATAAAAACCTTGACCTTGTTCGTGAGTAGGTACCTCTTGAATAGCTCTCATGTCTATGAGCTTTGAAATTTGTAGTTGTGCCTCTGCCCTTTGATTGTGTGGCAGGTTTGGCATGCCTCTCATTTTTGGAAGAGTGTGGAAATGAAATCTGTAGCCTCTGTTTATAACGTCCAGGATCCATTTGTCTGTTGTGACAATATGCCAATTTCTTGTAAATAATGCCAGCTTTCCTCCCAAGGGTGCTGCCAGCTGAGACTTGCTTGGCATGGAAAGGAGGGAGTCATTGGGTTTGTTTCCTGTATTGTTGTGCACTGCCTTCGCCACCTCTTTGTGCTGGAGTTTGCCACTGCCTGCCTCTATATGATCCTTGTGATTGTCCTCTGCCCCTTGTGCGCCTGTTTCTACCTCTTTGGGGCTTGTCTGTGGCTGGAAAGGACCAGTTTTTAGAAGGCCAATTTCTGCTAAATCGTGGTGGTTGAACCTGTAGAAAAGCTTTGACAGCTTGCATAGATTTGGCTTTTTCTTCCATTTTCCGTAATATCTCCTCAGCATTAGTACCAAACAGCACATCTTTTTGTAAAGGAGCATCTAGAAGTTTAGCTTTCACATGATCAGGCAAGCTTTGTTCCCTAAGCCAGGCATGTCTACGAATGACTGATCCTGTAACAGCAGCTCTACTTGAGGCCTCTAGGGCATCATAGCCACATTGTAAGGTGTGTTTACCCACTTGTTCTGCACTATGCATCATATCCTGCAACTCCTTCAAATCTGGTTGTTCAGGTTGAGACATTTTATTCCTTAATTGTGATAACAGAAACTGCTGATATTTAAGCACATGAAACTGACAATTTAAGGCCCTCATGGTTAGGGTGGCCGAGGTATATACCTTTTTACCCCACCTTTCTAAGGATCTAGACTCTCTTTCGGAAGGTAGTGGATTCTTAGCAGTAGAAGCCTTCATTCCCTTGGGGCCTTGAGAAATGGTTTCAGGGTCAGCATTATGGCATTTGTAGAGAAATTGGTGAGAGTTAGGAACTCTGTAGTACCTATCAGGCTTGACTGGGGCAGGAGGGAGGGAATCCGGATTAAGGCAAGCCTCCGAATAAACATCATCAAGTATGTCCAAGACAGGAGGTATCGCCAGAGGTCTGTGTTGAGGAAACAAAAGAAATTCCCTAAGTCTTTTCTTGGAATCAGAAAAGTCTTGGCCTTCCCAATTGAAGTGTTCCCTAGGGTGCAAGGTTTCCCCAAAGGAAAAATCCTCAGAAGGAGATACAGAAGGAATGGACTGCTCTGCATCCGAATCTTCATAAGGGGAGTAAGAGTGTTCCTCTACATCAGAATGTTCTGAAAAAATGGAGCCCTGATCAGAAGAGGGAGAATCTTCCTCCACTCTGGGTCTCTTGTCAGGAGGGGGCTGGGAACCCCTGATAAGAGTAATTAAATCCTCAGCCATTTTAAGCATCTGCTTTTTAGGCATGGGGCCTGGAGATGGGCCCTGTGCAACAGGCCTCTTGGGATGCCTGGCTGATTTGGATTTAGTAAAGGCCTCAATGGAAAAGGAAGATGAGGGTCTAAAGACACCATGGGTGGAAGTGGACCTGTCCACATTAGGAGGCTCAACACTCACAGTGGCTTCGGTGGTTGTAGTCTGGGTAAGGGCCGAGGTACCTGCGGTCTCGGTTACAGGAGACACCGCCAAAGAAGTGTCGTCGGTAGTCAGGGACTGCATAGGCGTCTCGCTGAGAACTGGACCACGTGTAGCCGGTTGTGGTGTTGGTGGGGACCGCGGACCTCGCATGTCTGTCCTTGTCCTTGCGTTTTTTGGACAGAACGGTAGTCAGAGTCTCCGACGACATTTTATAATCAAAGGCTTTACCAAAAAAGTGCTGGGCGAACTCCGCCCGATGCTTAATAGTGCGTTTATTGAAAGTAGCGCAAAAGCGACAGCCCGAGACGTCGTGGTCTGGGCCTAAACAGGGTATGCAGAGGGAATGGAAATCCTTATGCGGTATTTGCTTCCCACAAGAAATACAATTGTTAACTTTTTCTGACATCGGTCGGAGGCAAGAAAAGTTTCCCCAACGGGGTACTTAGCTTTAATGAAGACTTCAGTTTCCAATTTTTCGTAAATTCAGGAGCTGGCCGACCGGCACTTGCGAACTGCTTCTGCTTCGGGCACTGCACGGCTAAAAAGACTGAAGAACATGACGTCGGCTATGTCTTATATATCCCTGCCTCACTGACATCAGGAGAGAAAGCGACAACAACCGACGCCGGACCTAGACTTTGAAATTCGGCCGACCGAGGACCCGCCTGACGGCAGAAAACCCATCTGTGATTACTGCAGCTGTATGCACGATGAACATCCCTGTAATATCTGTCGGGCTTAACAGGAGCAGGAGATAAGGAGTCAGGGGTAAGACTAGACTCCGAAAACACATCATCTACAATGTCTAACAGGTGGGATGGCTAGTGGCTTATGTTGAGGTAGTAACATGAAATCCCTACACCTCTTTTTAGATTCTGAAAAATCTTGGCTCTCCCAGTGGAAATGCTCCCTCATGGTATGTAAGGTTTCCCCAAAAGAATAGTCCTCTGGTGGAGAAGCTGAAGGTATATATTCTTCAGCATCAGAATCCTCATAGGGGGAAGAGAATATTCCTGATCAGAAGGGGGAAGAGAATATTCCTGATCAGAAGAGGAATCATTAGAAATGGAAACCTGATCTGAAGATTCATAGTCAGTCTCTTGCCTAGGCCTCTTATCAGGAGGGGGATGGGAGCCCCCTGATCAAGGTAATCAAGTCTTCGGACATTTTGAGCATCTGCTTTTTGGGCATAGAGGCCTGTCCACGTGGCTCTTGAGATTGCTTCTTTGTCTTTGAAGGGGCTTTAGTCTTTGTCTTTGAAATCGGTTTAATGTATAGATGTTTAGGTCGGAATACACCCTCGGAAGCCGGTGCCTGCTCAGCGGCTCCGGACCCATCTGAAGCAATAGCATCCGAGGCTCCAATCCCTTCAGTTTCCAGCGACATAGCAGACTCCACGTGGGAGTCGGCAGAGGCCTGCAACTCTAAAGTAGCAGGCGTCAGGGGCTGCAAAAGCGCCTCACTGAGAACCGGCGAACCGTCGATTGGCTTAGGAGAAGCTTCGTCGTCAGTTTTGGGCCTTGGTTGTCTATCTTTTTCTTTGCTTCTCTTGTGAACGCCGGTAGTCGGATGGCTATCCAACTACAATTCTGGATAATTAAACCTGCGTCCAAAATAGTTTAATGCAAAATCATACTGACTCTTAATAGTGCATTGGTTAAATCTAGCACAAAACAGACAGCCTGAAACGTTATGGTCAGGGCCTAGGCAAGGAGTACAAGAAGAATTAAAGTCCTTATGAGGTATTTGCTTCTCACAAGAAATACAATTAATAACTTTTTCCGACATCGGTCTGGAGCAAGAAAACAGTTTCCCCAATGGGGTACTTAGCTTTATAGAAGACTTCGGATCTGAAACTCGAACTCGAAAATCTCAGGAGTCGGCCGACCGGCACTTGCGAACTGCTTCTGCTTCGGGCACCGCACAGCAAGAAAGACTAAAGAAAATGGCGTCAGCCACATCTTTTATACCCCCGACGACCTGACGATAGGGAAAGGGCGACAGCGACTGACGCAGGACCCAGGACTTTGGAATTCAGGCCGACTGAGGGCAACCTGTCAGCAGTATTACCCAAATGTAATGACTGCAACAGTGAAACACGAAGAACATCCAACATTGGCCGTTGACCCCTGTCTTTTTTGGGTACTAAACAGAATCTGGAGTAAACACCCGATCTGATCGAAGGGACCTCTTTGATGACTTTTTTTTTCCAGTAACTTCCTTAATTCTTGGGCAGCGTTCTCCCTCTGTCTGGGTGGAACATCGGGGAGGTGAGATTTTTGTCTGGGAATGTCAGAAAAGGGAATGGAGTATCCTCTAGATACGACCCTTAGCACCCATTTGTCATTTGTGATGGCTTCCCAGGCTTCTGGGTGTAAGGAAAATTGTCCCGACTGCTTCCAGGGAACAGCAGTTGGGCAACCCTTCAGGACCCCTGGAAAGGTTTGTCTGTGACAGAGTCCCACAATCGTTGATTCTGTGGACCCCCCCCAACCACGTGTGCAGCGTTTACTGTTCTAACTATATCCCCCTCTGCCTCAGGGAGAAAAGTCTCCCTGAGTGTCCTGGAATGGGCCCTGTGACTTCTGAAACCACGTTTTCCTACTGCTACACTGGTTCCTAGAAAAGGTCCGTTGTGGAGTAGAAAAATGGATCCCAATGGCAGACAGGGTCTTACCATCTTTCTCATTCAAGGTGTCACATACAGTTAGCCCAAACAAGGTGGAGCCATCAAAAGGGGCATTAACGAAGGACTGTTTGTATGGCCCTGCAAAATCTCACAGCTTCATCCAGGCATGACGCCTAAAGGCAATGCCTCAACCAGCTGCCCTTGAGGTACCATCCGCAGCATAAGAGAGAATAGGATCATAGCAGATTACTAGGCTAATTGCCCTGGGGCCCTTACAAGCCCAGCCAAGAGTTTACCCCCCCCTAAAAGAACCTCAGTCAGCACCTGTCATCCCTGTCCATGAGGGACACAGGTAGAACCCCTGGGACAAATTTGTGGTTTCCCATCCACTCATCAAGGTTTCTCTTGAAGAGGGTCAGCGAGGTGCTCTGTTTGACACGTATGGGAAGTCTATTCCAGAGAACGGGCAGCCTCTGGGAGGCAAACTTGCCTCTCCAGCAGGTTTTGTTGATGTTGCATATTAGATTCAGGCCTTTCGAGTGGGTAATGCATGAGGAGTTAGACTTATGGATATGGTGCATCTCTAATAGGGAAGGGTCAGAGATTGCCTTGTAGGCAAAACACACGCCACCTCTAAGCAATCTGCATGATACCGAATGGAGTGACAGTGATTTGAGCCTATCCACATAGGACAGGTGTTGGAGGCCATGGATTCTCTTTGTGAGGTATTTCAGTGGCCTTTCCAGTTAGTGCAGATGTTTGGATTAGTACATACCAAATGGGACCTTATACTCAATTAGTGGTCTAATGAGGGAGGAGTATAGAGTGGTAATAACCTCCTTTTTTCTGATGCAATCCCTTTACTTATGAGATGAATCAAGTAAAGGGCTTTTCTGACCACTGCCGCTACACGATGGTGAATTTGTGAGGTTATCAACCTGAGTACCCAGGTCTCTCACCACAGGTTGTGTGCTTATGGGGTTGCTGTTGATGTGGTAATCAGTAGGGGCCACGCTTTTGCCGGATGGTAAGATACATTTTTGCATTTAGCTTGAAATCATTGTAAGATTATACTCAACAGGGTTTTAAGGTTGAAAGTAATTTTGTTACAAATATGTAAAATACGGTATAAAATAAAGCTTGCTTAAATGCAGAAACAGAGTTTAATAATATGTGATCAGCATCCATACTAAATGACCATGGCTTGGAAAATAAGGAATCTGCTGAATGGACATTTTTCCCTCACAGACTTAAAAACAGGATGTATGCAAGTGCAAAATGCAAAATCTGCTTTTAAAGAACACTGTGAAAAAGCATGTTATTCTGCATATAAAAAAATGGACAACAGGACATGTTTATGACACTTATCAGCATTGGCACAAGAACAGATGTTCTTATACAAAGATCCAAACAGAATACAGGATGTTCACACTGTCAGAAAAGCTGGCCTAAGTCAGCATTTGCGTCAGCCTCTGCAACAATTAGTATTGTTTCTACAGAATGAGCAATTCTCCAAAATAGAATACCAAGAGGAAATGTATATGTATGTGCATGACTAAAATTGTATATAAAGATCTGTATGAATCCGGTTATGTTAGGGGTATTGGTAGAGACACATTTGTCTCGAGGTAAATGTTACATCTCTCACATCATGTGAGAAGTAAAGTGGAACAGTACTTTAAGCTGCAACGTTAGTCCGTTTGGTTTATTATAAAAGTTATTGGTTACTGCTCCTAAAGACAGGTGCTGCAAAGTATATTCTCTCATCAGTGTATATTCTGCAAGTTTCTGTATGCAACAGACTGTGAATGCAAATATAACCAGACTTTGATTTCAGCAGAATCCAGCCAGCAAGACTGAGTGTCTTAAGAAGACTTCAAAACCATCACAGTAAGCAGCACCATATAATTTTTCAGCCATGACTTTGGCACCAGTCATTAGTTGCTGTGGGACCCTCTTGTAGTATGTTAACATCATTTGGGGAGTCAATGATAGCACCCAACTTACAGTCATCACAGAACACTGAAAAAAATAGCTCTACCAAACGCTATGTAGTCTTGAGGCGCTGAATGAATAATCCACCTGATATTTTGAAAATAAGACAGTAATCCAAAAGGTGCTGATAACTCGAATTTAATACAAACAACAAAATCAACTTGAAAATACAAACAGATCCAAGTTAAGCGCTTTCACCTGCTTAAATTACAGGCTTCATCAGAACTGAAGATTACCCAGAAAACAGTTACATTTGAAATAACTTTTTGGTGCCAAATATGTAGCTACATTTAAAGTCACCGATACACAACCATTCACTTCACTAATACCTATACATACAAATAATTAAAAAACAATATTCCATGTAATAGCATACTCTAAGCATATAAACCTTAGTATAAAAATATATTTATATTCAATAAATTGTTAAAATTTTATCTTCAATTCATATTAAGCAGTGGTTTAATAGAGGAAGAAAATATATCCCCTTATTGGGTTTTAATGTCAATTTCAGTGACAATATTGTTAAATGTATTGACAAACAGAGACATCTAAGAATTTCAGTAGAGCTTGTGTTATTGAATACGGACCTTATTCATTTAGAATTAAAGATATTATGATTTCAAATTGGAATATCATTCTGGCGGATGATGAGGTCACGAGTATAGTAGGATATTGTCCTATTTTTGTCGAAAAAATGGGCCCAAATATCAAAAAATATTTGGAAAGAGGTCCCTTAACTTTAAATTCCCGTTGTAAACATACAATGAAGTGTGGCATGTGCAATTTATGCTACACTATAAACAAAGGTGAAGGCATAAGACTAAACAACATTAATAGGACGTACATAGAATTTAACCAGGGGAATTGTAAATCTAAAGGTATTATTTACATTGCCAATTGTTGCATCTGTACAGCTTTTTATGTAGGTAAGACCGAAAGGCATTTTAACAAGCGAATTTATGCACACTTATATAGTATTAAGAAGAAAGATGGAAAAAATGCCCTGTATAGGCATATTCAGGAATATGGGGAGGGTCATCACTTTAAATTTGCTATAATAGATAGTATTAAGATAGACCCGAGGGGTGGAGATTTTAAAGCAATTTTATCTTACAAAGAATTGTGGTGGCAATTATTTACAGATGCTTCCACACCCCCCCGGGTCTTAATGACTTTGTATCTATTAAACCACTGCTTAATATGAATAGAAGATACAATTTTAACGATTTATTGAATATCAATATATTTTTATACTAAGGTTTATATGCTTAGAGTATGCTATTACATGGAATATTTTTTTTAATTATTTGTATGTATAGGTATTAGTGAGGTGAATGGTTGTGTATCTGTGACTTTAAATGTAGCTACATATTTGGCGCCAAAAAGTTATTTCAAATGTAACTGTTTTCTGGGTAATCTTCAGTTCTGATGAAGCCCGTAATTTAAGTGGGTGAAAGCGCTTAACTTGGATCTATTTGTATTTTCAAGTTGATTTTGTTGTTTTTATTAAATTCGAGTTATCAGCACCTTTTCAATTACCGCCTTATTTTCAAAATATCAGGTGGATTATTCATTCAGAGCCTCAAGACTACATAGCGTTTGGTAGAGCTATTTTTTTTCAGTGTTCTGTTGTGGCTGCTATACCAAACACTTATCCTAACTTACAGTCATCTGCAAACATGGTCAGCCACAGGTCTTTTGTCTTTGCCTGGACCTCTGAGAAGTAGATGCCAAACAGTAGGGGTCCCAGATAGATCCCTGGAGAACTCCACTAGTGACAGATCTGTTATCGGAGGTGGAGGTGCCTATTTTGTCTTTGAGGGTCCTGTCAGTGAGCCAGTTGGCCAGCCACCTGATGAGATAGGGATTTATGCCAAGTTGTTCTAACTTTTCGATGATGCCTGAGTGGGGGATTGTGTCAAAGGCCTTAGTTAGGTCAAGGTAAGCTGTATGTACGGACTTTGACTCATCCAGGGCCTCGGTGACGGTCTCAAAGAAGAGAACCAGGTTCAACAGGCAAGATCTGTCCTTGACGTATCCAAACTGGGTGGGGTCAAGTGTTTGGAGACTGCCTATGTCCTCGTTTCTGAGATCCATAATACACTCCATGGCTTTACAGATCAGACTTGTCAAGCTAATGGGGCGATAGTTTCCAGGGTCAGTAGTGGCACCACCTTTATGCAAGGGGATGACCGTGGCAGTTCTCCACTCTGCTGGAATGAAGCCTGTACTTAGGCTGTGGTTGAATAGAGTGCTCAATGGTGAAGCCAGTTCTTGCTGGAGTTAGAGCAGAATACAGCTTGGGATACTATCAGGTCCCATGGAAGCTGTGTTCTTTGCCTTGGATATGGCCTTTAGCACGATCTATGGAGATGTGTGGTGCGGAACAAGTATTGGGGATGTCAAAAGGGCCTTTGAGGGAGTTAGGGAAGTGAAGTTTGTGCTGAATGTATCTGCTAGCAGGTTGGCTAAGTCAACAGGACTGATGTAAGTGATACTGTTAAGTACTAATTTGGAACAAACCTGGGCTTTGCCATGGATGTTCCTGCAGTAACTGAAAAGGCTTTGTGGTTTCTCTGTTTCAGAGGCTAGTTTTGATGCATAATTAGTTTGGAGGCTTTCATTAGTGATCTAATTTGCTTGTTAAGGCTAAGGAGGGAGTTTTTCCAATTTGGAATATGTTCCTTTTTTCCCTTGGACAACAGTTTCTTCTTTTGTTGTAAAGCCTGTTGATAGAGGATGTCCACCAAAGAGGTTTGTCTTTCCTTGAGGAAAAGATTTTAGTTCTGCTGGGTATGGCAGAGTCCATGCAGTTGTACTGCTGTTTGCATACTGCACTGGCATACTGTTCAGCATTGATGTCTGCATCCTCTGAGATGGGCGGAGGTGTGAAGCTACAGATACCCTCCCTTATGAGGCTGTAGTCTGCTTTTGAGAAGTCTTTTAGCTTGATTTCAGTTGGGGGGGGTGGTTGGATGGGATAGAAACTTAGAATGAGACAGTCTGATGATCTGATCTCACCAGGGAAGAACATACTATGGGAGTAGTGCAGTGGTCACCCATGTTGGTGAGAACCAAGTCCAGAATGTTATCTCCCTTTGTGGGGGATGAGACAAGCTGGTCTAGTGCATTAGAACTGATGAAGTCAAGGAATTGTTGAGTGAGTGCATTAGTGCAGGAATAGTTCACCCAGTCTATGTTGGAGTAGTTGAAGTCACCAAGGATCAGGGTGTTAGGGGGTACCTCAATGGACTCAAGTAGATCCAGGAAAGAGGAATGGGTATCCTGAGTCATGGAAGGGGGTCTACAGCTGGCTATAACTTGGATGGGTGTCTTGCCAACTGTCAGCTGCACCTGGTGTAGTTTGCAGGTGCTTCTGTTCTTAATGAAGATAGAGACTCCACCACCCCTTAGTTTTCCCGACCTCATTTTGGGGTCAGAATGTGTGGAATAAGGTATAGCCTGGTAAGGCAGGGGTGCTCTCCACAGCCCTGAACCAGGTTTCCATGACTGCACAGACATTGGAGGCTCTCCTTGCACTTGAAGATGCCAGTGAGTGTATTTTCAGGCTAAGGCACCTAGCATTAAGCAGCATGACCTTCAATTTGCTTTTTGACAGATCTTTTATGTTGGAAGATTTGCCTTTGGGACATTGACTAAAAAAGGCACAATAGGGGAGGTGACAGCCTTGGCCAGGAACCGGAAACCCAGTGGTGACAGGTGGAGGCCATCTCCAGCAAAGTATCAAGGCCTGTAGATCATGTCATCCTAGGCAGACAGATACTGGATCCCCTTGGAATGACACAAGAAACTAAGCAATTGTTGAAGTCAATTTTTTTGTTGGTATTGTGGTATTCTTGGTGAAGGTAAAATGCTGCTTAGAGGTAGGGTCATACCTGCCTGGGGCACATACTTGGAGCTCAATCATGTCGGTCTTCATATAGTCCAGGGAAGTACGTCTCAAGTCATTCACACAAACATGGACAATGACAGAGCTGTACTTGTACTTGTTGTGGAGAGACTTAAGTGCGTGCGTGATGTGGCGGATTCTGGCACCAGACAGACAACTGACTGTGACCTTACTCCTTGTTGAGCCTGGTGAGGGGGACATCGATGTGTCTCACAATTGAGTCACCAATGACTAGTATGTTTGTTTACTGTTATGTCTTGTGGGCTGTGATGTTTTATTGTTTTGCCTTACAGGCTGTGTTTGCGAGACACTGGTGTGTTGTCTGCTGTGTGTGATGTGTTTGGTGTTGTGTGTGGAGTGTTTGTGAGTGTGCATTGGAGGTCTCTGCTGTTTAGGCAAGTTTTTTATTGATTTTTATTTATAAGCCTCATGGATGCATTAGCCAGAGAATGCAGGGTGGGCAACCTTGAGGAAATGGAGTCCCGCTCTTCGGGCGGTATGGACCTAGGGACTGAGCTAGAAAGTTCCTTAACTAAGTCCCTTTGTAGCCAGGTAAAATGAAAGAGGTAGTTCAACGTCCGAACAGCAAAGGTGGATGAGGCGTAGACCCTCTTACCAAATCTGTCCAGAGCCCAGGATTCTCTATTTAGGGAGGTGGACAGAGGAGCTCTCCTGACATGCTCTTTTTTCGTGGCCGACACCACAACCAGCACATCTACTGGGATTCCCTTGGGCCAAAACTGTTTGTCAGCTGGGGCACTCAAAATTTTATCTACATGCTTGGGGATGGGTTATACTGTATCTGGGTCCTTCCAAGCCCTTGACAACACCAGCTGAATCAGTGGGTTGGCCTGGGGGGGGGGGGGGACACCCAGGTGGCAGATGGGCCAGAACTAACATCGACTTTTCCAGAGAAGGGGTTTGGGGGGACCATCAACCCTTCTGGCGAAGGATTTCAAGGATGTCACCAAAGGTGAACTCGTCATGTGGAGATCTTGGTGACCCTTCACCTTCCTTGAAGTCGGTATCTGTGGTAAGGGATTCTGTAAAGGAATCCATGTGCCTCCTTTTACATGGTCTCTTCCAAGGAACCTCCTTGGGGGGGGGTCACTCCGGGGAGGTATCGGAAGACATTTGGGGGTCCACTGAAGGAACAAGCTTGCAGGCTTTCTAGGACAGTCTGTCCATATGGTAGCTCATAGGTCCTGGACACAGTTCCAGAATGGGACAGGGAAGGTTCGGTTACAGTAGGTGCAGAGGGTCTCTTGGGTGCAGAGAGGACCCTATCCACCACCTCAAAAGCGGAAGGACTCCAAAAAACCTGGGGCTGCCTCACCAGGGCCAAAACCACTGGAGCAGACACATCCCAGAACGGACAGGCCTCTCTCTCTGAGGGTGAAGTTAGAGCGAAGCTGTCAAAGGCTGAGGCCCTGAGGGGAAGAGTTAGCTCAGAGAATTTTGGAGTCAGAGTCAACACACCAGAACCATCCTCGATGCTCTGGCTCCAAGACATGTTCAGAACTGAAGCAGCCAGAGCTGAGCAAATCGAGGACAATGCCAGAGGCGAAGAAGAAATTTCTATCAACTCCGACACCCCAGCACCAGGACCCAATGGAACAGACAACTCCAAAACCGAAGGATGGATCTGAGAAGGAGCAACACGCTGGAACGGAGACACCCTCACAAATCCAGAAGTGGACAGGGTGAACACAAGTCCTATGTGGAACTGTGTCTTAAGAAACTGCCATATGTGCTTACCAACATCCCTAGAAAACAGACTTTAAGAATACCTAAATGAAGCCAAGGATGGGGGATGGGGAGATCTGCATGGGGAATGGTTCAGAGATCATCCAAGCAGACACAACATGGAAGACCCTAGCTCTGACACAGATGGTGCTGACAGAGTGAAAAACACTTGGCCCCATAGCCCCGGAGGAGGAACAGGGCAGAAGAGAGGAGGTGGTAAGTGAACTCGGAGCCAACTGGGTCGGTTCTGAAAACTTAGCCTTCTTATGGGGAGGTTCCGAGGAGGACCACATGGGCAACTGTCTTCTGGACTCCTGGCCCTCCTTGGGCTTCTTAGCTGGGGGTTGAGCCCCTGATGAATAAAGAACCCTCGAGGCAGCAGGAGAAAGCAAGCCCTTTAAAATGAGCTTGCATCTCCTATCAGCCAGAGCCCAGGGGTGAAAAGCCCAGCAGATATTGCAAGGGGCTTCCATATGGAGAGGCCCCAAACAGTAGATGCATTCCCTGTGGGCATCAGATAAAGGGATCTTCTGCCCACCGGAAGTGCATTTTTTGAACCCTAGAGGCTTTTGATCAGCCATGGGGAAAGAAAGGGGAAAGCCAAAGTGAAGAGATGGAAAGAAAAGTAGCTAGAAAGACTTTTTTTTTTTTTTTTAAAATAAGATAGCCTAATGGACAGAAACCTGAGAGTTAGACAGAAAAGGGAGAAGAGTGAAGGGCAGAAGACAAATAAAAATGAAAGAAAACTCACCAAAGAATGCTATAAAAAGAGAAGCTCAAGTGGAACTTGTTGAATACCAAGCACAGCAAACATGATCTGCAGTAGTGCAGGAGGAGTGGGATATGGGTAGGTAGGAGGAGCTAAGTTTGGAATCTCAAGCTGTAAGAAGGTGGCCGGTCGATTCCAAGTGTCGGAACAGGGTCCCTCAGGTTAATGGAATGAGTTGTACAACATCAGATCAAGGTGTTCTGGTATATTACTTTGCAGACAGACTGAAAAGGATTCCTACTTTTTTCAAGAGAGGTAGCAAAATGTAAAACAATGTCAGTGTTTGCCCACTTTCTTTACATGGACATTCTCAGTTCACCATAATTAGGTACAAAGGAAGTAATTCCAACCTTCACCACAGGTTCCCCAGCAATTCCACAACACCAAACCTCCTCCCCAGTACAGAGAATTACCACTGGGTATTTCACCTGGTCAGTTGTCTGGTAAATCTAACCCCATCCCCCAAAGCAGGCTGCTTTCATTACAAGCGAAAACCTAACTTCTACACCAACGACTAATAAACTGTTTGTGCAGGTTAAAGCAAGTGTCTTGTGGCCACCTTCATGAATTCTACTTCACTAAGCTGCTACAATTCAAACAAGTAGAAAAATATGGTTTAGTATCACAGTCTTGAAAATCATAATGCTGAGGCAATAATCAAAAGACCAAAATGGTGAAGACCACTGTCTACAAAATCTCAAATCCCCCTACCAGTGCAAACCTAGGAACGAGTGCTAACATAGATCCTGCAAGTGAAGGGGGGCTGGAGTTTGATACTGTGGTCTTCTGATATTCATATATGGTTTCATTCTCTCATTTGAAAGGACTTCCTCCATTTATTGAAGTTTGTTGACCAGGTGAATCATCTTCTTTCGGCCGTTCCCGTTAGGGGTCGCCACAGCAGATCATCTGTTTCCATTTCTTCCTGTCCTCTGCATCTTGCTCTGTCACACCAACCACCTGCATGTCCTCTCTCACCACATCCATAAACCTTATCTTAGGCCTTCCTCTTTTCCTGTTATCCGGTAGCTTCATCCTTAGCATCTTTTTCCCAATATACTCAGCATCCCTCCTCAGCACATGTCCAAACCAACATAATCTTGCCTCTCTGGCTTAGTCTCCAAACCTTCCAACCTGGGCTGACCCTCTAATATACTTATTCCTAATCCTGTCCACCCTCGTCACACCCAGTGCAAATCTTAACATCTTTAACGCTGACATGGCTAAACAGTTACAACCCAGGCCCTAAGGAATATCACTCATATAAATTAATACAGCCAATCAAAGGTCACCTGTGGGTGGGCTTCCAGTATCTCCAATCCACCCCCCTGGCCATATTCAAGGAGCATGCATCGGGACAAACAAAAATTCCAACACATGCTTGCAGAGTCCAAGTATTTAGAGCAGTTCCTTCAATTAAATAATTTTATTTCTGAAAACAAAACAAACTCCATTTAAAATCCTCATCCTTAAAAAAAAAAAAAAAAAAAAAAAATGTTGAGACTGACTTCAGGTCATTCCTTTGATCTGGCTCTGAAGAAATCTACAAGGACAAAATCAGTTATCCCAATAAAAACTATAAAACCTTTAAAATGAAAGATTTGGAAAGATTTGAAGTCCGTTTCTTTTTGAAGGAAGAGGATATCTAATTGGATTTATTCAGTCCTTACGTTAATGAATGAGAGAAATATAAAAACGCAAGTGAATTACAGGGTAATGAACACAGAAAAACATGAAGTAAACAAGGCTTGAAAACTATGACTCAGAAAGAATCACCATCTATATCATTCCACAGTATAATTCACCCTCAGAAAGTATAGTGGTAAGCAAGCATGTCTAGTCTTTTACCCTAGTTACATACTAGCCACATCCAAAAAGTTTCGGCAGCACAGAACAGCAGGTAGAATCAATGCTCTTCACCTACAACTTAACACACTGCCCCCTGTAAAGGTGCATGACCTCACACTACGAATGCACAAACAAAGTACTGCACAAACTTAAGAACTTTACAGTGAAAATATGCTACAAAAGTTGATTTCTGAAGTTAGTGGTCACTAGTGTCTCTATTAAGTCTTGGCACTGTTTTTTTAACCTCATAAAATGAGCTCAGAGAAGACAAGAATGTGACAGGCTGCCGATAACATATAAAATCTGGACCAGACAATGTAAGTAACAAATGCAGGCCTTGTCTCAACTACAGGAACATAAAAATGAAGGTGCTGTCTGAACCTTCAGTTGTAAAACCAGTGCCATACTTTCTCATATCAAAAACTATGATTTTGTACCCTCCATTCATGAAATAAGAACACAATTTATCTTTCACAGATTAACTGCTTCCCTCATTCATTTTCAGATACCTTCTTTGTCTTACTCAGGGATCACAGGAAATTGGAAGCCTGTCCTTGCACTCAATGGTCATCAAGCAGAGAAATATTCTTGTACAGGGTGCTGATTCAATAAAAGGCACATTCATTGAAGGGAAATTTAGAGGTTCGCCAGTTCACTTATCTGACATATATTTGCGATGTGACAGGAAAATTAAAACCCCAGCAAAAACCCACAAAGGCAAGACCTACGGATTCCACAGAGAAGACACTCCAGTGGGGAACCAAACCGGTGGGCCAAGCTCAGTGAGGCAGCAGATCTAACCAAACCACTGTATCATTGTCACCCATACCTGACTCCTGTTGGCAGGAAGTAACTCTCTTGGCCTATTTTACATAACACTTTCAATCCAAAATATCAAGCATTGCATTTCCAAGTTCCACTAAACAGGTCTACAGCAGGACTCCGGTTAGCTTTCACCTGCATTCACAGGTACTTTCCTATATGTTTCATCACAATTTTACAAGCTGTTTATGGGTAAAAACATACAAAAAAGTCACACAATATACTGTTCTAATCAGTCAAGTGGAACACAGTAACCATGGAAAACTGAAGTAAAATTTAAACAGCACTTTACACTTTTAAATGTCATGCTAACAAGAAAGCAAACTGTTGCAGGAAAACTGAATGAGCAGTCATAGTTAAGGCGTGGGGGATAAGTCTTTTAATACAACAATGCAGAGAGCTGGAGTTGCAACGTCCCATACAAAAATAAACTACATAAGACCAAGCAGAGTTGTGCAAAAGGTTTTGAGAATTGGGAGCAACAGCAATCTATGTGGATCACAGCTAACCTTATACAGAACTAGATGGAGTAAATGTCATCATCACTTTTTAAACTGCCTATCCTGGTAAGAAGCTCTCTTTGCACCACCTTACTAATGCATGTTGACCCTAACCATACCCCTATCCCCAACTCTATATTTTACCTTAGGAAATCTCTTCAGTAACACAACAAGTATTCAGAGACAAACTGAATCTGTTCTAGGGTTTAGGTTGAGAGATCACAAAAGGAACCCGTTTCCTTTTGTGATCTTTTTTTTTTCTCACACTGTGTGGATTTTTTGGTATTTTTTTTTTTAAATGTCATCTATCACCTGTGTTTTGATGCTTGTATGCATCAGTAAATTAATACATACGTATATAGGAGTGCTATACACGTTATCAATGCATGCATTTTACTTAGTGGTGAAACAGTGGCAATTTTCATCAATGGTACAGTTTGCCAAATTATGCAACGGTTGAAGTTCATTATATTGACCTTTATATAATTCAAGGATTTTTGCCTTTTTTTTCAAGTTTGTATTACCCTGCAGTTAGTACACTTAATTTCTGAGGGGGGAGGGGGCACCCCCCATAAAAAAAGCTATTTTTTGTTTTATTTTTTGTAATTGTAAATGTAACTTATTGGTTTACATTTGTGGTCACTTTTTTGCAATGATTTTAATGTGATTAATGGTAAAATCGCAGGTAAGTTTGTTCAACGTTTTGCTTTTTGATCAAACTAACTGTCCATTATTCATTATAAACTCATATGGTTTTCCTGCATTTTGTCGAATGTATGTTTGGTCAACAAATGCTACGGATGGTGAATGCTGAATATATGGGCAGCTGAATGTTCAAAATGTCAACCTTATGTTTCGTTAGGACAAGTCAGTGGGGTATGGAGAGAGTGTTTGTGCATGTGTGAGTGTTAAGAGTTAGGGTCGGGGATAGGAGAGGGGGCAGATTTTGTTTGTGTGTGTGTGTGTGTGTGTGTGTGTGTGTGTGTGTGTGTGTGTGTGTGTGTGTGTGTGTGTGTATTTTAGGGGTAGGGGTAGGGTCAGGGTTATGTAAGCACATAAATAAAGTCTTGGTAGAGTTTGTGTGTCCAAGTCTGTCTTGGGTAATAGTAGTGTTACAGAAAGTTTTTTTTTTTTTTTTTTTTTAAGGTAAGTGTAGGGTTAGGGTAGGGGAAAGAGGCAGGGTTAAGATTATAAAATCAATAGGATCATAGCAAGTTACTAGGCTACTGGCCCTGAGGCCTTTATAAGCCTAGCCAATAAATTAGCCCATGTTCCCATTACTAACCCTAACCATACTCCCTACTTAAACAAATTCCCCCATAACACTGCCACTATTCAGATGAATTTGAGGCTAGTGTTATGGGGGTTTTACTGTGAAGATCAGGAAAGGAAATAGTTTTCCTTTCTCTAACTTTTGTAGGTTTGATATTTGGGACATTTGATAGTATATACTTTCAAACATCTTCGCACAGCTATTTTACGTTCGACATTAAGTACACCTGATCACGCAAAGTGCAATCATATACACACACATATGTTGACCTCCAAAATGTCTACTGCAAAAGGTCAACAAAGTCAACATGTTAACGTGCTTGCGCCAAAAAAGAACCTCAACACATGCAACAAATCTCATTGTTGTCCCCCTGCTAATTATATATACTAACACTGAGATTGCAAAATCCATGGGAAAAGGAAATATTTCCCTAGTCAGGGATTTTCAATTTCACACACCTGTTGACCACCTGTCTGTGTCAACCAAATGATGTTGGTCTCCTGGGTGTCGGCATGCTGATGTTTCGAGAGCGTGCCCGACAACCATATATATACATACATGCACATATATGGATTATATATATATATATATATATATATATATATATATATATATGTTATACACACACACATACACATATATATGTATATATGCACATATATACACACACTCACACACACACACACACACACACATACATATATACACACACAACTCATTTTTCAGTGCAACAATTCACTGTACAGACCATAACATACTCCCAAGATCTTGTAATGTACGAGCTTGACAGTGGTGCTGGGAATGTGGTAATATATTTTTTATGTAGTATTACTGAAACAATCCACACCCCTTCATGCCTTACTGTTTGCTTAAACAACTGAATCACAACTTCAAACAATTCATAAAACAAAGAAAACTGCTGTTTAAGTTCACACAGTTTTCCAGCTGGTCATCCCTGCTGACAATTCAAGCAGATTTCAGAATTTTAATAAAGATCTTGAATGACAATAAGACGTTGTCCCGTTCGATTCTCAGCTAGAGCGTCTTCTGTGTGGAGACATGCGTGAATGGGCGTACCTTCGTTGAAGGTTGTGCGTCATGGCCAGCAACTCGGCACTTAAAAATCTTCTGCCAATCATTAGCGGACCAGAGTTCTGCTGTGGCGACCCCTAACCGGGAAAAGCCGAAAGATGCAACAAAAAATAAAGATCTTGAATGAAGCAACAGTGATCACTACGAAGGACAGACTGTGTTCCTTCTGATGTTATTACTGCTGCAATATTTAAGCTGGACCAACTATCGTTTTTTTCTCAAGCTGACTGGTACCACCTGGTATGCCCAAAGGTTCATATGGAATATAAGCTGAAGCAGTAGGGGAGCCAAGAGACCACTGGTTCAGAGAACACAGATAAGAAAAAGACAGAACTCTTTACCCCTGTGGTATTACCAAAGACAAAACTACGACTGGAGTGAACATTCATATGGATAAGTCAAACATATGAAGTGATTTTTATTTTTATTTTTTTGTCATTTAGGACATTACCCTCACAAATGCTGGCAACCATCAATGGAAACCAGGTAGAACTTCAAAAAGGATTCTGTAGCACGAGACGTTTATTACATCAACATTCCTATCCACAAAACATGAATGCTTTCCTGTAAAACATGTGAACTTTGCTTCAAAATATCTAAATAAAATACATTTTGTGTAGACTGTAGAATAGACAGCAACGACTTGGCCAATAATGAGTTAAATGTGATATCTTTACACACCACAACCATTCAAAGCATCTGATCGTCATTCACTCACCATTTCTGATGCAACTTCCCCCTCTCAATGGGCGTATCACTTCAGTTTCAGGAAGAGGCCAAAGTGCAAATCAAACGATACAGAATTAACCTGCTACCGTATAAAGCAGTTACAAAAACTGCTGCTTAACCAAATTAATTGTAAATTACTACAAAAAAACTCACAAGTGACATTGCAATATTTTTTCTTTTTTAGAAAGAATGGCAGAGCATATAATACAGCCACTGCTGCATGTAACTATACCATACTGTATTTGCATTGCTGTAGCCAGACTCGGCCTGCTAGATGGAGTCT
The DNA here is from genome assembly GCF_019279795.1 of Protopterus annectens. Classification (NCBI taxonomy): domain Eukaryota; kingdom Metazoa; phylum Chordata; order Ceratodontiformes; family Protopteridae; genus Protopterus; species Protopterus annectens. Next base: position 95,791,786 of record NC_056734.1, read on the forward strand.
TCACTGAACTGGGACTTGAATACTATGCTGAAAAAACAGTGTCTTGGCTTCCACAGTTTCTGACAATGCCTTTCAATTCTAGTATCAACCTCGGTTATATTATTTTGGGAGTATACTGGCTCAGCAGAGAAAACACAACAGCTGCAGGTAAAGAGAAACCTGAACTACTTTATTTGAAGAATGTCTTTGCGTGGATGGCACTTGCGTATGGTCCTGTGCAGTGGATTAGAATTGTAACTCAGACACACCGATATGCAGTGCTTGACCAGTGGTTTACTTTACCAATTTTCGCCTGGGTAGTTGTATGGTGCCAGTACATCTGTAAGGGCTGGAGTACCATGTACACTGTAAAAACTGAGGCAGTTTCCATTCTCAGTTATTTGTTTACACTGTTCCACAGTCAAGGATTTGAGGTAGCACTTGGATTTCATATTCTGTTAGTGATCACTAAAGGCATATATGTACAGCACAGATATGGCGATACAAGCTCAATGAATTATTTTATATTAGCAGTTTTATCATGTATTGGTTTTGTTGTTCTAAAGCTGCTGGACCACTGGTTGGCACAGTCTGTTATTTTTCAAAGAATGACTGGGCACTTCTGGTCCAAAGTTTGTGACTTGCTACAGTTTCACTACACTTTCAGGTTTCTGATGTATTTAAGCAATGCCAAAAGAGTTAAAAAATAAGATATTTCTTTTAAGGGGAAAAAAGTTTGCATAAAAAGAGTTCTACAAATCTTCTTTTCCAAGCCCTTTTCCTCCAAATGTTTCTCAGATGTTTAATTTCTCTTTATAATTGTTGTTTCTAATTTTATTTCAAGTAGCTAATAGGGGTTTCCACATGTACAGAAAACTAGAAATGCTTATGAATTAAGTGGCACATCTGTACTTTTAAGTGGCAGCAATGTCATTTTAAAGTATGTCCTACTGTAGAGAACAGGGATTAAATGGCAGATGTGGTAGAACCAAGTTTTTATAACTTATCAGACTATCTGCTCTCTGCACCACATTCCAACAGATAACATATTTAGTAGCCTTAACTGTTGTGTCAAGAGTGAACTTGTCTGTACTTCAGGAATGATCTCACTAACTATGCCTGCAAATAAGGGCATACTCCTATACCAGGCTGCTAATGTAACCTGACACTCAGCCTTACAACAATTTCAGACATTTGACATGCTAGAATCCAAAATTCACAAAGCTACTCGCATTGTATTCTAATCAGACTTGCTTTAAGAGGAAAACCTGACAGATGCATTTCTGACAAGGTGAAGACTTTTTATATATTTACGCCCACACAGACAGAAGCATAACACTTGCTTAATTTAAATGTAAAAAAGCCATGCTAATGGTGTGAGTGTATTAGAAATGCTTACAAATACAGTAATGTTGATTTCGAAAAAAAATCTCACATCATCTGCTGAGGGAGGAGAAGCAGTGCACCACCATGAAAGGAAGAGTATTAAGTTTGTTGATGCTGTTATGCCCTACTGGCAACTCAAGACACAACAGTTCCAATGAGACAAAACACTGGAAATACTAAGCTATGTTGTTTATGTAACTGTACATGGAAAGGTGAAAAGATATTTAAGACACTGGTGCAACACAAGCTGCAGTTAAAAAGACAAAGCTTTTACTCAGCAGAAATATTATTCTCATGCTTCCATTTTTCAACATATGTACTTAACAGGTGTGGTGCGTGTAAAACAATGGTGTTCCAAACAATGCAGTTAAAAAGCTTTTGATCATTATCCAAGAGATCTCATAATGGTGACCTTGCCTAACTCTAAAATCCAGATCAAGCCCATGGATAAAACTGATAATTCCTGACACTCACGCCATTAGGGTGCACGCTATAAACAGCCCAAGAGAAGCTAGTTGATTATGACACAAGACAGAGATGCACATTAGCACAGCCAACACCAGGACATAAAAAATGTAAGGACTTCAAGATTTTTTTACAGAATCAAGGCTATGTGAAAACTGCTGTAATTCTGTTAATTCCTATCTGAGCATACCAGATCTTAATGTGTGTTGTAAAACTGCAAGGTAGGACGCAATGCATGATAACAACTGCAACTGTCTACCTCTAACAATCCAAAAACAAATGGAAAACAAGGCTGTTAAGGAAAAGCATCATTGGAGATATTACTGGGCTGCTTTGCCGATATGCACATTTTCTGTAGTGTTTAACATTGGTGCAATGAAGCCAAGAAAATGTTATTCTCAATTTATTAAAGAAAGGCTAGAATATCTGTCATTTTTTTCATCTCTATTTTTTCATGGATACTTTAGATGCCACATTTAGCTATTAGATCACACAGCTTACCAGACCATGATTAGTTTGCATGCTTGTTTACACACACACACACACACACACACACACACACACACACACACACACACACACACACACACAGTAACTGATCTGAACTTCACTACATCCTTAAAATTTGAACAAACATCACAGAAGCAAAATGCACATAAAAAACATTATCAGAACACAAACAGTACAATAGCAGAATGTGGGTTGGGTTGATCCTGGAGTGAAGGACTAAAATATACTCATTCCCAGCCTGCATCAAATCTGAAGTGATATCCAAGATGAGTAATAGTAACAAGTCAGCAAAACAGCATTCAGTAAAATGGACAGCAAGTGTAACATCCTGTCAGTGAAATTACAGTGTTTCATTCAGCAAATGCATGTTCAGTTACTGAGAACACATACACATAAATGGGAACAATATACTTAGTAAAACTGCAAACAAAACACATTTTTCCCCTGAAATACAGCACATTTTACTGAGCTACTACCTTTAACTCCAGAGCCATCACAGGTTAACATACAGCTACTTCAGTTTTGAGAAAAAACTTTATAAAAGATCTGCAAACCTGTGTGTACTACTTATAGCCACAATGCTGTGACAAGTTAATGTAGAGTTACTTCAGATTTGAGAAAAAGCTTTATAATAGAATATTTGTAAGTTTCTGTATGTTCTACACATAGGATCATAGGAACTTACTAGGCTATTGGCCCTGAGGCCCTTACAAGCCTAGCCAATAATTTAGACCATGTTCCGACAAGTCAGCACCCGATGCCCCTGTCCATCAGGGACACAGGTGGAATTCCCAGTGGTATATTTTCTGTTCCCCATCCAGTTATCCAGGTTGCACTTAAAACGGGTTATTGAGGTACTCTGCTTGATGTGGAGAGGGAGTCTATTTCATAGAAGGGGGAGTATCTGGGACACAAATCTGTCCTGCCAACAAGTCCTACTGATGTCTCAGACTAGGTGAGGTTGTGCATGTGGGTTACTCAAGTGGAGCTTGACTTGCAGACATGCAGCAGTCCCATCAAGGCGGGGTCTGAGATTGCTTTGTATGCCAGACAGAGGTCACTTCTGAGGAGTCTGTATGACACTGAACAGAGGGACAGGGCTTTTAGCCTATCTATGTTGGGTAGATGTTTGAGGCCCTGGATTCTCCTTGTGAGGAACCTCTGTGGTCTCTCCAGTTGCTGCATGTGCTTTGTGAGGTACATGCCAAAAGGGGCACCGTAGTCAATAAAGGGTCTTAAAAGGGAAGAATTTGGAAGTTGCTAATGTCCTAGTTAATGAGGTCCAAGATGATCCTTTCCATGGCCTTGCAGATCAGGCTAGTTAGGCTTGATGGGTCTATAATTTCCTGGATCGGTGGATGCTCAACCTTTGTGCAATGGGACGACAGTGGCTGTCCTCCACTCAGCTGGGAGGAAACCGGTACTCAGACTTTGGTTGAACAGGGTGCCTAATGGTGCTGCAAGTTTCTGCCTGAGCTCATGTAGGATGCAGCCTGGGATGATATCAGATCCCATGGAGGCTGTATTTTTTGCCTTTGAGAGGGCAGTGATGACTTGCTCCCTAGAGATAATGGGAGGGGTCAAGTGCTGGGGATGTCTTAATTTACTGACAGGGGAACAGAGGGGTGAATTTTTCATTGAACCTGTCTGCCTTAAGTATCAGTAGCTGAGCAAGTAGCACCCCCCTCCCTTTAATGTTATGAAGACCAGGAAGCTCTGGGCTCTACTCCTATTATAGGTTCACTGGTAGGTACTAAGCTATCGGCCTTAGGGCCCATACAAGCCTAGCCAAAAAATGTACCCTGGCTTTCGCCACCCAAGAGAATTATTTTCCTGTGCCCCTGTCGAGAAGAGCACAGAAGTGATCCCCGGGGTGAATTTCCCATTTCCCATCCAATCAAGATTTTTCTTGAAGAGTGCTAATGAGGAGCTCTGTTTGACATAGATAGGTAGTCTGTTCCAGAGTATGGGAAGTCTCTGGGACAGGAATCTATCCCTCCAGCATGTTCTGTTTATTGTGGTGACAAGGTTTAGGTCCCTAGAGCGTGTAGCTCGGAGGGATTGGGATTTCATTAAGTGGAGCATGTCCAACAGCTCTGGGTTTGACATAGCTTTGTATGTTAGGCAGAGATCGCCCCTGAGTAGGCGATATGCGATGGAGTAAAGCTGTAGTTTTTTGAGACGGTCTGCATAGGGCATCTGTTTGAGGCCAGTAATCCTCTTTGTGAGGTATTTCTGTGGTCTTTCCAGTTGTTGTAGATGTCTTGTGAGGTACATACCAAAAGGGGCGTTTGTACTCTAATGGGTCTAATGAGTGATGAGTAGAGGGGAACAATGACCTTTTTCTGGATGAGAATCCTTTTGTGATGAGATGAGCCACGTAGAAGGATTTCCTGACCACTGTGGCGATGTGATTATCAAAGGAGACACTCCTGTCCACCTGTGTCCCAAGGTCTCATCACATTTTCGGCATTAAGTAGACTACCAGCTATGTGGTAGCTCATGGGTACAGAGTTTTTACCAAAGGGGATGACAATACACTTTGGCATTGAGCTTCAGGTCATGGCTTTGACACCAGGTATCTGTCTCAGTGAGGCCCTTTTGTAGTTTTTCCACATTGTTAGGAGTTTCGATTATGGCTCCTAGTTTGCAGTCATCTGCAAACTTTGTTAGCCAAAGACCTTCCGTGTTGGCCTGCACCTCAGAGAAGTAGATACCAAACAGGAGAGGACCCAGGACTGAACCCTGTGGTACTCCACTTGTCACTGGTCTGATGTCGGATTTGGAATCCGCTACTTTCACAGTGTGGGTTCTGTCCGTGAGCCAGTTGGCAACCCATCTTGTGACATAGGGATTTATACCTAGTTTAGTGAGCTTATCTATAATTCCAGAGTGGGGGATGGTGTCGAAAGCCTTGGCGAGATCTAGATAAGCTGTGTGAACCATTTTACCCTCATCTATGGCTTTGGTGACTGCTTCAAAGAATCAGGTTTAGGAGACATGATCTGCCTTTTACAAATCCAAATTGGGTAGGGTCCAGAGTTTGGAGATTACCAATGTCTTTGTTTATGAGTTCCACGATGATACGTTCCATGGCCTTGCAGACCAGGCTCGTCAGGCTAATGGGGCGGTAGTTCCCGGGGTCCGTCGTGGCTCCCCCTTTGTGGAGTGGGATAACCATCATGGTGCGCCATTCAGTGGGTACAAAGCCTGAGGTGAGGCTATGATCGAACATGGTACTTGGGTAGGGTGCCAGTTCATTCTGTAGTTCGTGTAGAACGCAGCCTGGGATATTGTCAGGTCCCATGGATGCTGCGTTCTTGGCTTTGGAGAGTGTTTTTTTTACCTGTGCAGCCATGATTATAGGAACTTTGCATTCTTCCAGTATAGAGATGGGCCCTCTAGGGGGTGAAAGGGGGATAAAGTTAGCAATGAACCTATCTGCTAGGATGTTGGCAATATCAGTTGGTTCTGTATATTTAGTGCCATTGTGCTGTAACTCAGAGCAGATCCGAGTGTTCCCATTTAGATTCTTGACATAGCTATAGAATGCTTTGTGGCTGTCTTTAGAGTCAGTGGCAATTTTGTTTTCGTAACTAGCTTTGGAGGATTTTATGAGGGATCTCAGCTTCTTACTGAGGTTGACCAGGGAGTTCCTCCAATCATGGGATTTTACTCTTTTTTGCAACAGTTTCTTTCTTCTGTTGTAGAGTTTATTTATGGCAGAGGACCACCAGAATGGCTTCCTTTTTTTGGAGGATAACACCTTGGTTCTATTAGGGATAGCATGATCTATGCATTCGTGTAAGTGCATATAAAAGTGCATTTGTGTAGGATTCGGCAGTCATACCTCTACTGTCCGTCTGCATGGGTGTCATGAAGTTTGCCACTTCTGTCTTAAGTGTGAAGTTGGCTTTGGAGAAGTTTTTTACGATGCTTTCCCTAATTGGGGGTGGGGGTGGGATGTGGATGTCTAGGCTGATTAGCTTGTGGTCGGATCTGACCAACGAGGAATTGACCTCTGTTGTGGAACATGGGTTTCCCATGTTGGTAATGACCAGGTCTAGGATATTGCTGCCCCTGGTGGGGGTGTGAATAAGTTGATCCAAGGCTTTGGAATTTATGAATTCTAGAAATCATTGAGCAAAAGAGTTGGTACACGAGTAGTTTTCCCAGTTAATGGTGGGGTAGTTGAAATCGCCCATTATTAGGGTGTTGGGTTGTACCCTAATACTTTCCAGTGCATCAAGAAATGAGGAGTGTGAATCCTGGGGCATGGTGGGGGGTCTGTAGCAAGCTACAATTTGGATTGCGGTCTTGCCCAGTGTTAGTTGCACTTGGATAATCTCGGATGCATTATGCTGTGCAACTAGCTTGGAAGTGTGGATATTCTTAATGAATATGGACACGCCTCAGCCTTTAGTGCTTCTTGCTGGGTTAGGTGGCCGAAAGGTGTGGTATGAATTGAAACCTGGTAATGCAGGGGTGCTCTCTGGAGCTTTGAACCAGGTCTCTGTCACTGCACAGATGTCAATGTTCTCCATTTTAAGGAGTGCCTCGAGTGAGTGCATTTTGAGGTTTAGACTTCTAGCACTGAGTAGCATTACTCTCAGATTTTGCTTGCTTGTACCTGTTATGGTGGTGAATTTGTCCTTTGAACCTTGCCTAAAAAAGGCACTATGGGGTGGAAAGAGCCTTAGCCAATATCCGGAATCCTAAGGGCAACAGGTGCAGGCCATCTCTGGCAAAGCATCGTGGACTGTCGATCATGTCGTCCCAGGCAGACAAATACTGGATCCCCTTAGAATGACACCAGAAGCTTAGCCAATTGTTGAAGTCAATCATTTTGTCCTTGTACTGTGGTACCATTCTGGGTGATGGCAGGATGCTACTCAGGGTTAGGGTCATACCTGCCTGGGATACAAGATCGGAGAGCTCCTCCATGTCTCTTCATGTAGTCCAGGGAGGTACGTCTCAGGTCATTCACACCAACATGGACAATGACAGTGTCATATTTGTACTTACTGTGGAGTGATCTGAGTGCATGCGTTATGTGGCAGATCCTGGCACCTGACAGGCAGCTGACAGTAACTTTCTCCTGCTTTAGTCTAGTGAGTGGAACATCAGTGTGCCTGACTATAGAGTCACCTATGACTAGAGTGTTGGGTACGTTGTTATGCCTTATGGGCTGTGGTTGAGTGGCACACTGAGTTTGTGGGCTATATGTCATTTGGGTTGTGTTGGGGGGTGGAGTTTGCTTGCGTTTATGCTTTGGATGTCCCTGATGCTTGGGCAGGTTTTTATTGAGAGCCTCCGCGAATGTAGGTGTGTGTTTTGTGTTTCTATGTGTGTGTTTTGGTGGTGTAGGTTTTGAGGGACTATGTGATGAGTGTGGTGTGGTGCAAGTGTTTACCTTCTCCTCTTGACGGTCTAGTCCAGTCTTGGGTGAAGAGAGCTTTGCTTCCAGTTTGGCTATATAAGTGCATCTCTCACAGGTTGTAGTGTTGGGTGGTAGGAGGAGAGGGTTGTCTGTGTACACGAGGCAATTACTGCATTGCCCCAAGATGCCCAGATTCATCAGGTAGACAGGAGAAATCACTGGGAGCTGACCCTTAGACATGCCTGGATAAGTGCTTATTTATTAAGTACTAAAAACTGCTTTCCACTAGACAAGTGAGGAAAGTTGAGTGCTGTAGTAATTTGCAGCTTATGTATTGCTTACAATGAGTTCTGAACAAGTGCTGAGTTCAAAGAAACAGATTTGAGTGCTGAAACTAGAAAACTGGCTAGTTATAAGAAACAAAACTAAGCTAGAAGGCTTCCCTCCAACACAGAAGGGCTTGGGGGCTCAGAAGCTTACAAACAGTCTAGACCACTTAACAGGAAAGGCAGGAAACAAGCTTAAATTTTTTTTTTGTTCTCTTTCCCAGATGCTCTCTTTGTACACAGTACAAGTGTTTGGACACGTGTTCAATGCATGACACCGCAATGCATCATAAAGGAAGTCAGCTGCAATCCTGAGATGCTATCCTTCAAATTAGATATCACTAAAGTACAGAATTATGTCTCTTATACAAAGCAGCCTTATTTCTCCTCTTCTTCAAATCTTAAACCAAGGTACCATTATGGATCCCAAACAGAAATAGAATTTGCTAGTATCCTAGCTAAATGTACTTTGAAATCTCCAAATACCATCTCAGGTCTACCCTGAAAATAGGTAGTATAAGCCATGCGATCTCTCCCTAGTCATCAGAATGAATATAAATAAAACAAAAATTCAGGTTTATTCCTGTAAACTACTGCAGGGTGGTGCTGCGGTAGCGTTGTCCCATTCGATTCTCAGCTAGAGTGTCTTCTGTGTGGGGGCATACGTGAATGGGGCGTGCCTTCGTTGAAGGTTGTGCGTCAGGACTGGTAACCTGGTACGTAAAAATCCACTACCAATCATTAGCGGATCGGAGTTCCGCTGTGGCGACCCCTAACCGAGAAAAGCCGAAAGATACAAACAAACAAACTAAAGTTAAGCCAGGAAAGGGAATAACAGGCCTGAGGTAAAGAACACGACGGCCAGACGCAAAAAGCAGAACAAACTCTCAAACTGAGAGAAAAACTACTTAAAGTTTTTCTTCTACTTTATTTATATAGTTGCTGTTTGTAGTTGGTGATTAATGTTTATCAACTTAGCCAGAGCCAAAATGGAAGCACCCAATCTGTTTAGTGGCAAACGAGATCTGGGAAACTTTCCTACGGCATGATGCGATAGGGATACAGCCATGAGCCAGTGGAAGATTTCGAGCTTGTAAAAACGGCCAAGTAACCCACCAGTCAAGAATGAAGGTGAGAAAGGACATCACACCACTTTGTTTTACAGCACAATAAACCAATCCCTTGCCTCATAAAAAGTATATATATATATATATATATATATATATATATATATATACATATATATATATACATACATATATATATATATATACATATATATATATATATACATATATATATATACATATATATATATACATATATATATATATATATATATATATATATATATATATATATATATATACACACACACACACACACACACATATATATATATTAGTTAGAAAGCGTGAGGAAACTATTACTCTGTTATTTTTGTTTTTCTTGGATAGCCTGTCTGTGTACTTAATGGATTTTTGACTGGGAACAGACTGCCTACCCTGCTTGGATTACTTTTGAATACTTAGCAATTCTGAAAATTTCAAATTATATTTGTTTTACTTTTTTGACTTGCAAGTTTAAGTTTGCTACGTCTACTACTGTTATCTGATCTGATTAATCTACAGCGATTAAATATATATGGAACTGAAAATCTTCCACACAGAGAAGTTTCTTACACTGTGTTGAACAGTTCTGTTTAAAATCCTAAATTTTGGTGTCAAATTTATCTATCTTAAGTGATTATTCTTGAATGTGAGTACTGAATGAATCTCTAAGTACACAATCTTGTGAAGTTACCTTTGTATGATTCATAAGGCTGAATAACGTGATGAATATTTCCCATGAAGAATTCGACAGGTAAATAATGGAATATGTAAATGATTCTCTAATACAATCCTCAAACACTACAAGTTTTACAGAAATTAGCTCAATTAAGTCATTTAGAATCATTTAGAAGTATAGTTTGTCAGAAATATATGTAGAAGCAGAGCAGGAGAAAAGTGCTGCTACCCTAATCACATCCTGGCCACGTCCCCCATATGCTTAGTTTTCAATGCATTTATCGGCATTTTATTCTCCTGTGCCCAAATGGTCAGTTTAGTCGAGCTCTTTTGCAGACGTGTCTTATCTGTAACACGTGTAATCAGTTTACCCAATTTCAGGTCATCTGCATATAGACTACAGAGCACCTCATATGAAAAAAGTTAGGTCCGAAAGATACAATCTAAACAAGTAAGGACCTAGGGCAAAGCCCTATGGGACACCCTGACTGTAACCAAGAATTTTACCTGTCCAACTGCTGCAGGATACGTGCCACATCCTATTCGTAAGCTATACAGCTATCCATCTTATCAAGACTACATCAATACCTACTTGTTCTAACTTATTTATTTTGTGTATATCCCTGTCAAATGCTGAAGTCAAATATAAAGAAATTGCATCATAGCACGATTTTTCATTCATAGCTGTTATATTGTTATAAAACATAATGCTGCAGGTGGTAATAGATCTATTTTCAACACATGCATGCTGATGTATGGTTTCCAAGTCCCAACCTTTCCATTTCTGACAATAACTTATCCAATATTACCTTCTCCATTATTTTTCCACAACGTGAAAGTAGACTTAAGGGTTTATATGACTCTGGGTTTGTCCTACTCCCCTTTCCCTTAAAGACAAGTTTAATAAGCACATGCCCCCAGTCTTGAGGAATCTCCCCATATTTATATGGCCCAGTAAATAACAGATATAACACTACTACAAGTTCTTGCTGAAGTGTTCTCAGGTCATTATTACTAATTCCGTGTCCTCCCTTTGTCATCACAGGTTCAAAACACAAATCATCCTCCATATAATGTGTATTTAATGTCGGAGGCCTTCTTGTGACATCATGACAGCAAACTGTACTAGGTGTGCAGAAGCTTCAAGCTGTCCACTAAAAAAGATTTAAAAATCGTTAAGTAGCTGCTACTTTCTTCTTCTTTCTCATTCTAATCTATTAGGTTAAGAGAGAAATTGGGCAAATAACAACATGAAAAGAGACAAGACACACACAAAACATAGGAGGGGAAGACAGTGTCACAGAGACATAAAACTTACCTCAGTCTCCTTTGCCTCCTCTGAATTTGCTGCACAAATGAAGGTTCAGCAGGGTTTGATGTTGACTCCCCCACCCACCCACTTATTCATGTTGGCAGTGGTACCATTTCAGGCATTAGTTATTTGGTAGTATGTAGTGCTTATTTATGTCTAATGCTCCCTGATCAAAGGGGGACCCTTTCTTCTTAGAAAGGCTCTCTTATGTGGCCAGAATGCCAGCCATTACTGAATATAGTTTTATACCTTTGAGGCCCGCTTGATGAACTCCAATTTTTGAGCTCCCTCTGAGAGACTACAGTGTATTGATGGCATCTATGTCTGGCCTCCCCCGGTCTTTCACAGGTCAACTCCAAGACTGGTCTCTGGCTCAGTCAAACTTGGCATCTCCTTTCCCAGTGTCACTTCACTCCCAAGCCCAGGTACAACTGTTCCAGGGCAACTGGACACAGATGGTCCCTTTACCAGACCAATGGGAATTGTCGCTACTGTCAGTCACTTTGATGACTGGCAACTCAATTTGGGACCAAATCTGTCAGTCTAGAGGCTGTGTAACAAAGATTCATTACATGCTTGACCATCAGAAGTGTAACCAAAAATGTATGGCTTTAAGCTGCTTGTTGCAACATTAAGAGCATATTTTTTTAAGGGAGAGCTATGTTTTCCTGCATCTGACAGTAGCCACTGCTACTTATACATGCTGACTAACTGCTGTACTTTTGAGAAAGGGGAATTCTCTGAGATACTATATTATTAGTAATTACATTATGCAAAAAATGTACCCACAAATCTCTGTTCAAGTGAATATACTTGGCAAATGGCCTTTCTTGTTTCCAAGTTCAGTCCCTACGGATATCAGCCCTAAAGGTATTTCAGTGCCCAGCATCAAATTCTTAAATGTCATGTGTTATTGTGTTGGGCCAAACATCCACTAAATAAATGGTGGCTTTCACGTACCAAAGCAGCTTTATTCTTTTAAACAGGTTCAGTTCCAGTAATCAGCAGTGGGCTCCGTTTCATATACCCTCACTCTTTCCAAAGAATGACATTCACACCAGTAGTGCATTTGTCAATGCAACCTGTAGGGTCATTGCCACTGGTCCAGCCATGAGCAATCCAATTTCCTTGGAGGTTCTCTCCCCCTTCAAAAGGCAGGCCAATTTACCCCTCATCTTCCTGTAATGCCTCCACTGTCAGCCCCTCCTGCAGATGTATTCCCCAAGACCGAATACTTTACAAGGCAGTCTTTATTGCAGCCCAATGAGTTGCCCCTGTAGAAGACAGTGAACAGCCTGGCAAAGAGTCACTACATTCAGTTTGATCCTTACTGCAAGGCTGCACTGGATGACCCAAATGGAAGGATCAGTCTCTTCTCTATCCTCCCCTCCCCCAGATCTAAAATTTGGAAAAAGAAAAAGGTGGCTGGCCCTCTGATCATGTTCCCTCACCTAAGTGCAGGCTTCAGATCTATTAATTTCTCAGATGGTCACATTTTTTTAAATTTGTTAATGCAAGTGAAGTGGTTCAAAGACCATTTGCAGCCATGATCTAGGTTAAAAGGCAATAAGAACTTTTCAAAACATTTACAAAGCAGGATTACCTTTGGAGTTGCATTTCAAACCAAAATTTACATTCAGGTTACATTAAAACCAGCATTTACAGTTTAACTACTGTAGTTGTACTTCTACCTGAATATTTATTCAAATCACATCATATATAAGGATTTTTTTGTTGCGTCTTTCGGCTTTTCCCGGTTAGGGGTTGCCACAGCAGAACTCCGGTCTGCTAATGACTGGCAGTAGATTTTTACATGCCGAGTTGCAAGCTCTGACGCACAACCTTCAAAGAAGGTACGCCCATTCATGCATGTCTCCACAGAGAAGACGCTCTAGCTGAGAATCAAACAGGACGTCTTACTCTGAGGCGAAAACGCTACCGCAGCACCACCACCGCAGTTTTATCATATATAAGGATGCTAGCACTATTTAACTACATATTTACAACAGTTGCATATCTGGCTCTATATATCATTATAGCCACACATTGCAGAGTATAGCGCGATTGTTCGTTGGATAGCTTAAGCACCAATTTCTTGATCTAATCTTGAACTCTTTTTTCAAAAGCACTTGAAAGCACACCTCACTAGCAAATGTAAGTGCAGTTGTCTTGGGGGTCGGGCACAGTATTCTGTGCTACAGCGTCTGTTCTGTAGAAGGCTCTTTGTTCCTGCCAAGGTATATGGGAGGCATAGCAGCTTTAGGGATATCCTGACTTCTTAGGTTATACTGGAGAGTTCTGACTAGTAGTGTGTTTTTCAAAGGTGGACAGCAGCTTTATTTAATAGCTTTTTGGTTACTGTTTTAGTAAAAATAAATAAATAAATAAATAAATAATAAAAAAGTGTCCTTGTCTCACCTGCTAACCATTTCGTTTTCTGCAGTAGTGTTCCCTCACATATGCTAAAAGAATAAGCAAGCAGTTTGCTTTTAGCTTTGAAAGGGTTAACAGTATTTTGCAAGAAATTTAGACAGATTACTAGTACGCAGGGAGCGCCTTCTGTGTGGAGTCTGCATGTCCTCCCCTCGGTCGAGTGGCGTTCGAAAGACATGCATAGAATGGGCGTGCCTTCGCTGAAGGATGGGCGTCGAGTTGGCACCTCGGCACCCGTAAAAAATCTACGGCCAATCATTAGCGGACCAGAGTTCCGCTGTGGTGACCCCTAACCGGGAAAAGCCAAAAGAACAACAACAACTAGTACGCAGGCCATACTCAAAAGACTGAATGAACGTATTTTAGGCTACTGAAGCTCGAGCTTCAATAGTAATCAATGGGACATTCTATTTCTTTTAGTGGCTTTATAAGTTTAACAACCTGTTGTTCTATGTGTGCCAAAGGATAACCTGTTACCAAATATAATCCCCAAATACCTTTGTATAGTTAAGTTTAAGAGTACACTCAACCTTGATTCTTAACTTCTAGAGTCCAAGTTTCTAGGAGTCTTTTCTGAAAGCGCACATTTGTATATTAACAGTTAAAGTACCAGAAGTCAGCCAATTTCATAGATGGATAAAATCCTTTGTAATTGTTTATTTAATGTGCTGAGCGATTTATGTTCTCAAGTAAACACAATATTATAAAAGAGAACAGAGTGCCATAGCTGTAGCTCAACTAAAGGAGCAAAAAAAAAAAAAAAAATCCAAACATCCATTCTCACAGATCTGGTGTTCCTCACCTATTATGGAGCCTATGTGCTGTGTAACCCCGCTACTCTAATTTAAAAATGTCTTCGTGTTGCAACAGTGCCTATGGAAGACTGCTGCAGCAAGTGAGTTGCTACAAAGTACATCATGGAGAAACAAGTAAATGCCAAAACCACCGAACACGTCCCCTAACACCTTGCATCTGGGACACCTTCCCTTCTCCCCACCCTAGCTATGCTTCTGCAGTTGGCAGGAGGTATTTGGGAGACCCTAACGTAGACTACTGATAAATAGACAGAACAGCAGGGGTCCCTTCACTAAGCTCTATGGGACTCCTTTTGCTATAAACCCTGTCCCTGAAAATAGCACTGTTAAGGTGTACTATAAAGTCCTGTTGTCAAAGCAGTTTTGAACCACTAAACTAATACTTGAACTAATCCAATTTTGCCCAGCTATTGAGTATAAGAATTAATTGATTCCAACATATATTTTTGTATTATCCAGGCTAAAAACACAGAAGACATAACAGTCACAAGCAAAATACCTTGCGCAATGAGCAATCTAAACATAAGCTAGAAAGCCACAACAGTGCAGCAAAATGTGTCAGTGTGTCGAAGTAGCAGTAACATTACGCTAAATACAACTGTATAGAAACACAATGTAAAGGGATTCAAGACAGCAATTTTTTTAAATACAACTCCAGTGGTAGTCTCAAACAAATCAGTGGTAATATACAGAAGCAAGTGGAAATGTTTGAAAGAATCAAGCTATAGTTGAGACTACAGGGGAACAGGGGAGCAGTTAAGAACTGACAATGAAAATACATAGCTGAAACTAAAGAAAATGCATGAAGGGTGAAATGGGATGAAAAAGTGGTATCAGACCATAATTCTCAGAAACTGTCAGGAGAGGAGAAAAGAGTTGATTTTGTGGGACCAGGCTGTATAAGTTATGAACCACCAGAAAGATGACATATGTGGATGTGTATATGTTAGGAAAACTAAGTTAAGATCTGAAAAAAAGGAGGAGATTCGAGGAGAAAAAGGTGTGTAACATACTGACCACACCAGCAGATCTTTGAAGAACAATCACTGTAATACTGAATCATAGCATTTGGAATTCACCCGCCTTCTGTGTCCCTCTCATCCTGGCCATATTTTTCTCAGCTGCTCCTTTTCCTGAAAGGACTAATACAAGCCTCAGACCTATGTAAATATGTAGAAAAGCACAAAACTTTCTATAAAATTGATGCTATTTACTTGGTTCTTCAATCCTAGACTCACCTGCAGGGGAATGTGCGTTTGGGCAGGCAAATGAAATACTGCAGTTAGAATAATTAAACATGCAGAGGTAGCTTAAGTACGTGATAACATTTAAAACAAATGTATTTCACACAGAAAAACTGCTAAAACCAACACTGTGTACAAAAATCTCAACAGAAAGATAGAGGGAATTTAATTTCAATACTACAATGACCTCTCTTCTAAGACCTGTTCTTATGGTAAGTACCTAATTGTTCTATCATACTGCAGGGGGTGGGGTCACTGCAACAGTAAATCATAATATCAAAGTAGAATTTTAAGGAAAATGTGGTTCCCCCTATGCGATTAACATAACCTGTCCTGCCTACAGACTACCTCTAGTTTGTAGTGCTTTGTGTAAATATGGACAGTTGTTCATGTTACAGCTACTACAATATCCTGTATTACACATTTTATTTATTATGTATTTAACATTTGTTTAACGGGAGTGTCTGACTGGGTGAGAAAACCATTTTCAGTGGCGGCCCAGGGAGAAAAGCTCCACATACATCACAAAATACATAGTATAAAGATCAAATTTCTACATAATTTGAAAAATTCACACAAAAAGCAGTTCACAGAGAGATTCATCATAATGCAGAAGGAAAAAAACGTTCTTACTAACATTATTTAAAAGTTCACAGGTCTGTCAGAGCACAAACTTACACGGTTTATATGTGAATTAAGAAGCAACTAACACACAGTGTAAGTTAGGCCGTTTCAATATTAGTTGGTCCATTTTTAAAGTAAACTGTGGACTTTACTACTATACAAGAATGAGCGCTTTGACTGCCTAGCAAGGGTTTACTTTATTTACCACATCAGAAGACAAAAGTGTGACTAGTCATTACATAAAAGTTTCTATGTTTACAGGAAAACTTTCTTCTTTCTTGAAGGACATAAAAAGACAGTCTTCCAAAACATGCGAGTTTGGTATAGGACCTTAGGTGGCCAAATCCAGCACATGCAGTAGATATTCCTTTTCACACTGGTAGTTTGGTTAAAAAATGGAAGCTGTATGGAGTAACAGAAAAAATATTGCAGATACCGCATGAGGCATAACAGATTCTGCTACAGAAGTAAGTTGTGTACCTATGGAGAGATTTTCTGGGATGACCTGCCATAAAAGTTCATTCTTGAAGTGGGGCAACTGCAGTTAAGGAGTCTGACGGCTGGTTCCAGGTGTTCCTGTAATTATGAACAAGCTCCCTTTATGTTCGGCCTGCAAGAAGAACTAACAGAATTCAAGATGACATGTGACATAGAGCACTTAAGTTCCTTACTGTTGCATTCTGTTAGAGGTGAACGCTCACTTCTTCCTAAGCTTCCAGGTTTTTGTCTTGAAGAAACGCCTTCATTTATACAAAGTTTACAACAGCGTCTACATACTTCATGTAAGCCGATGTTTGAGACAGAACTTCATGTAATTTAGTGTGAAACTTAACTCCATTACAGAAATCACAGGCTTGATATGTTGCAGGTAACATGTCTGTCTACCACCAAGGAATTATCAGATAAGGAAAGATGGCTAGGTTCCATGTTCTAAGACAAGAAAAGACTGCAGCAAAACATTTGGTAAATATATTTGGAACCTAAATAACAGATCTGTAAACTGAAAAAAAAATGGTGGTAATCTATCTTCAAGATGATATATCTTCTGTGAGAGGGCTGTATTATGATATATGTAGATAGGTATCCTTCATATCCATAGTTGCCAAGTGAGATCACTCTTCTATACGTAGTAGTACTGCTTTAGAACTTGCCACTTAAGAGTTGATTTTCTTGCACAAATGTACCAAGATCTGATAGATATAAGATCACTTTTAGACGGTGTCTTTTTTCAGAGGATCATAGCAAGTTACTAAGCTAATGTCCCCGTGGCCCTTATAAGCCTAGCCAATAAATTAGCCCATGTTTCCACAAGTCAGCACCCAATGCCCATGTCCAGCAGGGACATATGTGGAATTCCAGGGGTGTATTTTCTATTTTCCATCCAGTCATCCTGGTTCCTCTTAAAGAATAATGAAGTACTCTGCTTGACTTGGAGAGGGAGTCTATTCCACAGATGGCGGAGTCTCTGGGAGACAAATCTGTCCCACCAGCAAGTCCTACTGATGTCGCAGACCAAGTTCAGGTTTTGTATACAGGTCACGCGAGTGGAGTTTGGCTTGCAGATATGCAGCAATTTCATCAAGATGCGATTGCTCTGTAAGCCAGACATAGATCACCTCTGAGGAGTCTGTATGAGACTGAGTAGTGGGACAGGGCTTTCAGCCTATCCATGTAGGACAGATTTTTGAAGCCCTAGATTCTACTGGTCAGGAAATCTCTGTGGTCTCTCCAGCTGCTCCATGTGCTTTGCGAGGTACATGCCAAAAGGGGCATTATACTTAATGATGGGCCTGATAAGGGAGAAATACAGGGAAGTTATAACCATGACTATCACACAACTAAGTCTAGTCTAGTCTGTCTTTTCATAATTCTTTACAACACCACAAGTTATCACTCTAGCAATATCCCTAAACTTAGTAGCACAACACTACATTATGCACTCTCGTATACAGACACCACACATTATAATAATATCTGCCCACAGTTATTCAAGAACTACATAACAGACCAATTAAAAACTAAACACATATGCTCTCATTCCTACTCCAAAAAAAGACAATACTTTCTCACACTCCTCACCAAACTCCAACATCTGTATAACCATTTTAACTCCAGGCTCACCATAAGTGGGGATATCCACCCCAACCCAGGCCCAAATCCATCCTGTCCAACACAAACTGCTCCAACACAAATGTCAGAACATAACACCCCCACCTTCTTCATCCCTGGGCAAATCAACAACAGTAGCAAAAACCAACCATCTTTTAATGCTAAACATTAATATTAGAAGTATCAAAAATAAAATACCTGAACTCCAGGCCACAATAGCACACTACTCCGCAGACATAGTTGCTTTAACAGAAACCTGGCTAAATAAAAAACATAGCTAACTCAGAAGTTCTCCCTACTGGCTACAATATCATTAGACAAAACAGACCACTTCGTAAAGGGGGTGGAACTGCCTTACTGTAAAAGTCCAACTTAACTGTCCGTCAATTACCAAACTCCTACCCCTCCCCCAATAATTATCTTACAACTTCAACTTCACCCTAAAAAGGTCATCACCACAATTGTGATCTATATTCCACCTGGTAATACACCTGCTAGCCTTGAAGACTTCTTATCCTGGTGTTCTTCCACATACTCACAAGAAACCCTTATGGGGACTTCAACCGAGATTGGTTCACCTGTATATCGGAACCACCAAGTAATCTAATAAATCTCCATGGCTACCAGTAGCTAGTCCAAATTCCAACTAGATGTGATAAAACATCTAAAAGGGAATCCATCCTTGACTGGGTCCTAAGTAACAACCCCACATTGTACCCTCACACAGGCAGTCTCCCAGACACCTTAAGTGACCACAACATAATATACTTTATATGTAGTAGAACAAGCATATGCAAAACCACTAACTATATATCCACTAGAAACACAAAAGAATTCTCTCCTGAGGTCCTCAACACTTTACTCTGTAACTGTAACTGGAACCCCCTAAAAACCCTCCCACTTGACCAGGCTGTAGCATATTTCAACAAAACATTTCTACAACACCTAGACACTGAAGCTCCATTGCGCAAAATCAAGGTTAGAATCTCTACAAACCCCTGGCTCAGTAAAGAAACCAAACAAATCCTCAAGTCTAGAGACACTGCCTGGCTTTACTATCAAAAAACAAAGAAACACAAAACATAGGTACCAAGAACTACGCAACCGTGCAAAAAAATGCATTAGGCTGGACAAAAAATGATACTACACAACATTACAAACTAAATACCAACACAACCCGCAAAGATTTTGGAAAAATGTAAACCAGCTACTAAAATCCACCCAAAAGGCTACCCCCAAACCAACCACCCCTGACACTAAAGTTCCCATCGAAACACAATTCAACTCCCACTTTGTGAACTGAATTCTATCCTTAGTATCACAGGACAGCTCCTTCCTCACTATCCCCCTCAACACAAATAACACTAATACAAGCTTTACCCTCAAAACAGTTTCCACCACTTCAATCAAAAGCATGCTCTCCAAACTAAAAACCTCATCAACAGCAGCCGAACTACTCCCCAGCTATTTCTTGAAACTCACAGCAGATGCTATTGCTATCCCAGTCTCCACTCTCATAAAAAGATCAATTGTTGAAAACTATGTGCCCAAACTCTGGAAAATATCCTATGTTACACCCATACATAAAGGTGGGACCTCCACTGAACTTAACTACAGACCGATTGCTTTACTCTCCCCCTGGCCAAAATCCTAGAAAAATGCATCCATACCCAGATGCTAAACTATCTCCTAGACAGCAACATCCTGTCACCTACTCAGCATGGTTTCAGACCTGCCCATAGTACCACTACAGCCCTCCTCTGCTTCACAGACACAGTAAACAGTCTCAAAAATGAAGGCCTACAAGTGTCAACTCTTTTTTTTGGATATGTCCAAAGCATTTGACACAGTCTCGCACCAAATCCTGCTAAACAAACTAAACCCATATCATCTATCAAATTCCACTCTTACCTGGTTCAAAAGCTACTTAACTGACAGGTACCAAGTTGTGAAACGGGAAAATTCTCTCTCTCCTCAGCTGCCCATAACTATAGGAATCCCACAGGGTTCTATCGTAGGACCACTACTATTCACAGTCTTCACAAATGACCTCCATACCTCCACACAGCATGCATCTATAATTCAGTATGCAGATGACACTACCTTAATCTGTGCTGCACAAAACATTCCCACCCTCCTGCAAACAACTCAACTAGCATTCTCTGACATTGAAAACTACCTTACCAAAGCCCAACTTATCCTCAATCCAAAGAAAACTCAGCTTATGATTATAACCAGTTCTAACAAAAACACTAACAGCCAATTCACTATCTACTCCACAAATGCTACTCCAATTGCTCCAGTGGCACAGGCTAAGCTATTGGGAATAACCAGACTCCCACCTAAAATTTGATAGTCATCTCAACTTAACTATTAAAAAAGTACATGCCAAACTGGGGTCACTCTACCATATCAAACCATTTCTTACCAACAACACAAGATCAGCCATTGCTCACTCCCAACTTCTATCCACCCTACTCTACGCATCTCCCATTCTGACCAATCTCAACAAAACTAACTAAGCAAAATGGAAGCCTGCTATAACAGAATTGCCCACTTTGCTGCAAACTGCTCATACAGAACTCATCACTGTACTGCTCTGAGACAGTTCCACTGGCTTGAACTGCCCAACCTACAATCAGCTCTGCCTCTGTCATTCTATCTATTACCTCCCCAATAAGTGTCCTGCCCTCAAATACCTAGTACAACATCACTCGCCAAAAGGCCTCTTAGATCATCAAGCAAACTACTACTAGAAGTCACCAACAGCTACAATAGCTTTGGAGATGCACTATATAGTAGTTCAGTGGCTAAAAAATGGAACTCTGTCCCTACTAGCATTCAAAGCACATCATCCAAAGCCTCCTTTAAAGACCTCATCAGGCAACATCTCAAGCAAAGTTGGCAGTGCCGTGATTGCTCCCCAGGCTAGTGAAAGCGGATAACATATACATACTAAATCTACAGCACTTGATAATAGTTTTCAATCTTACTCACAAACATTGGCTAATCAACAATGTATGTACTGTACCTGTGTACTATGTATGTATTCTACCTATGTTCCAAATTTCAGCTGTACACCACAAATCTATGAATTACCTTTATTTTTAAAATTAATATTTTTTTGTTTGTTCTCCCACTGTAACTGTTTATGTGCCACATACCACTGTAAATACATGTCTCTTGTAATTTGTGTGTATACTGATCATGTCTAAATAACTAAATGTGTCTGTAATTTTTCTTTGTGGAGCTTTTCTCCCCGGGCCTCTGACTGAGCCGAAAAGGCCCTTTTTCAGCAGACACCCCCAGTTAACAAATGTAAAATAAATAAATAAGTTATGACTTCCTTGTTCCTGGAAGAAAGACCATTACTAATGAGGTAAGCCATGCAGAAGCTCTCCTTACAATGGAGGCAACATGGTGGTCAAAAGTTAGATTGCTGTCAACTTGGGTGCCCAGGTCCCTCACAACTGCTTGCATGCTTAGGACGTCGTTATCAATGTGGTAATTTGTGGAGACGTCACTCTCCCCAAAGATGATACATTTTGTGGCATTTAGTTTGAGGCCATGTTTCTGGTACCAGTCATTTGTCTGGGTGAAACCCTTTAGTAGTAGGTCTACAACACTAGAGGAGTTGATGACAGCACCCAGCCAGCAGTCATCTGCAAACTTGGTCAGCCATAGACCTCTGGTTTTGGCTTGCATCTCGGAAAAGTATATTCCAAATAGCAGGGTCCCAAAGACCAATCCCTGGGATACTCATTATGGGTCTACTACTTGAGGTAGCTTCCCCTATTTTGACTGAGTGAGTTCCATTAGTGAGCCAGTTAGCTACCCATCTGGTCACATACAGATTTACGCCAAGTTGAAATGAGTTATCTATTATGCCCAAGAGGGGAATAGTGTCGAAGGCCTTGGCCAGGTCAAGGTAGGTGGGTGTGCACCATCTTCACCTAGTCCATGGCTTTGGTTTTGTCAAGGGGAGATCATGCCTGTTAAATTTTAGTCCGTCAGCAAACTGTGTGGGATTAAACATTTGGAAGTTGCCGATGTCCTTGTTAATGTGGTCTAAGATAATGGGTTTCATGGCCTTGCAAATCAGGCTATTTAGGCTAATGGGTCTATAATTGCCTGGATCAGTGGATGTTCCACCTTTGTGCAGAGGGATGACAGTGGCCGTCCTCCATTCAGATGGGATGAAAAGTACAATTTTGTACCTACCATAAATGTAGATGTTCAAGTGTATACACTGCTGCAGTCATTACACTTGGGTTATCCTGCCGTCAGGCGGTTCCTCAGTCGGCCTGAGTTCCAAAGTCTTGGTCCGGCATCGGTTGCTGTCGCCTCCTCCCTGACGTCAGTGCGACAGGGGTATATAAGATGCGGCCAATGCCATTTTCTTCAGTTTTTCTTGCCCCAGATGTCAGGTGCCTCTAAATAGGTAAGCAATTCCAATTGATAAAACATACATAAGAAAAGCAAAAAACAATTTGCAGCTACCAGCAAATACTCCACATAGGTAGTAAGGGTAGAAGACATAGGTACGTACCAGCCAGTAAGAGGGGAAGGAGGGAGGGTAACCTGGACTGCAGCAGTGTATACACTCTAACATCTACATTTATGGTAGGTACAAAACTGTACTATGTTCATCGTGTTACACTGCTGCAGTCATTACACTTGGGTAGAATCCCAAAGCTGAGGAAGGGTTGCTGGTTCTAGAAGGCATTAGGGGTGGCTATAAGGCCCTGTAGCACTGCAGTGGTGAAGCCAGCTCTGGATTTAGAGGCAGATGGTAATGCTTGGTGAAGATATGTACAGAATTCCAAGTTGCTGCTTCCAAAATATCCTTGGTAGGTACTCCCCTGAGGTAGGCAGTTGAAGTGGCTGTTGCCCTGGTGGAGTGAGATCTAATGCTGCTAGGTACAGGTTTTCCATGGTATGTGTAGCAGAAACGTATGCAATGCCCTATCCATTTTGAAATAGTCTGTTTTGAAATGGCTTTTCCCTGTGCTCCTGCAGCATATGCTACCAATTGTTCAGATTTTCTGAAAGCTTTGGTTTTGTCCAAGTAGAAGCGTAACTGCCTGTGAATGTCCAAAGAGTGCAGTAGTCCCCTCCCCTTTATTCTGTGGTTTAAGATAAAAAATTGGCAGGGGAAGAGTTTGGTTTAGAGCCACACTGGATACCACCTTTGGCATAAAAGTAGGGTTAGTTCTTAAAGACATCCTGTCCTGGTGGAAAATGAGGAAAGGTTCCACTGCCATTAGTGCCTGTAATTCTGAAACTCTTCGTGCTGATGTTATTGCCAGGAACAGAGCAGTTTTCCAAGAGATATATTTTAATTCTGCTGTGTTGGCTGGCTCAAAAGGAGGTAAAGTTAGCTTCTCCAAAACAAAGTTGAGGTCCCAAATTGGAGTAGGTGCTCTACGGGGGTGGTCTTATGTTTTTAGCCCCTCTGAGGTACTGTTTTAACAGAAGATTAGAGAAAATTGGTGGATCCGTGTTGTAATGAGCAGAGATGGCAGAGACATGGATCTTGATGGATGAGAAGGAGAGTCCTTTATCCAGCATCTCAGTTAAGTATTGTAGTATCCGAGGCATGTTTGGGACAAGAGGGTCAAGGCTGTGAGCTTGGTTCCAGGCACAGAATCTCTTCCATTTATCCGAATAGGCTTTCCTGGTACTAGGCCTTCTGGCCTCCAGAATGACATCCATAACAGCTTTGGAGAGAGGCATTGCTTGCTTGACTAAGGCATCTTCCATGCAGCTAGGTTTAAGGTCTTTAGCTGACTGTATAGTATTTGTTTGTTGTGCTGAGTCAGCAGATGTGGGATTTGAGGCAAAATCCAGGGTGGTTCTTGTGCTAAGCTCCTTAAGATTGGGTACCAGTGCTGGCGTGGCCAGTCTGGTGCAATCAGGATCATATTTGGCTCTTCCTGCCTGACTTTTATGAGTACCTTTGGCAGGAGAGGTAGTGGTGGGAAAGCGTATACTTGTAGGTTCTCCCAGCTGAATGAGAGGGCATCCACTTTCCATGCTTGTGGATGGTAACTCCTTGTGCAGAATTTTTGCAGCTGGCAGTTTATTGGGGATGCAAACAGATCTATGCCCGGGCTCCACCATTTCTGTGTTATCATTCTGAATATTTGTGGATTCAACTCCCATTCGTGGGGATCCATGATGTTTCTGCTCAAGTTGTCTGCCAGTGTGTTTTTGTCTCCTGGCAGGAATTGTGCTTGCAGATGAACTTGGTTTATATTTATAGCTGTGTTCCACAAGGTCATAGCTTGTCTGCATAGAGGGTAGGAGTGAGTGCCCTCTTGCTTGTTTATGTACCACATAACTGTGGTGTTGTCTGTCTTTAGTAGTAGTTGTCCTGGATGCAGCAGGTCCTTGAAAGCTATGTTTATTTTGTACAGCTAGCATCTCTTTGATTGATGTGAAGATGCCTTTGTTCTGCGGGCCACGTGCCCTGAATACATCTGCCTGCCATGTGTGCTCCCCAGGCGTAATCCGATGCGTCTGTTGTCAGTGTTTGTCTGGCTGTGGGTTGTGTAAAAGGCTGTCCCTTGTTGAGGTGACAAGCTTGAGCCCACCATTGAAACTCCTGTTGAAGGCAAGGGATTAGTGGTATAACGGTTTCCAAAATTTTACAGTGTTGAGACCATACATTCTTTAGGTACCATTGTAGTTTCCTCATATGCAGTCTGGCATATGGAATTAGTAGTATGCAAGATGCCATGTAACCCAAGGCCTGCAGAAATTTTCTTGCAGGGAGTTGAGTCTTTGATGCCATCAATTTAAAGTATTGAGTCAGTTGTCCTTGTTTGTCTGGTGTGAGATAAGCCATCTGGGCCATTGTGTTCAAATTGGCACCCAGGAATATAATCTCTTGTGAGGGCACTAGTTTTGATTTTGTTTCGTTTACTGTGTACCCCAGGCAACTTTTTTTTTACAAACGCCAGATGCTTTAGAGGAATGTCCTTGCTCTCTGCTTGAATCAGGCAGTCGTCCAGGTACGGATAAATGTGAATTCCTTTCTGTCTGCAAAATGAAATTACTGGTGCCAGGCACTTTGTGAAGATCCTGGGCGCAGTAGATAATCCAAAGGGCAGTGCACAGAATTGGTAGTGCATTGAACCCGCTATGAATCTGAGGTATCTTCTGCAGTTTTGTCCGATAGGGACATGCAGGTATGCCTCTTTGAGGTCCAAAGTCACGAGCCAAGCTTTCTTGCCCAGCATGGGAAGAAGCTGCTGTAATGTCAACATTTTGAATTTCAGAACATCCAGGTAAGTGTTTAGAGATGAAAGATCCAGAATGGGCCTCCAGGCTTTGTCCTTTCTGGGTACCAGAAAGAGTCTTGAGTAAAATCCTTGTCCTTGCTCCTGTGATGGTACCTTATGAATAGTTCTCATATCCATGAGTGCTGTAATTTGTTTTTGAGCCTCTGCCCATTGATTTGGTGGCAGATTTGGCATTCCTTTTAACCTTGGCAGAGTGTGAAAGTGGAACCTGTAACCTTGAAATACAATGTTGAGAACCCATTTGTCTTTGGTGATCATTTGCCAATTGTGGTAGAAGAGTGCCAGTTTTCCTCCCAAGGGGGCTGCCAAGAAGGATTTGTTTGGCAACTGTAGTGGGAAGTCATTGGAGCTGTTTTTTATATGGTTGGGGCCGGTCTTCCCCTTCTTTCTGGCCTGACGCAACCCATTGTCGAGGCCTGTAAGTACCTTGGGTTTGACCTCTACCTCTTGCACATCTCTATCTTCCCCTTTGAGATCTGTCTGTAATTGGAAAGGACAAATTCTTAGTTGGCCAGTATCTGCTAAATCTAGGAGGCTGAACCTGTAAGAAATCCTTCACCGCTTGCATAGATTTTGCCTTATCCTCCATTTTTTTAGTACCTCTTCTGCCTTAACTCCAAATAACACATCCTGCTGCAAAGGTGCATCCAATAATTTTGCTTTAACATGATCTGGTAACGTATGTTCTTTTAACCAAGCATGTCTTCTAATGATAGAGCCTGTAACTGCTGCTCTGCAGGAGGCCTCTAGAGAATCAGAACAACATTGCAAAGTATGCTTTCCCACTTGTTCAGCTGCATGCAATAAATCCTGCATTTCTTTAAAATTAGGAGGATCTGATTCTGGAAGCATTTTTTGTTTTAACTGAAACAGTAAAAATTGCTGATATTTTAGCATGTGAAACTGGCAATTTAAGGCTCTCATTGCTAAAGTTGCAGACGTATATACTTTCTTTCCCCATCTGTCTAATGCTCTGGAATCTCTGTCAGAGGGAACTGGATTATTGGCTGATGAGGCCTTAACTCCTCTGGGTCCCTGAGAAATAGTTTCAGGGTCAGCTACAGGGCTTTTATACAGAAATTTATGTGAGTCAGGGACTCCGTAGTATCTTGTCAGGTTTAACAGGAGCTGGAGGTAAGGAATCAGGATTTAAGCTGGATTCAGTATACACATCATCCACAATATCTAACACTGGCGGAATAGCAAGGGGTCTGTGTTGAGGTAATAAAAGGAAGTCTCTGAGCCTTTTCTTGGATTCTGAATAATCCTGGCCTTCCCAGTGGAAATGCTCCCTCATGGTATGTAGGGTTTCCCCAAAGGAGTAGTCGTCAGGCGGTGAGGCTGATGGAACAGATTCCTCAGCATCAGAATCCTCATAAGGGGGTAAAGAGTATCCTAGGTCTGAGGATGAATCAGAAGAGACTGACATCTGGTCAGATGAGTCATAGTCTGCATCCTGTCTTGGCCTTTTATCAGGAGGGCGATGGGACCCCCTGATCAGAGTGATTAGGTCTTCGGCCATTTTGAGCATTTGTTTCTTAGGCATGAAGGCCTGTCCTGGAGAATGCTGTATTCGTTTCTTTGACTTTAAAGGAGGCTTAGACTTAGCTGAGGGTTTAATGCTTAACTGAGTAGGTCTGAAGACACCCTCTGGAGCTGTGGTTTGCTCAGCTACTCCGGATCCCTCTGAAAGGTTAGTCTCGGTAGGCTGAAGAACTTGTGCGTCCGAAGGCCCAGCCATCTCCACGTGGGAGTCAGAGGCGGCTTGTGGTTCTACAGAAGCGGTCATCAGGGGCTGTGAAGGCGCCTTGCTGAAAACCGGAGAACCGGCGACTGGCCTAGAAGAGGCTTTGTCATCAGTTTTGGGCCACGGATGCCTATCCTTGTCTTTGCGCTTTTTGTGTATTCCGTTCGTCGGAAGTTCCGACGGCATGGTATAATTGAATTTTCTACCAAAATAATGTCGGGCAAAATCAAACCGACGTTTAATAGTGCGCTTGTTAAACCTAGCACAAAACCGACAACCAGTGACGTCGTGGTCAGGGCCTAGGCATGGGATACAATAGGAATGGAAAACCTTGAGGTATTTGCTTCCCACAAGAAATACAGTTACTAACTTTCTTTAACTTTTA